>NW_006399759.1:25617917-25620273 GCF_000299155.1 Elephantulus edwardii | reverse complement strand
CACACACACACACACACACACACACACACACACCCCTTGTTACCTTCTGATCCCAAGATGGAAATGAGTCAAAAGAATATGTAACAAACTACCTTGACAGAGACAGCCAAGGACTGGCTTATTTTGCACAAATACCATTAGGAAATAGGAGGATGGAGTGGTGCAGAGAATAAGAACCACAATTTAAAGCTGAATGTGAGTGGTATGGCTTTCAAACCAACCTTGAGGAATTAATCAGGAGTCACAGGGAACCCTTACTGAGAAGCCCTGGAAGAACTTTGGAAGGCTGCTGTCAGGGATCTCGCCAAAGTTCTGAAGAGTAGTGCTGTCATCTTAAAGACTAAGTAGCACCTGATTTAAGCCATAGTCTTTCTAATTACCTGCTATGCATCTGAGACTGAACAAGGAATTAGGATGATAGAAAAATCAATGCCTTTGCATTCTGGTTTTAGAGAAGAGTACTATATATCCCATGGACTGCCAAAAGAACTGATAAGTCTTGTAGAAAGTGCATCCAGTGTCCTTCTTAGAGGCAAGGATTGTGACGCTTCATCTCATATACTTTGGGCATGTTGCTAGGAGAAGCTATGCCTGAGAAAGGGACAGTATGCTTGGAAAAGTGGAGGGTTAGCAAAAGAGAGGAAAACTCAATGAGATGGATTGTCAGAGTGACTATAGAAATGGGTTCAAGTATGTCAGACATGATTATGACGGCACAGGCTAGGACAGGGTTCAGATCTGTTGTTCACAAGATCACTATGAGTCATACTCGACAGCACCTAACAACAACAACAACAACATCCACAAGAAATTAAATGCATCCTGGCAACATCCATAGGACAGACATTCCATCAGGGCAAGCTGGAGCCTTTTCCAGAATATGAGGAGGAAATGCCATGGCTCAATATTTACATGAAGCTAATTGTTATTTTGACTTTATTTGTGGCTTAGCAAGCTAGCTCATAATTAAAGCTAACGTGTCTCTGCTACCACTACAGTGGCAGAGCTTCAAACCCAGGGGCAGAGGAAGTATGCTAACTCAGAACCTGGTAAAACAGGAATTATTAGAAAACATACTGGCATCTAGTGATTAGAGGAGAGTGGATTCTAAATTGAAAACAGGAGACAAAACCACCACGGACTGTTTCTACAAACCGCAGCATAGGATGCAATTGTAGCTGAACTGAAACGAGCAAGACTTATGAATGGAGGAAGATTAAAGATAGCTCATTTAGGGACGTTTCAATGGTCCTGATTTCATACTTGATGGTCCATTAGAATTCTTGGAAAGTATAAAAGGAGAAATACATGGTTGTAAATTACCAAAGGGTCATCAGGCAAACACCTTCTGGGCTGCCTTCCTGGTGGCCATTCGAGAGATAGCTTTATCAGGGACTCTCTGTAAAATTCCAGACTGCTTGAGAAAGAAGACTTGAGATGCTGTTATGCCATAGATGTTATTTATTATTAAGTAAAAACTGTTTCTCAGAGGCAGTAAACTGCACCGGAGGAGATTGCTTATCTTACCCTCACAGGGCAGCAGCTAGATTCTAACTGCATGTCTTTGAGTTGGCAGTGTAACTCCTTACATGAAGAAACAGATACCTAACATGTGAAGTTTACAAAAATCACTTGATACTACATAGGGACCAACATTTTTACGTTCCAATCCATATATTTCCTTAAGAATCATGGTAACTTAAAAAAAAAAATAAGCATGCTAACTTGTAAAAATTACATTCAGGATTTTCAAGAACACAAGTAAAGAAAATCTCACTGATACCTAATATTCTATAATGTCCTAATACACTATCCAGAAGCTTGTGCCATGTTGAACTCTTGTATGCTCAGTCCTTGCAATCAGACAAATCCTTCTGTGGTTATACACACAGTTTAATAAAGGTCCTTAGGTAGGGAAGATATTTGAAGAACTGAACTTGTTCTGTTTTAGAAACTGATGAGGCAGGGCTGGTTGTTACCTGAGAAAGCAGAACAGGAACACAGAAGAGCTAGCTTTTCTGCCCTTCCAAGGGCAAATGGGGCTGGGGTCAGGCCATGCAGATCAGTAACAGCTTTACCTAGCCTTCCATTCTATTTCTTCCAAGGAATTCTGTCTTCACTCTGCTCTGGATCTAGGAAAATGCTTGAACAGCGGTAGGAGTTCACCATCATTCAGGCACAGTACACTCAAGAAAGCATGCAACAGGTGCCCAGTTGTCAGTGAGGTCAGAGGACTTACTTGGATCCTGTGTTTGGTGCTAAGTATTTTTTTTCTATATTTTATTAATTTTCATAAACATTTACAGAGATTTTGGGTTTCCATTCATTCATTGTTGCACTATTCTCTCTACCCTCC
>NW_006399759.1:25596747-25614841 GCF_000299155.1 Elephantulus edwardii | reverse complement strand
CCGGGTGCTAAGTATTTTAAGCAAGGGATTCAGAGGCAGTTCTCTCTGCTTACCACCCAGTAGTCACTCATTTCTTTGTAACTGATTTTTACTTTTTAAATGATTGGTTCTATCTTCTGAAGTTACAGCTTTGCAGAGTGTCTTGGATGTCTGAACATGTAGTAGTTCTGTGACTTTGTATGAGAAAAGTATTCCTGCCTACAAATTTGGCTTGGAGGATGAGCAATCAGAGTGCTTCTTAGAGACAAGGATGGTGAAACTTTATCTGACATACTTTGGGCATGTCAGCAAGGAAAAAGACATCATGCTGAGAGAGGTAGAGGATGAGTGAAAGAGAAGATCCCTCTTATTTTTTTTAATAACTCAAAAATTGTAGTTTTTTTTTTTAAATTTCAGAACAAGTATACTCTTGTGAAATGTCTACATAGACCAAGAAACAGTGACCTAAGCTGAAAATAGGCACACTGCATGGTTTAAAATCACGAAAAGTATGTGTACATCAGCTGTGTATCCTTTGTCTATATCAATGGTTTTTTTTAAATTTTCATTTCATATTATTGTTGGGAAGCTTAGAGTTGGAATTGGCCCATAGCTGACCCTCCTACAGGCTTTCAGAGACAGTTAATCCCACAGGAGGAGATTGGTGTACAGAAAAATTATTTATATACATCATATTTCACTGTCCTTCATTCATATTGTGTTTCATACAATCATTCCCACTGTATTTTGTAAAATTAATCACCATTGAAACATGCCCACCATTACCCTGTCTTTTTAGATTCTGGGAAGATCTTCCCCATTTTCTTTATGAACTCCCTCCATCCACCAAATTGTTCAACCTCATAATTTACCCCTTCTCTGTCTTCACCCCTCTGCTCCCACCCCCTTTACATTTGGACCCCTATACATGTTTTACTAGTTATTCTTCTATTTTTACAATAATGGTCTTATGCAGTATTTATACTTATGAGAGACTGAGTTAGTTCATTCAACATAATGCTCTCCAGCCTTTCCCAAGTTATGCAGTAATTTAGAAATCATTGCTTCTGAGTGCTGCATAATATTCCACCGTATGAATGTACCATAATTTCTCAATCCATTTGATTGTGGTTGGACATTTAGGCTATTTCCATGCTCTTGAGATTGTGAATAATAGTGCTATGAACATTGGTGTAAAAATCTCTTTTTGTGTCTCTTTTTATGTTCTATTTTCCTTGGGGTATATCCCAAGCAGTGAAAGAGCTGCATCAAATGACATTTCTATGTTAAGCTTTTTGGGGAAACACCAAACTGCTATACAGAGTAGTTGTACCATTTTACAATCCCACCAGTCGTGTTTGAGAGTTCCTATCTCTCCACATCCTTTCCAACATTTATTGCTTGCTATACTATTAAAATTTGCCACTACTACTGGGCTGATATGGTATCTCATTGTGGTTTTGATTTGCATCTCTCTTATTGCAAGTGATTTTGAGAATTTCTTCATGTGTAGAGTAAAAGACTGTTAATGAGATGGATTGACACAGTGAATGCAACAATGGGTTTGAGAATGGCAGAGATTATGGCGATGCCACAGGATAGAACAAGATTTTAATCTGTTGTTCATAGGGCAGCGATGAGTTGTAGTTGACTCAGTAGCATTTAACAATAATAATCAGTAGGCTGTATTTGGGCTTCATTTGTGCTAATTGGCGGCTTATTTTTACTCCTTTTTGTTGTTGTTGTTGTTGTTGTTATCTTTTGTTGCCCATTTAAGTGAGGAAGAGACTAAAGCTGATTGAAATGGTGGAAATTCATATACAAGATTGCCGAGATGCTCAGGCATCCATGCATGTTTAAGAACGGACACTGAAGGATGCATTGGCTGCCTGGTGTGTGCATGTGTATGTACCTTATGTGTATTGAACAATGGAGGTTTGTCATTTGGAACTGCTCTTAGGGAGATCCTGTGCTGCAGAACTACTTGATGTCAAGACTCCTTATACTATTTTCCTTGCACTGGTGTGATTTCTTTGGAGGAGTTGCAAACCTCTCTGTCAGCATTCTGACAGTTGAGTGGAAAGAAGGGTCTGGCTAGTGTATGTACTTGAGATTTCACTTATGCCTAACTGTATAACAAAAGATACTATTTTTTTAACCATCAGAGAATAAAACACAGTGCCCATACTGATATAAGGATGAGATTGAGGGTTTTATAGCATCAAGTAGAATTCCAATTGATGCTTCTGTTCTTCAATCCAGTTTATCTTTACTTCTAGAGACACTTAGATTCAAAATAATTCAGAATCAGCCAATGAATTTTTCTGTCTGCAGAAAAATTACAGATAAGGAAATCCTACGAGCTATTTTTATTCTGCAACTTGGGGGAATCACCATGATTTTAAATGAACTAAAGGACAGTATGTTTGGGTTAGACATACATAATGCCCCAATTTTCTGAGACTTTGGAAATTTCTTTTTACCAAAAGTGGTCTACTGTCATGCTGTAGGATACAGCTTTTTTTATTAAGTCAGTACACTCCTGATTCTTTTGCTTTATAGTTTTCAAAATTATGTTGTAATTATTTTCCCCTCTCCTGTTCTTTCTGACATTTTTGTCCCTGTGAGTTTATGACTGGCTTTCTCCTGGGGCTTATGAAAGCGACTAAGGGCAGTGTGCACACTCAAACACTGTCTTTAATGAAAGTGTCATAACTAATACTTAGCTGCTTCTGTGCAGAATTGGATGTGTTTCCGGTTTTACCACTAACAAATTGAAGTTATTCAAATCAAAATAGTCCCCATTACCTTTAGAATCTCTTTTGACTTTTGCCCTCCTGGGAATCCTGAGAATTTTCGTTAGACTCTCTCTCTGGCCTTAATGATTAGTTGACAAATTCTATAATAGATAAGTCTTTAGAATAAAAAACAGCATATTGTATGGATCTTGAAAAAAAAGAAATATAAAAATTCCAGATGAAAATATGTAATGAGTTGGTACAAATGCATTAAGTGGAGAAGACTGTACATTGGTAGATACACTTCTCAGATTATCTGACAGGTGCATCACTCATTCAATGCTGTTGAGGTGGAAACAATCCATATATTTAGGTATTGATGAATTCTTTTGGTCCTGTGACACTGTGTATTCCTTCCGACTTCTTGAATATTTCTGCATTATTCAACATTTTGCCAATAGAAACCTTTAGTGCTTGAGGACTGAACTAGTTACTCACTCATATCTTTCATCTTGAGAAATGCTGAGCATGTTCTTCTCTTTTGATTTTCTACCTCTAGATCTTTGTTCATTTCATTATAATGCTGCTGTTTGGTTTTCTCAAGTTATCCTTTGAAATCTTCTGTTCAGTTCTCTTACTTTAGCATTTCTTCCCTTTGTTTTAGGGTATTTATATCCTAAGGTAAGTGTCAGAGTCTATTCTGACATCTGTTTTGGTCTTTCCTTTCTTTCCTCTGTTTGAAAAGGCCTTTGCTTTTTTCAACAATGATATCCTTGATTTCATCCCACAACATCCCATAGGACGTTAGTGGGCAATGCATCAAATATACTCTTCTTTTTTTCCCCCAAATCTTTTCTTGAGATGGTTTTTAAATTCAGTTGGTATAGATTCAAGGTCATATTTTGGTTGTCATAGACGTGTTGTCATGTTCTTCGTCTTCAATTTGAACTTGCACATTGGTAATTGAGTGTTCTGCGGTCAACCCCTGACCTTGCCTTGACTGCTGCTGGTGTTGAGCTTCTACAGCAAATCTTTCCAGAGATGGAGTCAATCTGATTCCTGTGTAGTCCATCAGAGGAAGTCTATGTACAGTTGTCAGTTTTTTTTTAAAAAAAAGTATTTACAATGCATGTACTGATTGTACAAAATTCTATCATTTGATCTCCAGCCTCATTTTTGTCACCAAGTCATTATTGTCCAAATTCCAGGCCTTCTTCTTTGTTGAAACTTTTTCCTCCCAGGCACTAATTAACATTAACATACCTTCATCGCTTGTTCAATTGATTTTCAACTGCGAGAGTCAATAGAAATCCTCACTTTCTTAATCTTTGTCTTTGGTGGTTGTTGAATATACTTAAATAATAATTATACTCATAGTTCTTCTTTGCATGGGTATGGGTAATATCCTATTATTGCTCACAGCATTGTACTGCAGGATAGATCTTGAAATATTCTTTTTTACAATGAATGCAACACTATTGCTCTTCAATTTTTAATTTTTGGCAAATCATATGGTTATCTGATTAAAAATGGCCAATCCGAGTCCATCTCAGCTCAGTAATACCAAGGATAGGAATCATCATGCTTTCTACTTAATTTTTGACAATTTCCATTTTTCATAGTCTCAGATGTTGTACTTTCTGCACGCTAGTTATTCTATCTTTGCTGCTGTTTTTCTTCATGTTTTGAGTGCCTTCCAACCTGAGGGACTCATCTGCCAGCATTATTATATCCTTAATAATGTTTTCCTATGACTCATCATATCGGAAACCTGCTATTTTAGAAGCAGATGACTAGTCCTGCTACTTAGTTGGTGTAAGTCTGGAAGTTCCACTGAAGCCTGTTTACCATGAGTGACCGTGCTGGTATTTGAACTACTGGTAGAACACCTTCTAGCATCACAACAACATACGACTCACCACAATAGGACAATCTGAAAGACAAGTTCTGTGTCCACAAGAACAAACTTTAAGACAAGTAAAACAAACGAGTTGATATCTATCTATCTATCTATCTATCTATCTATCTATCTATCCATCTATCTATCTTCTTCTATGGGAAATGAAGAACAAAAATTGAGGTGTTTGGCCTGGGAGCATGTATCTGTCAGCCCAGCAGAAGGTTGGTGCCTCATCAGGTAAGAATTTCTGCTCATCTGAATGGTGCCTGAGGTCTCCAAATATAAGCCATGTCATAAGTAGCACCTCTTCCAGTCTAGATGTGTGTGTATGTGTGTGTGTGATTTAGTGGAGCATCCAGTCTGGGGCGAAGTTTCTGTTGCACTCAGAGGAACCTAGGCCAGTTAGTTTGCTTGGCTAGAGATGGTGTCTGTACCATTCTATAGGATGGGTGCAGGCAAGGTACATAGCCAGAGATGGCTAACATAAAGTGACAGTTACTATGACCTAAGGTGTCCAAGGATGAAGCCTTCTCCAAAGGGTCTAAATGTGGCCATGGAGATGTTCTAGTTTAAGGTTCCCTTTAAGAGAGAAGGGCTCCAGTCAGAGAGGTGCTGTCCACACTAACCTAGGACCTGACTGCAGGCCAGCTGTGGTTCAGTCAGCAGACTCCTGAAAGAACTCTTTGAGGGCTTTAGGCTCCAGATACAAGATGCTATAGACATGTTCTTAGGTAGAGCTGGGCCTGGGTGGGGTGGGTAGGGTGTTCTTGAGCTCTGTAAGGGCCTGGTGAGGTGTGGTGGTGGTGGTGAGTCACTCTCCTGATCTCAGAGTATAGAGGAGACAAGGGGGAAATTGCACCTTTCCCATTGTCAGCTAACTGCTGTTGTGGATATTGCTGCCGTTCTGCCAGCTTGGTTCTTCTGCCAAATAGGTAGCTGTTCAAAAGCTTCATTTCGCCCTATGAGGTTCTGTATTCCATTGATTTCTTTATTCAAAGTTTCATTCAATTTCTTTCTTCAGTCAGTGTTAGGAGCACTTCTTTATATTTTCTTCTTCAACTGTGGACCACAGATTTATCATCTGTGTCTGTGGTCTTTGTTTATTAGTGTCTGCCATTCAGCGATTCTGAAGTACCACCTGCCTAGTCTGTTAAAATACCAGAACATACCTTCAGTTTTTTGTTAACCCTTAATTTTCTTAAACAGCTCCATATTTTGCCAAAGGATATAATTATCTTTTCTGCTTGTGTCTCCTAAATGCTTTTCTTGCTATATTCTTCTCCTCTTGTTTAAATGGCTGATCCAAGTGCAATAGGGCTCACAGTTACTCAGTCACAGTCAGGTACAGTGTTTTAGAGAGCTTTGATGGCTTAGTGGGTAAGAAATTGAGCTTCCAGCGCAAAGATATTTGAATCCTTCCCCTCCTCCTTGGGAGACAGATGGATAATCTCCTTTCATGAAATTTACTGCCTCTGAAAACTTTCTGGAGACAGAGTTACGGGTTGGATCCAACTTGATGGCACATGACAATAATTACAACAACAATAACAACATGGCAGACCTTATCGTCATCAAGTTTGTTAGATGAATTACAGTTTGATTACGTATTAACTGCAAGGTTTTAAGTTCTTTATCTTTAATGTCTACCAAAAAATACTACTTATTTTCTTAGATCGATGTTAAACTGATCTTTGTCCATTCTTCACACTTATCTAGTCTACCTTTGAAAATTTTAGAATTTTTTTTTAGGTATCATTAAACTTCATTACAGTATTTTCAAACGAGTAAAGCTTTTCATTTTTTTTTAGCCTAGGATATTTATTTCTTCTTCAGTTCTATCTATTCTGCATTTATTCCATACATTGTGTTATTTATTTTGGCTGGTATAATTTTTGTAATGAATAATTTTGCCCAATTGCATTTTTATGTTTTTATATTATCTATTCATTTTGCTAACATTTTTCCTTATCTCTTTTAATGTGATTATTAAGTTACTTTTTAATTCTAGACCCATCTATTCTAATAATTCTGCCTCATCAGAATTGATAATTCAGTAAGTTGTTTTTAATTTAAAATATTCAGATTCCTCAAATGTTATTTTGGTCTACGAGATCATTTCTTCTGTCTTATCAGCTACTGTCTCAAACAATGTGTATGAAGATTGATAAGTATTAGTCTGTGTCCATTCTAAGAGGTAGTAGAAATAGACAAATGCAGGCACCAGAAAATCTCCACCAATCATTCTCTACTTTCCAAAGCAACATTTCAAGCGAGATCTCCACCCAATTCTCTCCTTACTACCTGAACGTTTAAATGAATGTCCATAATCCTAGGGATGCTACCACAAGATTTAAAATTCCTGGGACTTTAAAACACTATGTCACTGCAACGGTTATCAGTATTTACTTTTACTTGTCTCAATTCCCAACTGTCTGAGTCCCAATTCTCTCTAAGCAGATCAATATAACCACACAAGAGAGGCACTCATGGTGTTGGTTGCAGAAGGGGAACACTGGTTAGAAAATCCTAGTTCTTTATAAGAGAGAACTTTGGTGGCCTGATTTTTAAAGAACTTTGCTACCAACTAAAAGGTGTTTTGAATCTTCTAGCTGCTCTATAAAAGAAAGATGGGCAATCTCCTTTCATGCAATTTGCAGCTTCTGAAAACTCAGTAGAGGGTCAACTCTGAGTTGATTCCAACTCAACAACAATGAAGCAGAGAAGGAGAACCTTTTATAATAAACTGTAAGCATGCTTGCCCTTTATCCTACCTTCGGAATGGTTTATTATTTAAGCGTCTTCATAAAGACAAACAAATCTTCATAAAAAAACCAAGTTGGTTAGTGCTTCTACTGCCAAGATACACAGAAATATGAAGAATACATGAAGAATTATCTCTCAACTATAGACTAAACATTAGAAAAACACTCTTTAGATTATAATTTTTCTAGGACTTTTGGTGGATTAGACTCTGCAGAAGCAACTACCCAAAATAACTTAGATTGACTTCCCGTTCTCTTCTCACCTTCCAACACCTCCCCACCACTGTTTCTATTAAACACAGAATTTCTGTGTTTTTTTTCATTCTGCTGGGACCAGAGGTATGAGTCCCTGTATGTGCTGGAGTGGGCACTGTTTTGTTCCATGGCAATCGGTAGAGCAAGTGGGGAAATGGAAACTTATTTTCATTCTGTTAAGTGCCATGTGGTCATCTATGATTTATAGTGACCCTATAAACAATAAATCATAACCTTCCCTAAGCCATCCTCATGATACACAGCGTGCTCAAGCCCATCATTGGAGTCACTGGAAACTTGATGTAGGAGAGCTTTGAGTCAGAACTGACTCCATGGCAGTGAGGGTGTGGGCACCCTTCAAAGACTAAGTAAGGTGTGCAAGACCCAAGGCATAGTATTTTCAGTAGTGTTATATGAGTATGATAGTTTCACAGTGAATAAAGAAAATCAAAGAAAAATTGATACCTCTGAACTGTGGTATTGGTGAATGTACCATGGACTATGAAAAAACCAAATCTGTCTTGGAATAAGTTCTCCTTAGAAGTTAGGATGGGAAAGCTTCATCCAGGATACTTTAGGTATGTTGTCAGAAGTGTACAATCCTATAAAAGGACAATATGGCTTGGAAAAGTGAAGAGTCAGAAAAGGGAAGTAAGACCTTCAAGGAGCTGGATCAACACAGTGACTAGAACCGTGGGCTTCAATACAACTGTGGTTGTGAGGACAGAGCAAGATCAGGCAGGGTCTTTTCCTACTTTATGTAGGGCTCTTGGGAGTTAGAACCAACTCAACAGCACCTAACAACAATAACTATATTACACTTCCACCTATTTCACAACAAAATGAAAACCTAACACATGCTCTGTTGCAAACACCCAGCTACTCTCCTCTCTGCTGTTTTTCACTTTTCTCTCTTCTTTCCTCCTTGGTTCCAATAAAGTTTTGGGAGAGGGAGCCAGGCTGCCAGTCAAAACTGGCAATAGAAAATGTACTCTAAGTCTTATAAACTACAGTTACATTTTAATCTTCATTTAATTTCATTGCCAGTTTTAGTCTCCAATGGACAAAGTATACTTTTTTAGATAGAATTTAAAAGAATGAAGATATATTCACTGATAATATTCCAGGCTGGTTTGTATGCTAGAAACTTGAGGTCCAAATATTTGAGCTCTTTTTTCTTACTTTTAAACATTTATTTGTGTGTTAGTGCAAGTGTATATTATATCGTGTTGCTAAAAAAGAAATAACATGAGTATATGGCTTTTATAAGAGGAAATTTATTTGCCTTGTTACTGTTATTGTTGTTCAGTGTGCTGGAGCAGAGTAAAGCGCTTAACTATAGACAACAGATTAAAATTTACCCTAACCTATCTCCACCAAGCTCAAGCCTGTCAATGCAGTCTCTGTGTCAATCTCTCTGGTTGAAGATCTTCCTCTCTTCCTCTGACATCTACTTTTCAATGTGCAAAGTCTTACTCCAAGGACTGACCCTTTCTGACAGCATGCTTAATGTATGTGAGATGAAGTTTCACTATTCACCAAGGAGCACCCTGGCTGCACATTTTTTAAGACAGATTTGTTTATTCTCTTGGCAGTCCATAATCTATCCGATACTTTCCTCCAAGACCACAGTTCAAATACATAAATTCTTTTTTAGTCTTTCTTATTCATTGCCCAATTTCCACATGTTTATGAAACAATTGAGAATACTAAGGTTTGTGCCTAATATACCTTATTCTCTAAACTGATCTCCTTGCTCTGTAGTATTTTCAAGAGGTTCCTAATAGATTTTTACCAGTACAAAAATCACTGACAATGTCAATTGTTTCTCCATTTATCATGATATTCCCTCTTGGTCTAGTTTTGAGGCTTTTTATTTTCTTGATGTTGAATTATAATCTGTCTTGAAGGCTGTAGTCTTTGGTTGTTAGTAAGCACTTCAAGTCTTTTTCATTTTCTGTAAGTAAGGTTGTATAAAATTCTTGGTTCTGGCTCTTGGATAAGACTTTCTTTCCGTGTCAACTATGTGGGAATGTCCTTGTCTCTTTAAGCTTCTACATTCAGGAAATATTAATGTGGTATAAGCCCTGTAGCAAGTTGGTTTGAGCCTACCAGTGGCTTACATAGGAGAAAAGGAGGCTTTCTCCTCCCATTGCAGTTTACCTGTGTGGCAACCCGATACTCACTAGGAGTTGGAACCGATTTGATGGTGATGAGTTTGCTTTCTGAGAAGATGCTAAGTTCAGACATTTCAGGCTTAAAGACACTCTGCTTCTACTTCTTTCTTGGTGGAAGTAGTTTTCTAGCTTCTCCGGTTGCTTCCAAGATTTAGTTTACACTAAATAAGTTCTTTGCCACTGTTCCATTCACTACCTCCATTATCCACTTTCCTCAATTGTCTAGACACTTATTGACCATTTTCTTTTAAAACATTACCAGAAAAAAAATAATATCCACATTTCTACCAATGTTCTGTTACTGTTGACATATATATACTTTCTAAGAAAAACAAAAACATCTTTCTTTGCTTTTATCTGTGCCTTCACTAGAATTGCATTTCATATCTGTAATTCTCTGCCAAAAACCTCTTCAGAGCAAACTAGGCTTTTTGCAGTTGCTGTTGTTGGAGTTATGTACTGTTGAGTCGACTACAACTCATAGCTACCCTAGGAACAATGACTTTGAAACATTCTATACTGAGCCAACCTCACTATCTCCTATGCACCTGACCCCACTGCTAGAGTCACTATGTCAATCCATCTCATCGAGAATCTTCTTTTCCTGTCCTGACCTTCTATCTTTCCAACTATGATGTCCTTCTCCAAGGACTGACACCTCCCGACAACATGCCCAAAGCATGTGAGATAGAGCTTCACCATCCTTACCTCTAAGGAACAGCCTGGTTTCACCTTCTCCAGGATAGACATTGTTTGTTCTCTTGCCAGTCTATGATATATGTTCGTTGCTCTTCTTCAGCACCACAACTCAAAGACATTGAATCTAGTTCTGTAATCTCTAATCATTGTCCAATTTTCAGAAGCATATCAAGCAGTTGAGAAGACCATTGCTTGGATCAAATGCACCTTTGTCTTTAGACTGACATCGTTGCTCATTAGCACTCAGAAGTCTCTGACAGCAAATTTTCCCAAAGCAACTCATCTTTTATTTTTCTGACTCTTGATACCGAAGGTATTGATTGTGGATCCAAGGCAGAATGAAATCCTTAATAACTTCAATCCTTTCTCCATCTCTAATGATGCTGCCAATAGTGAGGATTTTTATATTTTTGGTGTTAAAATGCTATCCATATTGAAGGCTATAGTCCTTGATATTCTGCAGCAAGGGTTTCAAGTCCTCTTCATTTTTGGCAAGGAAAGTTATGCCATCTGCATAACACATGTTATTGATGAGTCTTCCTCCAAACTTGATGCCATATTCTTTTGTAATTAAAAATTTTGAAATTGTTCTAATTTCTACTTCCTAATACTAAAACAGGTTTCATATTTTAGGTATGTAGACAAAATGTGTAGACTACTCAGTAGAGGATTGCTAATATTGTTGATTGCCAACAAGTTGACTATGACTCATAGCAACCCTATGAACAAAAGACCTTCCTATAATTATTGTTATTTCTCAAAGTTCATAGAGTTTCTAGAGACATGTTATTTAGGAAGTGGATGTCACTCTTGTTTCCAAACCTGTCTTAAGCTGAGCGCTCCACTGAACACTATCATGGGTAACCATTATGGTATTTAACACCTCAATGGCACAAGGTTCAGGATCACAGCAACCCCAAGTTACCTCAGTACAGCAAATTGACAGAAAAGTGCTATACCACTTAGAAGAATGTGCATCAATGAATGGAAATATAAGTTTTCTATAAACTTTTATTAAAATCTCAAAAAAGAATAATCCTCAAAAATATAATATCAACCAAATTTTAAATACAAAGGACCTCAGTGAGCTCTTGTTAACTCTAAACAAGAAGCTTAAATAAAAAACAATCAATATAATATGTAGTAGTTGTTGTTGTTATGTGATGTCAAGTTGCCTGTGTATTTCAGTAAGACAAAGTAAAATGTTGACGCTTTCAATTTCTTGATGAAGATATTCATTAGTGTGGCTATTTGAGAAGGCATGGCATATTAATAAAACACTTACCTGCAATCAGAAAGCAGAGAATAAATGGTGTGAGGGATTACTAAGTGACAGAGAGACCTTTTCTAATTCTGTCTCTCAAGTTATGAGATCAACTCGCCTCCTAATTTTGTTGTCCCATAATTGCATTATGTATGTTTATCCACATTCTTGGCACTAGCTGTCTGGAAATCAAAAGATGAATTGCAAATTTAAAAAAAATTTAAAAAAAAGACTAATTGCATTGGGAAGGTCTGCTGTTAAGGACCTCTCCAAAGTGCTAAAAAAACAATCATGCCAGTCTAAAGACTAAGGTGTGCCCGATACAGGCCACGGTCTTTGCAATTACTTGATATGAATCAGAGAACTGGACAATGACTAAGAATGACAGAAGAATAATCAATCTCTTTGAGCTGTGATGCTGGAGGATAGTATTGAATACCATTGACCACCAGGAGAACAAATAAGTCCATCTCAGAGAGGGTGAAACCAAATTTCCCATTGGAGGCAAAGATTTTGAAGCTCCATCTTGCCTACTTTGGGCATGAGGACAGAAGTGATCAGTCATCATGAAGTCATCATGCCTCGACATGTGGAGGGACAGCACAAGAGATGAAGATCCCAGAGGAGATGGATTGATGCAGTAACTGAAGCAATTGGATTAGATGTGTCAGAGTCAGTGAGACTAGGTCTGGTTAAGGCAGAGTTCAGAGTTATTGTACATAGGGTCGCTATGAGTCATGGGCAACATAATGGCAAATAAAAACAACAATAATGTTTGTCTAATGAAATTATTCTCACTGGCCTCTGCTCCATCTGTATAGAGGGAATCGTCTGAAAAATCTCTACAACTAATTTCAGCTCTAAAAATGAATAAATTTCCCCAACTGGAAGGAAGTTAAGTCACTCATATCTCTAAATATCATGGTTTGGCAGGAGTATTTCTGCTAAACTATAAAAACATTTAAATTTGTATTTAGAGCCACAATAGTTACTATCAACTCCCACGTTTAAGCTGGTCCTGCGTTACTTAGCTTTTTATGCTGTAATTATCTCAAACGATATCTTGTTACAATGATACATGATTGAATTAGATATAAAACACATAATCAAAGACGGATTTAACTGATCCCCGAATTTGATCATGATGCTTTCAACACTTTAGACCGATGATTATCAAACCAAGAAATACAGTAGAATGGTAAAATATAGACATATCTTAATGTATATTGCTAAAGTTTTATAGGTATACACAATGGTAGTAAATTTTAAAAAAATAATTTTATTCACTTATTCTATCCCTAAATTAAAAGACAGATCATATTGAGCCTATTGAAAGATTGTTTTAATAACAAAGACCTTCTATTACACAAGTTTTTAGAGTTATAAAAATTGTTATTGGCTTGTCAGTGATTATAGGGAGTCAGTCAGTCCTAATAGTCAGTCCTATCTCCTAAACTTTTTATGTTTTCTAGGCTAACTCTTCCTATTATAATAAAATTCCTCAGCCTTTTCTATGTTTACTGGTGAGTTGTGGGCCTTAGACAAATGAAAACTGAAATATATGCACTGCATGTATTTCATGCAATACAGTATGTTAAAAACAACTGCCAAAGCATTTTCTGCTATTGTTATGTGCAACCCTATGTACAGCAGCTCTGAATCCTACCTGGCTTTGAGTCAGTCTCACTAATTATGACACACCAACTTCCATTGCCCTAGTTACTGTATCAATTCATCTCATCCGGGGTCTTTCTCTCCTACACTGTCCTTCCACCCTTCCAAGCATGATGTCCTTCTCCAAAGACCAGTTGCTCCTGGCCATGTGCCCAAAGATGAGATGGAGATTCAGAATTCTAGCTTTTAAGGAAAGGCTTTTTACCCCTCCAAGACAGACTTATTTGTTTTCTTGGCAATTTGTGGTATGTCCAAGAATCTTCTCCAGCACCACAATACAAAGGCATCAATTATTCTTCTGTCATCCTTAGTCATTGTCCTGCTCTCTGATGCATATCAAGTAATTGCAAAAACAATGGACTGGATTAGGTGCACCTTAGTCTATAGACTGACATTGTTGCTTCTCAGCCTACTGGAGAGGTCCCTGACAATAGATTTTCCCAAAGCAATTAATCTTTTGATTTCCTGACTGCTGGTGTTAAGAGTGTTGATTGTGGAGCTAAGCAAACAAAGCTGTTAACAGTCTCAAGCTCTTCACCATGTATCATAATACTACCAGTCAGCCTAGTGGTGAGAATCTTTGTTTTCTTCATGTTGAGCTTCAATCCACATTTAAGGCCACAGTCCTTGACCTTCTGAAGCAAGTGCTTCAGGTTTTCTTCAGTTTCAGCAAACATGATTGTGTCATCTGTATAATGCAGATTGCTGGTGAGTCTTCCTCCAATCCTGATGCCACATTCCTCCTCATATAGCCCAGCCTGGTGAATGATCTGTTCTGCATACAGATTGAAAAGATATGGAGATAGGACATATCCCAGGAATACAACCTTCACAATTTTTAATTGTACAGTGTTTCATTGCTCTGTTGTGATGACTGTGTCCTGGTCCAAATATAGATTTCACATAAGCACAACCAAGTGTCCTGGGATTCCCATTCTTCTCAAAGTCAGCCAGTTTATTGTGATCCACTTAGTCAAATGCCTTCGCATACTCAATGAAGCACAGCCAGACATTTCTCTAGTACTCTCTGCTTTCAGCCAACCATAAACTCTAATATCCCTATTACCATGGCCTCTTCTAAATCCTGCCTGCACTTCTGACAATTCTCTTTTGATATGCTGTTTCAGTGGTTTTTGGATAATTTTCAGCGGAATCTTGCTTGCATATTAATTATATCATTCAATAATTTCTGCACTTTCTTTCTTCAGGATGGAACATATAGAACTCTTCCAGGCAGTTGGCCAGGTGGTGTACTCCAGATTTCTTGGCACAACTGGTCACTGCATCCAGAGCAGCATTTGTTTGTTGAAATATGTCAGTTGGTATGCCATCAACTCCTGGGGCCTTGTTTTTTTCCAACTCTTTCAGAGAAGCTTGAACTTCATCACCACAGGCTCTTACTCATGAAATTTTTCTTTGTCAGTCAATTCCTTTTAGTACAGTGACTCTGTATACTCCTTCCATCTTCTTTTAATGCTTTCTGGATCATTTAATAGTCTGCCCAAAGCATCCTTAAGTATTGTAACTCGAGGCTTGAATTTGTTCTTCACTTCATTCAGCTTGAGAAATATTGAGCAACTTAAGCTCTTTTGATTTTCTGACTCGAGTGCTTTGCCCATTTCATTGTAATACTTTATTTTGTCTTCCTGCATTGCCCTTTGAATTCTGTTCAGCTCCTTAATGTCTTTTTAAAAATTCTGATTTATTTATAATGTTTGGAAAACATTGTTTTTTCACAAAAGATTCTTCCCATTTACTTCACCCCACCCACTCATCAAGTTGTGTAACCCTATGATTAACACCTTTGTCTTCTCAGTGCTTTAACCAATATTAAGAGTCTCATCTGATGTCCGTCTTGGTCTTTTCTTCTTCCTCTGCCTTTGTAATGACATTTTGCATTCTTCCTGGATGATATTCTTGATACCCTCCCACAGATCATTTGGTATTTGCTCATTGATGTTCAAACCCTCAAACCTGTTCTTGAGATGATTTTGAAATTTGAATGGGGCAGACTAAAAATAAAATTTGTGTTCCTTTGGATTTAATTTTAACTTCAGCTTGAAGTTGCATATGAATTGTTGGTGTTCTGCTCCACAATCAGCATGTGGCCTAGTTTTCACAGCTGATATTGAGTTTCTCCACGGATTCTTTCCACAGTTGTAATCTATTTGATTTCTTTGCATACCATCAGGTGAAATCCATGTGCATAGCCTGTGTTTGTGTTTCTTATAAAAAGTATTTGCAATGAATAAAGCATGGAATGCATAGCTATCACTCTATCTCGTTTCATTTCTGTCACCAAGTCCATGATCCTTCTTCTCTGTTCCCGACTTTTGCATTCCAGTCACTCATTGTTATTAATATATCTTCGTTGCATGTTCGATTGTTTTTCTGACTGCAAACGTTGGTAGGAATCTTCTATTTCCTCAATAGGGTGAAACCAGGCTGCTCCTTGGAGGCACTGATTCTGAAGATCTGTTTGACATAGTTTGAACATGTTGCAAGGAGGTATCAGTCCTTGGAGAGTGACTTCATGCTTGGAAAGGTTGAAGGGACAGTGCAGGAGAGGAAGATGGATTGACTCAGTGACTAGAGTAATGGGGGAAAGTGTGTCAGAGACAATAAAGTTGGCTCAGGAAAGAGCAGGGTTCAGAATTGTTGTACATAAGGTCTCTATGAGTTGCCAGTGACTCGACTGCACATAACAACAACAAATTACAAGAAAACAAAAAGTGATATTAAAATGAAGCATTGATAAAATGTAGAGAAAGTTGTTTCTTTAAGCATCAGAAAGAAGAAGGACAACTATAGGATAAATTTCTGGGAACACTTAATGGCCATTTCACCAATCATGTTTATGTGACAATTTAAGATTTACATTCAACATGGTTTAGAGTGTTTCCATGACAAGGAAAGAAATGCTTACAAAGGAAGAGAGACAATTATCCAGTTTGTCCTGCCCACTCTGCTTCCACAGGGATTGTCTGTGGAGGCTTGAATAAGCTCTAGTAGGGGCAGGGTATGACAATGCTCCCTTCATTTGTCTAGCTCCACATGATCCTCAGTGGTCTTGGGTTCAGGCTTCAAACTTGCAGCTGTCTAGTGACACATTAGCGCAGTTTCACCTTTTTCTGTGGAGCTGCGATAGTAGTCCATAGAGTTAAGCTGTTAAACCAAAGGCTATGCTTCTTGGCTCTTTGAATCTATCAGTTACTCTTTGGAGTCTTCTCTCATGAGATTTATAGTCTAAGGTACCCACTAGAGTCAGCAATGAGTCAGAACAGATTTGATAAGCAATAAGCGGGTGAGTGAATTGGTCTAGTACTTTTTACGTCTTTTAGATCTCATTACATGCACGATAAACAATGAGTTGTCATCAGTTTTGTGTTCAAAGGAAATGCTCTTGGTTTTTCATGTTGAGGTAGTTTTTCCATGTTCTAGACTCATCTATAGATGTAGTAGGATGTTTGTCATCCCCCACATGCTGCCCATCTAGTGCTAGTCACCGTACCCTACTAATTATAACAATCAAAACACCTCAGTACACTTCCCAACGTTCCTAGTGGGCAGCACTGCTTCCAGTTCATTATTGTTGGCATATCCTAATCTCTAGTGTATTTCATTCCAGTGAAGTGTTACTTTCCTCTCTATGGTATGCATTTTCACCATGTGGAAGAACACACTGGAGGAAGAAAACTCATGGCTGTTAAGGGATGTGAAGAACCACTCTTCTTTAAGACTGAGATCAAATGTCCTTACCATCTGGAAGATTTCTTTGATTTTGCTAACCTTAGGTGATTCCTCCAGAGGGTTATACTGAACTCAAATTAAGTCTTTAATATAGCAGTTGCCATATTGCCGTCATTACCTGAATTTGCCCTTTATCTTGACTTCAGGCTGTGAGCTCTTTGAGAATGCAGACTGTGTCTTATTTATGCTCTATTTGCAGTACACAATGTAGTTCTGGCATATCACAGACACTCTAAAAATGTTACCAAATGAATAAATGGATGAGAGAATAATAATGATGAATCTTTTGATTTTTCCACAGGAAAAATTTTCCTCCAACATTATATTTTCCCTTTAATGAACAGAAATTGAAGGCTAAGGGATTAAGTTAGGTTGATATTAACAACAATGTTTGTTGTTAGGTGCCATTGACTCGACTATGACTCATAACAATAATATTAAAAAAAACACAAATGTGTACCTTGCCCTATCCTGTGCTACCTTCATGATATCTGATATATTTGAGTTCATTGTTTTAGTTACTATGACAATCAATCTTATTGAGGATCTTCCTCTCTTTTACAGACCCTCCACTTTTCCAAGCCTGATATCTTCTCCGAAGAATTAGCCCCTCCTAACAACATGCTCAAGGTATGTGATATGAATAACAATAAGACTTAAAAAATGTAAGTGACATGACATTGAGAAGAATTAAAAACAGCAATGGTAGATATCATTACCTGATATTTTAGTTGTTGTTGTTGTTGTTATGTGTTGTTGAGTTGCTTGCGACTCATAGCGACCCTATGTACAACAGCCCTAAACTCTACTCTGTCCTGTGCCAATCGCACCGTCTCTGACACACCCATCCCGATTACCCCAGTCACTGAATCAATCAACCTCATAGAGGGTCTTCC
>NW_006399759.1:25586192-25594197 GCF_000299155.1 Elephantulus edwardii | reverse complement strand
CAACATGTCCAAAGTATGTCAGACGAAGCCCCAGAATCCTTGCCTCCAAGGAGCAGCCTGGTTTAACCATCTCTATTATGGATCTGTTTGTTTACTTGGCAGTCCATGGTACATTCAATACTCTTCTACAGCACCACAGCTCAAAGGCATCAATTCTCCTTCTACGGTCCCTAGTCAAAGTATTTTATTTACCTTAATTCATTTAATTCTCATAAGAGGGCCAGAACTAGGGTGAGAAAAGCAAGATAATTTAATGAGACCTTACTTTCACAGACTGTCTTGCACTTGCACATCCTGGGAGTCATGACCCCACAGGGCAGCTTGCCAGATTCTTTCTAGTCCCAGCCCTGACTTACAGTAATTGGCTTAAGTATTTTTACTCTTATTTTATGAGCTTTGGTGATGGAGTTGTAAGGAGTTGTGCTGCCAGATTCAAGGCACATGCTTCTAATCTACCAGCTTTTTCATGGGAGAAAGATGGGCCGACTCCTTTTATGTTATCTACTGCCTCTCAGAATCCACTGGAAGGTCAACAATGAGTTAGTTCTGACCAAATAGCACGTAACAACAGCTTAGTTTATAAATGAAGAGACTAAGATTAAGGAAATATAAAGTTGGCCAACCAGGCATACAGTAAATGAAAGAGAAAGGAATTAGACCAGAGCCTGGTGATGAATTATGAGCTTTTAACCTTTAGGGGTATGACCGTTGTTAGATCATGAACTATTTTTTTACTGGTCCGCAAGGAGCAAAGAATAGAATCAGAGAGTAGACCTCTAGGAACTTTAAAGAAATTTGTCACTGCATTAACCACCACACTCATGATAATGAATGTATCTCAAACATAATGGAAATACAAAACTGTAAGTATACTTTGGGTTGGGAAGTTAAACAAGCAAAAAGTGGTTCTTTGCTAGAGTAATTTGAGTACTCATTAAGAAACACTGGAGAAATCAAGACACTATATTTTTCAAAACTTTTAAAAATATATTGATTTGCTTACAAAGTTCATATACTTTGTTTTTCACACAATTCTTCATTCATATTGTGTTTCATACAATGAGCCTCGTAAATTGTTTTGTAAAATTAATCACCCAATATTACCCTGGTTTTTTGGGGGGGTCTCCTCTGTATACTTCCAATTTCCTTTAACCCCTCCCTCCACCCACCAATTTGTGCAACCCTGTGATTTACCCCAGCCCATCATCACCCCTCTGTTCCCAACTCTTCCCCCCTTGGATTTCCATACATGTTTTATTGGTTATTCATCTATTTTTATAATAATTGTCTTATGCAGTATGTGTCCTTATGAGACTGAGTTCACTCAGCTGATGTTTTCTAGTCTCTCCCAAGTTATGTAGTATTTTTCGAAATTGTTGCTTCTGAGTGCTGCATAGTATTCCATTGTGTGGATGTATCACCATTTCTCAGTCCATTCAGTTGTGGTTGGACATTTGGGCTGCTTTCAGGTCCTTGCTTTGGGAATAATGCTGCTATGAATACTGGTTTACAAGTCTCCATTTGTGTAGCAATTCTAATTTTCTTGGGGGACCAATCGGTAGCATCAGGATAGATGGTGAAGAGATTGAGAGTGTTCACAGCTTCAGTTTGCTCGGCTTCACAGTCAACACTCTTGGCACCAGTAGCCAGGAAATAAAAAAAAAAAGTATTGCGATGGGAAAGTCTGCGGTTAGGGACGGACCTCTCTAAAGTACTCAAGAGCAACAGTGTCTCTCTGGAGACTAAGGTGCACCTGATACAGGCCATGGTTTTTGCAATCACTTGTTATGCATCAAAGAGTTGGACAGTGACTAGGGAGTATAGAAGGATAATTGACACCTATGAGCTGTGGTGCTGGAGAAGAGTATTGAAAGTACCATGGACTGCCAAGAAAACAAACACATTCATTGTAGAGAGGATTAAACCAGGTTGCTCCTTGGAGGCAAGGATTCTGGGGCTTCGCCTGACATACTTTGGACATGTTGTAAGGAGAGACAGGTCTTTAGAGAGGGACATCATGCTGGGCAGAGTAGAGGGACAGCGCAGGAGGGGAAGACCCTCTATGAGGTGAATTGATTCAGTGACTGGGGTGATTGGGATGGGTGTGTCAGAGGCAATGAGATTGGCACAAGATAGAGCACGGTGCCAATGCACCTTTTGAAAGTTGTCTTCTCATTCACTCACCTCCAACTTTCCAAGCGTAATATCTTTTTTCCAAAGACTGGCCCCTCCTAATAACATGACAAAATTTTGTAAGATGAAGCTTCACCATCCTCACCTCTAAGGAGCACACTGGTTGTGCTTTCTTCAAGACACACTTGTTTGTTCTCCTAGCAGCCTATGGGATATTCAGTACTCCTCTCCAACACTACAACCCAATGACATCAAGTTTTTCTTCTTTCATTCTCAGTCATTGTCCAACTTTCAGATGCCTAGCAGGTAATTAAAAAGTGGCTTGAATCAGGTGCACCTTACTATTTAACATCATGGCTCCTTAGTACTTTGGAGATGGTCTTGACAGCAGGCCCAGTGCAACAGGTTTTCTTGCATTCCTCGGCTGCTGAGATCAAGGGTGTGCTTTGTGGATTCAAGAAAAATAAAAGTATTGACAACTTCAATCTCTTCCCAATCTATCTTGATGTTGCCTATTGGTCCAGTGGTGACTATTTTTTTATTTTTTTACTATTTGATATAATCTATATTTAAGGTTGTAGTTTTTGCTCTTCTACAGCAAGTCTTCTTCATGTTCAGAAAGCAAGGTTGTACTTGCATAATGCAAGTTGTTGATATGCCTTTCTCTGATCCTGATGCCACATTCATCTTCATAGATTCTTATTTTCTTAAATGATTTGCCCAGCATACAGATTCAACAGGTATGGAGAAATTATTCAGCTTTGACACACATATCTTTCTTGATTTTAAACTATACCATGTTCCCTTGCCTTGTTCATACAAAAGTCTCTTGGTCTAGGTGTAGATTTCACCTGAGCACAGTTAAGTATTCTTAGATTCCTATTCTTCTAAAATGCTAGCTGCAGTTTGTTATGATCCACATGGTTGAATACCTTTGTATAGTCAATAAAAGTAGTATTCTCTACTTTCAACTATGATCAGTTTGACATCAGCAAATAATATCCCAAGGGCTACTCCTTTTTTAAATTCAGCTTGAATGTATTAAGAATTGATTTCCTTTACAGACTGAGTAGTATTTAATTGTGTACTCATTCTGCATTGTGTGCACATTCATCTGCTGATTTATTTGGTTGTTTCCACTTTTGACTCTAGTAAATACTGCTGTAATACATATTGTACAGGTAGGTCTCTTTTTGTGTCTTTGTGTCTAAGTCTTTGGGTAGATATTACATAAGAGTAAAATTGCAGGATTACATTATAATTGTATTTTTTATTTTGTGAACATTCATACTGTTCTCAAAGGCTGCACCATTTTGCATTCCCACCAGCAATGGGTAAGAACTCTAATTTCTCCACATCTTCACATGAATTTACTGTTTTTATCATTTATTTTGTCTTAACTGTTTTACTGAGTGTGTAATGTTATTTTATTGTGATTTTAATTTGTATCTCTGTGATTACTTAGTATTTTTATACGTCTAATGGTCATTTGTGCTTTTCAGTGAAATGTTCATTAAAATATTTTCATTTTATAACTGGGATTTAAAAAAAATTATCTAAGTAGTTTCATTTACATTACATTTCCTAAGTGTATATTGTGAAATTTCCCCACTTTCAATTATCTTATTAATAAATTCCTTCATGAAAGCATGCAAGCCAGCCTCATGCCCCAATATCACATTTTAGATAGATTTAGATAGATTTGTCCAAATCTAGGAAACCAGTGCTGTGAAGAAACAAGCACGTTCGTTTTTGCTGAGGAATTCTATGTTCAACTTGACATCTTTGAGCATCTGTGGGATATTTAATCTTTGTTATTGTTAATTTGTCATAGTTTTGGATTAGATATTATTTAGGTTGTTGGTTATTATTTTGATATTGTTAAATTGTCATTGTTTTGGATTAATGATTATTCTGGTTAGACATTATTGTTTGATATATTTTTAAACACTTTCTTACTAAGTTGCCTTTTTATATTTTTTAGGTAAAGTTTTGAACAAATTGTTTTAATTTTATAAAATTCTATTAATTTACTTTGTCTTATGTGATTTGTGTCTTTGTTATTATTATAGGTCATCGATTGTTGAAAGCTATGTTTAATAGTGTTATTCCTAATTTTTCCGCTCAAATTTTTATGATTTTAGCTTTCATGTTTAGATCTTAAATTGATTTTTAACTTTTTTTTTTAATTTGAGTGATATACAGGTTCTATTTCATTTTCCTTCATAGAAAATCAATTTTTCTAGCACCATTTGTTGAAGAGACTCTCTTTTTCCTACAAATAGGTTTTCACCCTTGTTAAAAATCAATTTGCTATAGATATGCGGGCTTATTTCTAGATGCTCAATGTTGTTCCCTTTGTGTATGTATCTGTGGTTATACTAGAACCAATATATTTTGATTACTTTATCTGCATATTGTTGTTGTCAGGTGTCATTGAATCAACTATGTACACTAGTGGGTTTTTAGAGGCTGTAAATCACACGAGAGCAGATTGTCTATCTTTATCTCACATAGCTGCAAGAGAGGTGTGAACTTTGAGTTAGCAGTACAATTCCCTACACACTATGCCACAGTGGAGCTCTTTTGTTGTGTGTCACTGAGTCACCTAGCTCTGAACCCTGTCCTATTTTGAGCCAATCTCCTTGCCTCTTATACACCTACCTCATTACTCTAATTACTATGTCAATCCGTCTCATACATAGTCTCCCTCTTTTACTCTGTCCTGCGACCCTTTCAAGTATGATGCCCTTCTCTAAGTACTTGGCCCCACCTGGCAACATGCCCAAAGTATGTGAGACAGAGCTTTAGAATCCTTGCCTCCAAGCAGCAACTTGGTTTCACCTCTCCAAGATAGACACGTTTGTTCTTTTGGCAGTCCCTGGTATCTTCAATGCTCTACTTTAGCCTTAGTCAATGCCCATCACTGTAAATCAAAACTTAACCTAAAAAAAAAAATAAATCCCAAAACAAAACAAACACCATTTATTTGTCAGTTTATTGTACTGTGGTGCTTTTCATGCTTCTGTGCTGTTGGAACTTATACCACAGGAATTTAAATACCAGGATGGTTATTCACGGTGGGCAGATTTCAGTGGAGTTTATAGACCAAGACAGATCAAGAAGAAGGACTGGTCATCCACTGTTGATATAATGGGCCTTGTAATCTGGGGAAGACTCATCAGCAACCTACAATATGTAGATAATACAACTTTGCTTGCACAAAACAGAGAAGACTTGAAGTACTTTTTCATTTTCATCTATGCTAAGGTGACCTAGGGGTTAAACAGTTGCAATGACGATCCAAAGAAAGGTGATTCCAATCCACTAGTTGCTGTGCCAGAGAAAGATAGGCCATCTCTCCTGCCATTTTCAGCTTCTAAAAACCTGCTGGCGTGTCAAATATGACTCAGTTCTGGCAATAGTTCATTGTTGAAGGCTAGACATGTTTTCTCTTATATTGTCTTCTAAATTTTTATTATTTTGCTGATGCTTTTTAAATGCCAATCTAATATTTATTTGTGAATGGTGCAAAGAAGCAATCCTGTTTAATTTTTCTACGTTAATTTTTTTTGTCCAAGATCTATTGTCCCCTCCTTTTATTCCCCACACTGTGCTTTCAAGGCTCTTTTATCATAGGAAAATTCCATATGCAAATAAGTCTGTTTCTATGCTCTCCATTCTGTTCCCTTATGGACCTTATTTTCTATAAGTCTTTCAGTCAGCATGATGAAATTCAGCATCAGAGAAAACAGGCACATTGATAGTTGTCAATAGTATACCAAGCATTGTATTAGGTAATTTATACAATTATCTCTTAATCCTGTCACTATCTCCAGAATTATAAATGTTATTATTCTCATTTTACATATGAAGACATTAAAGCTTAAGATGTTTCTATGAATTGCTTAATCTCTTGCAATTTGTAAGTGATGGATGCCAAGATATGAATCCAAATTTGATATTCTTTCTACTATACTATATTGTTTTCCTAAATCTTACAAATTAAATTAATTCACATCTTTAGGAATTGGAATAGGAGTAAGATCACTGTAAGAATATTTATATAATGTAATTTAGGTTTTTTCTTCTAGTTGGAAGACAGGCTTTGGAACACATAGTTAAGATGAAATATGCAAGCATCTGTGGGCTTGTCCTTGGCATTCAGACAATGGGCTTTGGGCCACTCATTCTGCCACCTACCAGCTGGTGAGGTTGTGTTGTCACATAGCACCAGGTCTTGTTCTCATTGGCTGCTGATACAAGGAAGGTGGGTGCACAGAAACATAGGGAAATGACAGGAAAGGATTTGAAACCTGAAAGATTGTAATTCAAATTCTGGCAAAGCATTTCCTTGTGTGTCCTTGAAGCATTAATTTCCCACTTTGCCTGGCTGCTATGAGACACCATGGTTGGCACATTTTAGGCAATTAGTTGACAGCTATTTTCTTGTAGCTTTAGTAGCTGAGATTAGATCAGGCTGCTTTTATAACTTTTTCTCACTTTCACCTATTTTTCAAAAATATTCTGTTTTGTAGCAAAGTTTGTTTCACTGGCGAGGACTCTAACTCTCTTTGATGCCAGACCACTCCGTAAAGACCTTACTAGTCTAGACCTCAAAAGGCCAGTAGGATTTGTATGATCTTTCTGGGGTGTCCTTAAATAAAAAGTCATCTCTTGTAGTACAAGAAGTTCATTGTAGCCACTTTGCATGAGTGCTTTAGTGTGTTCCATTTACTTTCACACCTTCAATCTTGTCTACTTTAGAGGAAATTCAAATGATAAGATTTTATAGTAAATAAGACATGCAAGTTGGCCAACTGATTTAATCTACTTACTGTTTTGATGGAAAAGCTAAGACTGAAGTCAGAGCAAAGAAGAATAGGGATAGGGATTAGAATTAAAGTCCTTTATTCACCAATCTGTTACTGGTACCATTGTTGTTGTTGCTGTGTACCATAGAGTCGGAACTGAATCATAGCTGACCCTCTGTTGAGTTTTTAGATGCAGTTAACTGCATGGGAGGAGATTACCCATTCTCCTCCCAGTTCCAGTACCATATGTCTCAACATTCTCAATAAAATTTTGAGAACTACCTACTGTTAATAAACTTCTCCAACACATTTACAATCCAGGTGTTACCTTATATTTTCCTATAATGAAAGTGCTTACTAAAATATATAATAGATTTGAAACAGCCATTTTTAGCCCTATACAACTGTCATGTTATTGTTATAATATGCTGTAGAGTATAATACATAGTGACCTTATTATTAACAAATCTGAACCCTGTCCTATCCTGTATTTGCTCATCATCTCTGACATTCTTGAATTCATTACTCAACTACAGGGTCAATCCAACTTGTTGAAGGTCTTTGTCGTTTTTCTTGACTCTACACCTTTCCAAGCATGATGTCCTTTTCTAAGGACTGGCACATTTTAACAATACACCTAAAATATGTGAAATGAAGCCCTACCAGCCTTGCCTGCAAGGAGCACTCTGGCTGTACACTCTCTAGAACATATTTGTTTCTTCTTTTTACCAAAAGAATATTTGTGGGATATTCAATTTTTTTTCCAATATCACAACTGTAAGCCATCAATTATTCTTCTGGCTCTATGAGGAGAAGCATGGCATTAGGATTGGTGGACGATCTATCAACAATCTGCATTATGCAGATGACACAACCCTGCTTGCTGAACTGAGGAGGACCTCATGCACTTACTGCAGAGGGTCAATGACTGCAGCCTTCAATATGGACTGAGGCTCAGTGTCAAGAAGACAAAAATTCTCACCACTGGACCAATCGGTAGCATCAGGATGGATGGTGAAGAGATTGAGATTGTTAACAGCTTCAGTTCACTCAGCTTC
>NW_006399759.1:25585029-25586092 GCF_000299155.1 Elephantulus edwardii | reverse complement strand
TTGCATAATCAATGAAACACAGATAGACATTCTTCTGCTTTCAGCTAAGATCCATCTAACTGCAGCTACAATATCTCTAGTACCACGACCCCTTCTAAACCCAGCCTGGACTTCCGGCAGTTCTCTTCTGATGTGCTGTTCCAGTCATTTTTGGATAATCTTCAGTAGAATCTTGCTTGCATGTGAAATCAGTGAGATTGTTTTATAGTTTCCACACTCTGCTGGGTCACCCTTCCTTGGAAATGGAACAAATATAGATCTCTTTCACTCAGTTGGCCAAGTGGTTGTTCTCCAGATTTCTTGGCACAACTTAGTGAGCACTTCCAGGGCAGTATCTGTTAGCTGAAACACATCAATTGGCATACCATCTATTCCTGGGGCCTTATTTTTTGCTATTTCATTCATCGCAGCTTGGACTTCTTCCTTCATCACCATAGGCCTTTGCTCATATGTGCTTTCATCCACAGGAAACCAAAATTTGACCTTGAGTCTATCCCACCTGAATTTCAGAATCATCTCAGAAACAAGTATGAGACCTTGAACAGTAATGAGCGAAGACCAAATGAGCTGTGGGAGGATATCAAGAATATCATCCAGGAAGAATGTAAAAGATTATTGCAAAGACAGAGGAAGAAGAAAAGATCAAGAAGGATATCAGAAGAAACTCTGAATATTGCCTTAGAGCACTCAGAAGCCTAAGCAAAGGGAAAAAATCAAGAAATGAAGGAGCTGAACAGAAGATTTCAAAGGACAGCTTGGGAAGACCAAATAAAGTATTATAATGGTATGTGCAAAGAGCTGGAGTCAGAAAATCAAAAGAGCCAAACTTGCTTGGAAAAATAAATTCAAGCCTCATATTGCAATACTTAAGGATGCTTTAGGCACAATATTAAATGATTCAGGAAGCATTAAAAGTAGAGTATACAGAGTCAGAAAAGGAAGTGGTGGATACAGAAGAATTTCATCAAATAATATATCAGCAAGAGCCTGTGGTGATGAGGGAAGAAGTTCAAGTTGCTCTGAAAGAATTGGCAAAAAACAAGACCCCAAGAATTTACATCGG
>NW_006399759.1:25550082-25576014 GCF_000299155.1 Elephantulus edwardii | reverse complement strand
ACTGCCAAGAAAACAAATAGATTCATCCTAGAGAGGGTTAAACCAGGCTGCTCCTTGGAGGCAAGGATTCTGAGGCTTCGCCTGACATACATTGGACATGTTGTAAGGAAAGACAGGTCTTTAGAGAGGGACATCATGCTGGGCAGAGTGGAGGGACAGCGCAGGAGAGAAAGACACTCTATGAGGTGGATTGATTCAGTGACTGGGGTAATCGGGATGGTTGTGTCAGAGGCAATGAGGTTGGCACAGGCTAGAGCAGAGTTTAGGGCTGTTGTACATAGGGTCGCTATGAGTTGCAAACGACTCGATGGCACTTAACAACAACAACAACATCTTTAGTCATTGCCCACGTTTTCAGATACATATCAAATAATTGTCTGAATCAAGTGAACCTTAGTCTCTAAACTAACTCTTTGGAGAGGTCCTTGACATAACACTTTCCTAAGACTCCTGATCCCCTGGTTAATAGTACAAAGGATGTTGATTTTGGATTCCAGTAAGCAAAAATCATTGACCGTTTTAATTTTTCTCCATCTATCATTATGTTACCTAATGGCCTGGAGGTGAAGATTTTTGTCATCTTGATGTTAAGATGTAATCCATAATGAAGACAGTAGTCTTTGATTTTCTGCACCAAGAATTTCAAGTCTTCTTCACTTTCAGCAAACAAGGTTGTGTTATCTTCATAAGGGAAGTTATTAATGACTCTTCCTCTTATCCTGATGCCAACTTGTTCTTCTTAAGTTCAAATCTCTTGAATGATTGGCTCAGCACACAGATTGAATAGATATGGAGAAAAGATGTCTCCCTGATGCATACTTTTCTTGATTTTAAACTATGCAGTTTGTCATTGCTTTGTTTGAGCAATAACTTTTTGTTCCAAGTATAGGCTTCTCATTAGTAAAATTAAGTGTCCTGAGATTATCATTCTTGTTAATAGCCATAATTTGTTACAATCCACACATTCATAGCAATACTATAAAATAGAATAACAACTCCATCAGATTTCTGAGACAGAAGTTCCTGTTGTGGTTAAAGTTCAGAAGAATCTCAATGTTCTCAGAAATTCAAGATCAAGAAAGGAGTGCATCAGGGATATATAATTTTCCATATCTTTTTGATCTACATTTGGAATGGCTCATTGGGAAGCTGGACTCTGTTAAGAAGACTGTGACATAAGGATTGGATGAAGACTCATTAATAACTTATGTTATGCATGTAGCACAACTTTGCTCAACAAAACTGAGGAGGACTTGCAATTGTTGAAGGCTTGGCTTTAGCCTTTAATATGGATTGCAACTCAATGACAAAAAAAGCAAAGATCCTCACCACTGGGCCAATAGGCCAAATTATGATGGAGAATAGATTGAATAATTTCATCTTGCTTGGATCCACAATCAATACTTAATGGCACTAGCCATCAGGAAATCAAAGGATGAGTTGCTTTGGGAAAATCTGCTGGCTAAAGAGCAATGATGCCAGTTCAGAAACTGAGGTGCTCCTGTTCCAGGCCATACTATGCACCTAAGAGCTGAACAATGAATAAAGATGACAGTTGTGTTGTGATGCAGAAGAGTAGTGAACATACCATGGACTGATAAGAAAACAACCAAGTCTGTCCTGGTAAGGGCGAAACCAGTTTACTTCATGGGGGGAAGGATTTTGTAACTCTATTTCACATAGTCTAGACTTACGGCCAGGAGGGACCAGTCCGTGGGGAAGGTTACCATGTTTGGAAGGACATAATGCAGAAAAGGAAGACCTTGGATAAGATGAATTGACCCAGTAACTATGGCAACGAGGGCAGGTTGGTCAGAGACTGTAAGGTTGGCTCCAGATAGAGCAAAGTTCAAAGCCATTGTTCACAGGGTCACTAGGGGTTGTAGTCTACTCAATGACACACAATAACAATAACAAATCTTAATGGGAGCGAACAAACTAATTTTCCCCTCTACCTCACCAGAACTCATATCTTATAGCGGCATTTTTGGATAATCTTCAGCAGGATATTCAGCTTGCGTGTGATATTCATGATACTGTTCAATAGTTTTCACACTATATAGGGTCACATTTTTTTTCTGGAATGGCAATAAATATGAACCTTATTCAGTCAGTTGGCCAGGCAGTTGTCCTCTAGATTTCTTGGCATAACTTGGTGAGCACATCAATGGCAGCACCTTTTTGTTGAAATATGTCAATTGGTATTCCATCTATTACTGGGAATTTGTTATCTTGAACTTCTTCTGTCGTCACCAGTGCCTCTTGATCACGTGTTGTTTCGTAAAGTTCTCAGTGTCAGCTAACACTTTTTGGTATAGTGACACTGTGTACTTCTTCCATTGTCTTTAGATGCTTCCTAGGTAATTCAATATTCTGCCCATAGCAGAATAAATATTATTCTTAAGTATTAAGTATTACAACTCAAGTATTGGATTTGTCTTCAATTCCTTCAGCTTAAGAAATGTTAAGTGAGTTTGTCCCTTTTGATTTTCTGACTCTTGCTCTTTACATCTTTCATTGTAACAGTTTGCTTTGTCTTCCTAAGATGCTGTCTGAAATCTTCTGTTCAGCTCCTTAATTTCTTCCCTTTGCTTTGACTTCTTGGTGATCTAGACCAATATTCGGAATCTATTGTGACACCCATCTGGTCTTTTCTTCCTTGTTCGTGTTTATAATGACGTTTTTTATCCTTCATGAATGATAACCTTGATTGATATCTTCCCACAGCTTATCTGGTCTTCAGTCATTAATATTTAAGGCTTCAAACCTGTTCCTGAGATGGTTTTGAAATTCAGGTGGAATAGACTCAAAGTCAAAGTTTGGTTCTTGTGGATTTGTTTTAATTTTCTTTAGCTTCAGCTTGAACTTGCATGTGAGTAGTTGATGGTCTATTTAATAATCAGCGCGTGGCCTAGTTTTTAAAGCTGATATTGACTTTATCCAACAATTTTTCCACATTTGTAATCAAACTGATTGCTGCTTAGACCATCAGGTGAGGTCTGTATAGTTGCCATAGTGTTTCTTACAAAAAGTATTTATAATGAATAAGTCATTGATTGTACAAAATTCTATCACTCTATCTCCAACCTTATTGCTGTCATCAACTCATAGAAGCCCTATAAATAAGAGATTTTTCCTATCTTATGCCCCCTCACAATCTCTGACATACTCAAGCCCAATGCTGCAGTCACTGTGTCATATGATGTTGTTATTTTTGTTACATGCAATTAAGTCCGAACCTGTGCCTGTGCCTCTAGAAGGTTTTCAGAAGCTGTAAATCACACAAGAGGAATCTGCTTATCTTGCTCTCATGGAGAAATTGGTGGATTTCAATGGCTTGCTTTGGGGCTGACAGTGCGACTCCTTACCCATGCGGTCACTAGAGCTTCCTAAATATAGGCTAAAAACTTGTTTTTAAGTTGCTTATAGTTAAAAAAAAAACACACACACACAAAACCAAACAAAAAAACCCAACAAAAACCCTCACTATCCTCAGGTCTATTCTGATTCATTGCAACATTTCATCAGGCTTTGTGAAAGTAAATCTTAATGGGAGACTGTGCATTTTTTCCCATGGAGCCAATGGTGCTTTCCAAGCACTGTCAACATGCAGCTTTTTGGTTAGTCGTGTAACACACTACACAATGCCATAAAATGTCTACATGTTAGATTGAACTACATTAAATTTTGTAAGACAACTATTAGTCTTGATTAGTGAATAACCCTTGGAAGCTTGAATATAGATTGTACGAGTGCTCTTGTATAAGAATTTTTGAAAAGAGAAGATATAGTATCCATCTTAGTAGTAGATAAACATCTATTAAGTGTCTAAAGCCATACTCTATTCAGAAGTGGAATCATCAGATTATACTTAAGTGGGCTAAATGAGAACACAACTCTTCAGTAATCTTATTGTTTTAGTGTCCTGTTGTTTGTTGTTATATGTCATCGAGTCGTTTGCGACTCATAGCGACCCTATGTACAAGAGCTCTAAACGCTGTTCTATCCTGTGCCAACTTAGCCATCTCAGACGCACTTATTACCACCGCTCCAGTCACAGAATCGATCCATCTCACCAAAGGTCTTCCTCTCCTTCGCTTCCCCTCCACTCTGCCAAACATGATGTCCCTCTCCAAGGACCAGTCCTTCTTTGCAACATGCCCAAAGTATGTCAGAAGAAGCTTCAGAATCCTTGACTCCAAGGAACATTCCGGATTCACCTTCTCCAGGACAAACCTATTGTTGTCCTAACAGTCCATGGTATATTCAACACTCTTCTCCAGCAAAACAGCTCAAAAGCATCAACTCTCTTTCTATCAACCCTATTCACTGTCCAACTCTGATTCATAGTACGTAATTGCGGAGATTATAGCCCGGATTAGGCACACCTTAGTCTCCAGCTTGACATTGTTGCTCTTCAGTACTCTTGAGAGGTCCCTCACAGCCGACTTTCCCAGTGCAATTCGTCTCTTGATTTCCTGGCTGCTATTACCAAGAGTGTTGACTGTGGAGCCAAGTAAATTAAAACTGTTAACTATGTCAATCTCTTCACCATCCGTACTGATACTGCCAATTGGCCCAGTGGTGAGAATATCTGTTTTCTTGATGTTAAACTTCAATCCCTATAGGAGGCTGTAGTCCTTGACCTTGTGCAGCAACGCTTCAGATACTCCTCAGTTTCAGCAAGCAGACATATGTCATCTGCATAATGCAGGTTGTTGATGACTCTTCCAACCAATCATGATGCCACATTCTTCTTCGTACAGCCCAGCGTCTTGGATGATCTGTTCTGCATACAGATTGAAAAGGTATGTAGACAGAGTACATCCCTGATGGACCTCCTTCTTGATTTTGAACCATGTAGTTTCTCCTTGCTCTGTTCTGATGACTGCCTCTTGGTCCAAGTATAGGTTTCACATTAGCACTATCAAATGTTCTGGGATTCCCATTCTTCTCAGAGTCAGCCATAGCTTGTTGTGATCCACACAGTCAAAAGCCTTTGCATAGTTAATGAAGCACAGATAGACATTCTTCTGGTATTCTTTGCTTTCTACCAAGATCCATCGAACATTAGCTATAATATCCCTACTACCACGACCTCTTCTAAATCCAGCCTGTACATCTGGCAGTTCTCTGCTGACATACTGTTCCAAACGTTTTTGAATAATTTTCAGCAGAATCTTGCTTTTATATGATATTAATGCTATTGTTCTATAATTTCCGCACTCTGTTGGGTCACCTTCCTTTGGAATGGAAACAAATATAGATCTTTTCCAGTCAGTGGGCCAGCGGGCTATTCTCCAGATTTCTTGGTACAACTAAGTGAGCACATCCAAGAAAGTATCTGTCTGTTCAAATATGTAAATTGGTATGCTGTCAACTCCTGGAGCCTTGTTTTTTGCCAATTCCTTCAGAGCAATTTGAATTTCCTCCTTCATCACCATAGGCTCTTGCTTATATGTCATTTCATGAAATTCTTCTGTGTCAGCCAATTCGTTCTAACACAGTGACTCTGTGTATTCCTTCCATCTTCTCTTGATACTTTCTGGATCATTTAACATTCTACCCAAAGTAACCTTAGGTATTGCCACCCGAGGCTTGAATTTTTCATCTCCTTCAGCTTAAGAAACACTGAGCAAGTTTGTCCCTTTTGATTTTCTGACTCTAGCTCTCTGCACATTTCATTATAGTATCTTGCTTTGCCATCCTAGTGCAACTATTAAAAAAAGAAATACTGCCAAAGGACAGAAATGTATTTTTTCCTCAGTTTAGGAGGTTATAAGTCTGAATTGAGGTCCTTAGCTATAGTAGGTTATCTGTATTTGCTTTGCCAGTTTATAGTAGCTAACAGTCATCCTTAAAGTTTATAAACTGCTAGAAGCATCCGTTCCTGTTGTCATATGTTGTTTTCCCTTGTGTGGATCTTACATTTTTTCTTTTTTATAAGATTGTTGTTGTTATGTGCCATTGAGTCAGCTGCAACTCATAGCGACCTTATGTACAACAGCCCTAAACTCTGCTCAGTCCTGTAGTTATCTCACTGTTTCTGACACATCCACCTTGATTACCTCAGTCACTGAATTAATCCACTTCATAGAAGGTCTTCCTCTCCTATGCTGTACCTCCACCCTCCCAAGCATGACTGGTCTCCACGGATAGGTCCCTCCTTGCAACATGTCAAAAGTACATCAGGTGAAGTTTCGGAATCCTTGTCTCCAAGGAGCAGCCTAGTTTAACCCTCTCCAGGTTAAACCTGTTCATTTTCTTAGTCCATGGTATATTCAATACTCTTTTCCAACACCATAGCTCAAAAGCATCAATTCTCCTTCTATCCTCCCTAGTCATTGTCTAGCTCTCTGATTCATAGCAAGTGATCTCAAAGACCATGACCTATCTAAGATGCACCTTACTCTCCAGAGTGACACCATTGCTCTTCAGTACTTTGGAGAGGTCCCTAACAGCAGACTTTCCAATCACAATATGTCTTTTAATTTCCTGGCTGCTGGTGGCAAGAGTGTTGACTATGGAGCCAAGGAAATTAAAGCTGTGAACAATCTCAATCTCTTCACCGTCCATCCTGATTCTTCCAATTGACCCAGTGGTGAGAATCTTTGTGTTCTTCATATTGAGCTTCAATCCATATTGAAAGCTGTATTCCTTGACCTTCTTTAGCAACTGCTTCAAACCCTCCTCAGTTTCAGCAAGCAGCATGTGTTATTTGCATAATGCAGATTGTTGATGAGTCTTCCTCCAATCCTGATGCCACACTTCTTCTCATACATCTCAATCTCATGGATAATCTGCTCTGCATATAGTTTGAAAAAGTATGGAGATAGGACACATCCTTGGCGTACACTCAGGAATTAATGGTGTACGAATTGACGTATTTCAACTAACAGATGCTGCCCTAGATGTGCTCACCAAGTTGTGCCAAGAACCCTGGAGGACAACCAGTTGGCCAACTGACTAGATGAGATCTATATTTGTTCCTATTCTAAACAAAGGTGATCCAACAGAGTGTGAAAATTATCGAACAATATCATTGATATCACATGCACGCTAGATTCTGCTGAAGATTATCCATAAATGACTGTAACAGAACATTAACAGAGAACTACCAGAGTGCAGGCTGCTTTTAGAAGGGGTTATGGTACCAGGGATATTGTAGCTAGCATTAGATGGATCTTGCCTGAAAGCAGGGAATACCAGAGGAATGTATATCTGTTCTTCATTGACTATGCAAACGCTTTTGACTGTGTGGATCACAACAAGCTATGGCTGGCTGAGAAAAATGGGAAAGCCAGAACACTTGATCATGTTAATGCAAAACCTATACTTGGACCAGGAGGCAGTCGTCAGAACAGAGCAAGGAAATACTACATGGCTCAAAATTGGGAAGGGTGTAGTCCAGGATGTGTTTTTATAACATATCATGCAAAAATAGAAGCTCTGGGGATGTGTAGTCCTCAGAGAGTTGCACTGCCAATCCAAATGCTGTAGCATCACTTGCAGTTCATATCTACCAGCGAAACTGTGGGGGGAAAACAGACAAACTTCACCCATGCAAGTTAGAGCCTTGGGAAAACAATCAGGGTTCAGGTGTAAGTTTGTTCTGACTCCATGGTAATAAATGAGTACACAAAAAGAATTAGGGTTCAACACTACCATTGTTTGGTCATTACCTTATTAACAGAGCAAAAGAAATAATATCAATTATTTCATTCACAAATATAAAGATTAGGACTTCAACAGATATTTGTGGAGGAGAGAATTCAATCTACAACACTTTACTTTTTATGGTTATTGTTGTTGTGCTGGGTGCTACTAAGCTTTTTCCACATGCAAAACTCATTTCTTTCCTCTTAACATCTTTAAAAGTCTTATCACATTGCAGTGTCTGTTCTGAGCATAATACTCTTTTACTGAATCTCTTAAGTTAGGTATGGATGAGACTCTAGATATGACCATTCTGAGATAGAATTTATTTCTGTCTGTGGGCTTGTGAAAGCTAGAATTCAAGTTATCCACCCCCGCAAAGTACAATATTTGAATCGGCATAAAACAGAATTTCTATTCGAAAAGGAAAACACTGGGAAGACAGGTTTTATGGGTACCAATCAAGTCCAAAAATCAATAGGCCAAATTTCACTACACCAAAAGATGTGAACAGAGTCCTTTGTTCTCTATTACTAACTAGTCATTGAACCTATACTCCAGACTTTGAACTCAGGGCAGGGGCCCCTCACTGCTGTCCCTCAACCCTGACCCCTTCTTAAGTAGGGATTGTTCCTTTCCTGAGCTTATCATGTTGGTGATGAGGCTCCCTCCACTCTCAGATATCCAAGCAATAAACATAGTATGCCATACTCCAGAACTGAGGTGGCAGCTTTGGTCTTTGAAACAGAAGTATTATTGTCTCTACCCTATGCTTCTTCTGATATTTTTGTTGGTCTCTGAACTGTAATTAGGATTATATTTTCTTGGAGGACGTTAGATGTTCACAACCAAGATGATCCATTGCTCTGTTTCTTATCTTTTAGAATTTCAGGAATCAGCTTTCTTTCATTTTATCCCTACTCTGTCCTTTTCAGTCGACAGTGTGTCTGCCAAGAGGATTGATTAGATCCATAGGTCACATGCTCAATCTCTCCAGCAAATTTCTTGAAAATAAAAAAACGACTGTAATTTAGTCGAGTCCTTTTCTATTCTATAACAAGGGTAACCTTCTCTCCAGTGTTAATAGCAAGTGCATAATTTCCTTTTTTTCCTATAATTATATTTTATTAATTTTCATAAACATTTACAGAGATTTTGGGTTTCCATTCATTCATTGTTGCACACATAATTTCCTTTTAAGCTCTCATCTATGTTATTTTTAATACCTCTATTTCTATTAATATTCTGTTTTTTAAATTGAATGCTCCCCCATCTCTGTCTAAACTATCATCAGAAAAACCTATAATGTCCACCATTCCCGCAACAGTATTTTCAGGCAAATCTAGGCTTTTAGTATCAGTCACCTCAACTCTTCCAATTCAGAATTTGAATTACTGAATTCTGAAGTACAAAATTATTTTTTAATGTTTTCTAGGGGGGTGGCCTAGCCGTAAGAATCTCCGGTGCAATCTCAAAGGAACATGGTTCAAATCCACCAGATGCTCCTTGTAAGAAAGATGAGCAGTCTCTGAAAACTCAATTGAGGATCAGCTATTAGGTTGGTTCTGACTAAAGAACACCCGACACCACCAATGACAACAGTACTTCAGTAGTAAAAGTGCTACAAACAGTTAACTCTATAGAACAAATACTTATTATAGTTCAGGGGGCTGAGAGTGTAAATTCATAGCACTGGCTCCATGGAAATATCACTCTTTATCTCTTTAAACTGCTAGTAGCTACTAAAAATACTAGGCATTCTTAGGCTTGTAGATGCATTTGTCCTCCTTGTAATACAATCGTTTCTCTCTGAAAGTATATCTTTCCTTGTTTGGATTTTCCTCTTAAAATGTTCATTCTGAATCCACCCTACTCTAATATTGCTGTGATTTTGGAACTATACCCTTGGCATCTCAAATATCAGCAAGGTCACCCACAATGGGCATATTTCAGTAGAGTTTACAAATTTTGATAGACTAGAAGGAAAAATTGGAGATATATTTTTTAAATAATTGCTCGGTGAAAACTTTATGACTAGCAGCAAAGAAGCATCTGATAAAGTGTCAGATGAACCACTCAGTACTGAAGGTACTCAAAGTGCAACTAAAAAAGAGCTGTTTTCTGAAAAAGCAGACACTCATCACACATTCATTGTCTTAAAGTTCGAAGTAACTGATAGCTGACCCTCTAAAGGGCTTTCAGAGGTGGTTGATCTCATGGGAGGAGACTGATCCCCTTTCTCCTGCAGAGCAGCTGTTAGACTAGAACCACATGCCTTGGGAATTACAGCTGAACTAGGCCACCAGAGCTCCCTACCAGATTAACAACCTGCTGGTTGCAAATACTTGAAAAGGGACACCTATAACAACTACACCTGTGATTCTCACTAAATGGAATAAACAAGAGTCAAACCAACACCACCTTTGGAAAGAAACAATTAGAGAAGCTCAATGCCACCTCTCTAAACAAGACCAGGGACTGATTATGAAACATATCATTACCTGATTTTATACACATAAAAGTTGAAGCTGAAGTTAATGGAAACTATTACACAAGAGTGAAAACACAACTTTTGATATATTCCATTTGCATTTAGACCCATCTCAAGAATAGATGATGCATTGAACACTAATGATTGAAGACCAGACAAGTTGTGGAATGATATCAAGGATCATTTAATGATATCATTAAAAATATAGGGAAAAACAAAAAATACTGAATGTTAGATGATATTCTTAAAGTTATTATAAAACTTAGAGAAACTAAATAAAAAGGGAGCCATAATAAAGTAAGGAAACTAAATAGAAAATTTCAAAGGGGAACTCAAGAAGACAAAGTAAAACAGTGTAATGAATTGTGAAAATGCCTGACATTGGAAAATAAAAAATTTTAAAAAACCTTGACAATTATCAAGCTGAATGAACAGAAAGAAAGAGTCAAGTATCAAGTTGCAATTTTGAATATTTCTATGGACAAAATATTTAATTACACAGGAAACATCAAAAGAAGATGCGAAGAATAGATTTTGTTATCAACATCCTGTGCCAAAAGAAATGGTCATCATTCAACTGTTTCAGGAAGCAGTATGTTCTTAAGAAGCAATGATATTAAAGGAAGGTATTTAAGCTGAACTGAACACATTCGTGAAAAATGCAGCTCCAGGAACCGATGAAATATCAATTGAAATATTTTATCAAGTCAGTGTAGTGCTAGAGGTACTCTCTCATTTATATTAAGAAATTTGGAAGACTGCTACTTAGCCAACTATTGGAAGATGCCCATAGTTGTACTTACCCCAAAGAAAAATGACTGAAAAGAAATAAGAAATTATCTAACAATAGAGTTAGTACTGCTTGCAAACCAAACCTTACTGAAGATACTTAAAAGTGTCTTCAGCTGTACATTGATAGTGAACTGGCAAAAATTTCAGTCAGATTCAGAAGAGGACTTAGAAAGAAGTTTATACTGATATCAGATGGCTATCATATGTCAGACAAGACTTGGCTGAAAACAAAGATATCTTGGCTTAAAGATATAAAGATATTACCTATGTCTTATTGATTTTATAAATGCACCTGACACTATATAGATCGCATAGTTAATTACAAAATTATGATACTGTAAAGAAAGAGAATTCCAAATACTTTAATTGTGCTTATGAAAAATCTGTACATAGACCAAGAAGCAGTCATTCAAATAAAACAAGGGGCTACCCCATGGATTAAAATCAGAAAATAAATGTGTCAGGGTTGTATTTTTATCCAGGCTATATTCTGATAAATATTCTGTAAAATTACACTGTATGAAAAAGGACACATCAGAATTGGCAGAGGACTAATTAATAACCTCTTATAAGCAGATGGCAAAACTGTCCTTCCTCAAGACAAAGATGTGAAGTCCTTACTGAAGATCAAAGACTATACCCTTCAGAATTAATTCCACCTCAGCATACAGAAAATAAAAATCCTTACAATTACACTAATAAGCAACATTATGACAAGTGGAGAAACAAATGATGGTGTTGAGAATGTCAACCTACTTAGATGCACTATAAATTCAATGGAAGCAGAAGTCAAGAAATCAAATTACGTAGTGTGCTGGATAAATCTGCTGCAAGAGACGCTCTTACTATATTAAAGAGCAAATGTGTCACTTTAAGGAAAAATACTCAGCTTTAGTATGTTCAGTTGCCTCAACTGCCTGTGAAAGGAAGTGAATGAGGAATGCAGAAGAATCAATGTCTTGAGTTATAGTACTGGCGGCTTAGTGGCAAGAAGCTGCACTACAATCCCAAAGGCATGCCATTTGATTCTACCAACTGCTCCATAGGAGAACGAATGACAGTCTCCTCCTGTGCCATTAGCGGCTTCTGAATTCCCGCTAGAGGGTCAGCTAGGGAATGGTTCCAACTTGATGGTACACAACAACAATGACATTAAGGACTGTTAGAAGAACAAGGAACTCTGTCTTGGAAGAAATGCTGATCAGATGTTCCTTGGAAGCATGATCTCGTAACTCACTTACTTTGGACATTTTACCAGTAGAGGCCAATCCCTGAAGAAAGACACCACGGTTGATACAGTTGGTGATGAAGGAAAAATCCTTTCAATGAAACTGATGGACACAGTGGTTATAACAATGGGCTCAAGCATAGTAACCCTTGTGAGGTGGTGTGAACTGGGCAGTGTTCCCTTCTGTTGTACAGAGTTGCTATGAGTTTGCAATGCCAGAAATGTATCTTTAAAAAATAAGCACCAAACCCCACATAAACTACTCCAGTAGGACTTCATTAACATAACAAAGGAAAACCTCTCTTTTCAATCAGAGTCATATTCACCAGCACAGAAGGTTCAGTCAACTTTTTTTAGAAGGGGGTACAATATATTTAACAACATTCCTTGAACCAGTGTACAGATAAAAAAATAAAAATATGCAAAAGCCTCTAGGGTCTCTCCAAACAAGCACGTAAAGCTCTCATTCCTGTCCGCAAGTCAAGTGGCTCTTTGTTGATATGACATTATTGGCAATCATGTTTCTCAGCTTAACAACGAGTCACAAAACAATAAAGAAATAGCAGCTCTCCATTCATATTAATAATTTAACTCTTATCTTGTGCAGAAGAAAGTTCTATGGTTGAATGAAACTATAACAAACCTGCTACAAGAGAAGAAAAAAAGCTACACAATGAAAGGCTGATACAAAAGTGAAGTTTAAGGATGCTCTTGATGAGACCTTTACCATGACTTTCCTCTCATCCTTGGAGTATGTTTGTACATTCGTTTGTGAAGCATGGCAGATGCACATTATTGTAATCAATGGCCTGATAGACAGATAATGAATTTCTGATTTGAAGGAAGAAATAAAACCATGCTGGCAGTCCACAAAGGGGACCCAGGCAACATAAGACCTTACCTGTTCCTGAAAGCACATTTTCCAATTTTTCTCTTACCTCTTTCTGATTCTCTTTTTATGACATTATCACATTTGTCAAATTGTAACAAATAGAGAAGAGAAAACTCACAGTATGACAAGTCTTAAGAAAAGGAGGCTGCATACACCTTGCAATGTGTAAAAGGGGGAGAACAAAGGCATGGCAGGAAGTAGAGGAAAGTGTGGATATCTTAGCAAAGGAAACACGTTACTCCTCTGTGAAACAGAATTTTCGGCCAAGTGTTATTAATGGTTTTTGAAACAAATGAGGCACTTGTGTATAATACCAAAATGAGGAAGATAATCAAGGGATTGGGATCTTTTTTTAAAAGAAAAAATTGTATTAGATAATTTACAAAATTGAGCAGAACCCAATTTATATTTAATTTGGGACAATAAGGTTTATACTGTGACTGACCTGGATGAAATGGTTTATGAAGGAACTCTGGTGGCCTGGTGTTAAGGAGCCATATTGCCAACCCAGTGGCTTATGATTTGAATCCACCAGCTGCTCCATATGGGAGACAGATGAGTAATCTCCTCCTGTGTGATTTACTACCTCTGAAAACCAGTTGAAAGGTAAGCTATATATCGCTTCCACAATCCCAGCCACTTGCTACCACCTAAGCCTGAGAAGGACCCCCAACTACCATGCTGAATAGCATGAAACATGACTCACCTTGGATTTAGGATCTGAGGTAAATTTGGAGGGCTTGGAGGTCATGGAATCTGAGATAAAATCTTGGAGACAAAACAGCTGTTTGTAGGAAGAGTTTAGCTGACTGTGCAAGAAAGAGCAGCCTACATTTGGGTGTGAATTACCTCTTTGTATTCTTCACACTGCAGGGCTTGGTTCCTTTAGGACATAAGAGTGAGGAAGCTGCAGCCTTTATTTTGTCCTGCCTCCTCCACCTCCTCCTGGGGCTACCTCAGAATTCACCTTGGGACTTGTGTAAGAAGAGCTGGATGATCCCTGGTGGCTCCTATAGTGGGAATGGGCCTGGCAAGAGGCCTCCTGAAGAACTGGATGCTTCAGCTCCAACCTGACAAATATAAATGTCTGTGTAGTTCAGGAGGAAACCAGGTTAATGTGCAAAAGAGCCAGAGAGAAGGTTTTTATTATAAATGTCAAATGTCAAGTTAGTTGATAAATGAAGAATAAGTGTGGTAGAATAGGTATTTTGTTGCTTAAATTGCTCCTATTAGGGGTACTGGAAGCTTTTCAAATTGATACCTTCATCCTTTTTTGTTTGTCTTATTAAGTGTTTAATTTCTTTCTGGTATTGCAAGATATTTCAGATTAATTTTGTACTTTATCTTTCATACTGTTAGAGTCCATAAAGGTTATGAAGGAAGGAGTAGAATTTTCATTGAAGACATTGGGGTGGGGGGAGGCCTCTCGAATCAATGACATATCAATTCGTGTCAATTAACAGGTGCAGTCTTGGATATACTCACCACTCTACGCCAGGATATTTGGAGGACATATATCTGGACAATGGATTGGAAGAGGTCCATATTTATTCCCATTCCCAAGAAAGGTGATCCAACTAAATGTGGAAATTATAAAACAATAATATTAATATCACATGCAAGCAAAATATTGCAGAAGATCATTCAAAACTGACTAGACCAGTACATAGGTAGGGAACTGCCAAAAGTTCAAGCAGATGCCGTGGCACTGGAGATATCATTGCTAATGTCAGACAGATCCTGGCTGTAAGTAAGGAATACCAGAAAAAAAATTGTTTTTATTTAATATACAAAAACATTTGACTGTGTGGATCATAACAAGTTATAACTGACACTGAGAAGAATGGGAGTCCCAAAGCACTTAATTGTGACTATGCAAAACCTATACTTGCACCAGGAGGCTGTTGTTCGAACAGAGCAGGGGAGCACTACATGGTTTAAAATTAAAAGGGAGTGTTTCAGGGTTGTAGTCTCTCTCCAAGCTTATTTAATCTGTATGATCAGCAAATTATTAGAAAAGCTGAACTCTATGAAGAGAAATGTGGCATCAGGATCAGAGGGAGATTCATCAATAATCTACATTATGCAGATGACACAACCTTGTTTGCTGAGACTGATGAGGACTTGAGATACTTGATGCAGAAAATCAAGGAATGAAGCCTTCAGTCTGGATTGCATCTCAGTGTCAAGAAAACAAACATTCTTACCACTGGACCAATAGGCAACATCATGATGGATGGAGAAGACATTGAAACTGTCAACAACTTCATGGTACTTGGGTCTACAATTAACATTCTTGATACTAGCAGTCAAGAAATAAGGAGATACTTTACACTGGGAAAATCTGCAGTTAGGGAGCTCTCCAAACTATTGAGGATTAGTGATGCCAGTTTGAGGGAAAGGTGCATCTGATTCAGGCCATGGTCTTTCTGATCACTTGCTATTCATCTGAGACCTGGACAATGATAAAGATGACAAAAGAATTGATGCCTTTGAGTTGTGATATTGGAGAAGAGCACTGAACATTCTATGGATGGCTAAAAGAACAAACAGATATGTCTTGGAAGGGGTGAAGCTGGAGTGCTCTTTGGAGGCAACAATAATGAGGTTTCACTTCACATATTTTGGTCATGTTCCTAGGAGGGACTATTCCTTAAAAGAGACATGATACTTAGAAGGTTGGAAGGTTGGTCAAGGAGAGAAAGACTCTAGATCAGGTGGATGGACATAGTGACTGCCACAGTGTGTCAGAAAATGTGAAGATGGCACAGGATAGGACAGGGTTCAGATCTGTTATTCATAGGGTCGCTATGAGTATTACTCACCTTAACAGCACCTAACAACAACAACAACAACTGTTAGATATCTATTTTTCAGTTTCAATTTACATATGTTATTGTTGTTATAAGGTGTTATAGAGTCAAGTATGACTCATAGCGACCCTATGAACAACAAATCTGAACCCTTCCCTATCTTGGATCAACCTCACAATATTTAACACACTCGAGCCCATTGCTGCCATCACTGTGTCAATCCACCTGGTTGAGGGCCTTCACCTCATCTTTCCAAGCATAATACCCTTCTCCAAGGAACAGCCTTTCCTAGCAACATGCCCCAAAGTATCTAAGACGAAGTTTCACCACTCTGGCCTCCAAGGAGTAATTTGGCTAATGTTCTCTAAAACTTACCTGTTTGTTCTTTTGGCAGTCCACTGAATAGTACTTTTCTCCAACACCACATGCAAAAGTCTCAGTTTTTCTTCTCTCATTCTTAGTTATTGTCCAGCTTTCTGATGCATAGCAGGTGATTGAAACACCTATGGTCTGAATCAAGCACCTCTTAGTCCTCAAACTAATATCATTGTTCCTCAGTAATTTGGAGAAGTTCCTACTTGGAGACTTTCCCAGTACAATCTGTCTCCTGATCTCCTGACTGCTGGTACCAAGTGCATTGAGCATGGATTCACTCAAGAAGTCATTGACATATGAGATAATTGAAAATACTATGGTTTATGTGAGGCATGCTCTTGTATTCAAATAAATACTTTTTTTACATTTTAAAGACATATCAATCGTTAAGACTTATATATAAGCTGCAAATTATTTGCTGTAATGGCTGGCACACAATAGATGTTAAACCTGTTTTAGGCTTTAATTATTTTCTTCTTAAAATTCTAGGCTCTTCCTTCCTTCTTCTCTTGTTTCCACTTGATGGATGAAAAGCCGTCATTGAGGAAGATGTTCTAGAGAACTTGCCAGTCCTCCAATACCTCCAATTCCTGTCGGAGGAGAACATATTTCTTTCTCTCAAATTGATCAGGATGAGCTCAAAGGACCGTGCCAGGTGAGAGTTGTCTCCTTATTCACCCATTAAAAGACTGTTTCAAACTAGCCCAATGCTATTTAATGTATGAGAATTCACACGCTTAAAACCAAGAGGACAGCATTAGAAATAACTTGTCTCATATTAAAAAATGCAAAAGCACATAAATAACGTTGTTGATTTGGGTTTTTCTTTTTGGAAATCTCTTTCAAATTATTAAGTTATTTGATGTATTCACTGACATAATATCATCATTATTATACTGAATATAATAAGGGAAAAATACAAGAAGTAGATTCAGAGAGATAAAGTGATTACGTACATTTATGCACATTGCAAGATTCCTCCAGCTCTTTCTTTTGTGGTGTTGGTCTGCCTCTCCACCTAGTTGTCTTTTCTTTTTCAGAGCTGAAGGCATTACCACACAATGGAGTGTTATGATCTTACTTCATAACGATCCATTGGAAGTTAGATGCTGCAACCCCAGTCATTAACTCTTTGCAGATTAAATCTTACCGAAACTATAGACAGCTTTAAGATACCTTTTTTTTTTCTAGAAAAGCTTGTGGAGAAGTTTTACATTTCAAGGTAGCCTGACTTCCCAATAATCTGCTTTGCTTAGTAACGCCTTGTGTAGAAACTCGGATCAGTCATCACAGGGTGAAGCCTCACATGACATTGTTCTGCATTATCCTTATATTATTCCCTCCTTTATTTACCCCCATCCTCCCTGCTCTGGAAATGCTCTCCTAAATAATGTATCAACACTTTATTTTTTGCCTTAGGTCTGTAAACTTCTATCCAAAAGAATAGCCAGGGCAAAGACTGATGTCTTTTAACTTCAAGTTTCATAACATTTATAATACCACCTCAAATATGTTGTCTATTCACCATCTCAAAAGAGAGAGCTCTGGTGTTACCTGTGTGCCACCGAGTAAGAACTGACCCATAGCTGATCTTCCAGTGGGTTTTTTGGGGGCAATAAATCACACAAGATGAGACTGTCCATCTTTTCCTGTGGAATATATGGTGAATTTGAACCATGTGCCTTTGGTTTGGCAGTGCAATTTCTTACTATTAAGCCACTAAAGTGCCTCCTCTGGTGGCCTGTTGATGAGGAATTGCACTGGCAACCCAAATGTATGTAGTCTGAGTCCAAAAGCTACTCCATGGGAGAAAAATGAGAACTCTCCTTTCGCGAAATTAACTGTCTCTGAAAACCCACTAGAGAGTCAGCTACAAATAGGTTCCAAGTCCATAGTACAAGCTACAACATCTCAAGACTAGATTGAGGTGTGGAAAACTGACAAAGACCAGATGAGTTGTGGTATAACAGCAAGGATATCATCTATGGGAAGCCAAACTTTATATCAAATATTATATGAAAACCCTTATTCAGGAAGTGAAGGAATTACAGATATATAACTTAGGGTTTCTCTTGTGGCAGATCATAGAAAATGATTCCCTGCAGACAGGAGACAGCAAGGGGCCCCTACAGAGAGAGTGTTACTTCCTGAGCTAGAGTTCACCCTGAGGCATCAAGATTAATAGTTAAGGGTAAACCAAATTCTTGCATTTGTGAACCCCTCCTTCCTGAGTCAAGCAGAGGTTTTCAATAGAAAGAGATTGGCTTCATTTGCATTGAATTATCTTTGTGATTTACCTCCTGATAATTTTCAATAAAGATACGGAGAAGCTTGACTTGGGGTCTTCAGTCAAGAACTGCTGGCCCCCTGTTTTATGCTCTCTGCTCTATCACATTCCTGGCTGTTTGTCTTTTTATTAATAATTATAAAATTATTCCATTCTTTGGGACCCTCAGTCTGCAACAATCATCCACAAAGGAAAGCAGTTATTACGAAGTCAAAGGAGAAAGAGAAGACCAAAATGAGCGTTAGAAAAGGCTCTGAAAATTGCACTAGAATGACAAGAAGCAAAAACACAGGGAAGAAATATTTTAAAAAAGAAAGTTGTTCAGATTTCAAAGCTCAGGAAGACAAAGCAAAAAAAAAGAACACATTGTACAAAGAGCTAGAGTCATAAAATAAAAACAGAAGAACTCACTTGACATTGCTTAAGAGAACTGAAGAATAAATACTGAAGGATTCCATATTTGGAAATAACTGAAATTGTTGCCTTTGGTATATTTTTACACTTGTTTCGATGTCACTTTTCAGATGAGTCTGGATCAAGTAGTATCCATTTTTTATTTTATGTTTATTCATTGTTGCTCATATTCCCCACATTCCCCTCCCTAGGTCACCCCTTGTTCTAGATAGTTGTCATGCATGTATTATAATACCTAATCATAATAATTTCCTTTAAGACAGTTCTTCCCCTCATCTGTCCTATTGCAGTGTTCATTATCTAACCACTCTTCCTATTCTCTCTCCAACCACTATGTCTGTCCTATTCTATAACAGCAGTATTATATAGTTTTTGTGCTTTTGTGACTGATATATTTCACTCAGTGTAATGTCCTCAGACTCCTCGGTAGTGCGTATTGTTTTATGAATTTATTGTTTTTCAATGCTGTGCAGTATTCTACTATGTGAATGTGCCATAGTTTTCCCATCCATTCATTTGTTGATGGGAACTTGGGTTGCTTCCATCTCTTTGCTGTTATGAGTAATGTAGCAATAAACATAGGTGTGCATACATCTGTTTGAGTCTGGGCCCTGGTTTATTTAGGGTATATTCCTAGTAGTGTAATTGCTGGGCCAAATGGTATTTCTATTTCTAACTTCTTAAAAAAGTTCCAGACCACTTTCCATAGGGGCTGTGTCATTCCCACCAGCAGTGAATAAGAATTTAAATCTCTCCACAACCTCTCCAGAATTTGTTGTCTGCTGCCTTGTCAAAGTTTGCTATTCTTATGGGGGTAGGATGACATTTTTTAGTTGTTTTGATTTGAATCTCTTTGATTAGAAGGAATTCTGAATAGTTCATTATGTTTTTGTTTGCAATCTGAATGCCTTCTTTGGTAAAGTGTCTATTCATATCCTGTGTCCGTTTTTTTGAATGGATTGTTTACCTTTTTCTTGTTGAAGTGCTGGAATAGTCTATAACTTTTAGATATAGTTATCCCTTAAAAAAGCAAACCAAAACAATATCACATACTATAATTTCAATAACACTGCTAAGTAAGAAATAACACCTGAAAAAGAGAAGTAGAGCAGATGTGGATTGTGGCTTGGTAATCATCATCTGTTGTTATTGTTGGGCACTGTTGAGTTGAAACAGATTCATAGCTGACCATCTAATGAGTTTTCAGAGTCTATAAATTATATAAGAGGAGACTACTCATCTTTCTCTCATAAGCAGCTGGTGTATTTGAACATAGTTCCTGTGGGTTGCCAGTGAAACTCCTTAGCTTTTAGGCCACCAGAACACTCTAATCATCAGTCTACTTTGTAGAGATATCAGGTTGTGATCTTTGTTTACCTTCACAACTTCTCCAACCTAAGTTCTCCTGGTCATGACATGTTATTCTTATAACTGTCTCTGTGCCACTCTCCATTATCTAGTAATAGAGTTAATCTTTTGTCCTGCATGCCTTTCTAGGACCCTGACAGAGTTAATTTAGACAGGAAATTTGGAAAATAATTGCAATCATTAGTAAATTGTTGTGATCCACACAGTCAAATGCCTTTGCATAGTTAATAAAACACAGATAAATTGACAAAATAACTGGGGTAAAGGAGACATGTGTCAGAGAGTATTTTCAGTCATGTAGGATTTTAGGCTGATTGTTTTAAACATCTCTTTCTTTCTTTTAGTAGTTGACAAGTAGTACACAGTAGTAAGCCAAGTTGTTTGCTTCTGTATGTTCACAGCCTTGAAAATGCTATAGTCAGTTCTCTGCACGCACAGAAACTGCAAACAACAAATATCTCATTTGTGTCTAATAACCATTTTTCTTTGTTTGGGTTGGTTTTTTTGGTTTGGGGTATAGTTTTTTTCCACTTTCAATATTTAAAAGATCTTGCTCAATAATCTATTATTCACTTGGATTTATCCCTAAAGAGTAACTTGCTGTCATCTTTTTCATTGATCCTTTCTATCAATGTGTCTTTGTCCTTTGTCTATTTTTATGGTTTTATCTTTATATTTGTTATAAGAATTTTATCATGTGGATCTTGATATAGTTTTCCTTTTTCATGTGTTTATTTTGCTTGAGATTTGCTACACAACTTAGATCACAAAAAGAGTTTGTCGTAGTTTATGTTGAAACCATTGTCCAATGTCAAGTGTTTCTTCCTTTCTTTTCTTCTTTAAGGACTCTATTTCACACATATTAAATATCTTTACAGATAACAAATGATCTATTAATTTTCTGTTGTTTTTCTTTATTTAATCTTGAGTGGTTTGCAAGTTTACAAAATATTTCTACCTTAGGGTCTAATCAAGAAGCCTTGGTAGCATAATATTAACATATCAGGTTGCATATTAAAAGACTTTGTTAGTGCGCTCTGGTAGCCTAATGGTTAGAATCTTTGCCACAATCCTGAAGGGACGTGGTTCGAATCCACCAGCTGCTCTGAAGGAGAAGAATGGACAATCCCCTCCTGTGCAATTACTGCTTCTGAAAACCCACTGGAGGATCAGTTATGGGTTGGCTCTGACTCTATGGTACACAGTAACCACCACAACTAAAATACTGGCAGTTCAAATCCACCACTTACTTCATGCAAGGGATAAAAGGCAGTCTCCTTCAGTAAAGTTACACGCTCTGAAAACTAATAGTGTGTCAGTAGGAGTCATAATCAAATTAATAACAGTGGGTTGTTGTTTTGGTTTTGGGGATTTATTCCCCCCAGGGAGTCTAATTAGCCATTAATCTTAAGAAGGCAAATTTTTATCCACATATATTGTAGCTGTTATGTGCTTTCTAGTTGATTGTGACTCATATTGACAGTATGCACAGCTCTGAACCTTGCTTTATCCTGAGCTAATTCTCACTGTTTCTGATACACCTATCCTCATTACCCCAGTTTTTGTGTCAATCCTTCTCATCCAGGGTCGCCTTCTCCTGCTCTGTCCCTCCACCCTTCCAAGCGTGATCTCCTTCTTCAAGAACTATCCCTCCTCGGATCATGCCCAAAGTATGTGAGATGGAGCCTCAAAATCTTTGCCTTTAAGGAGCAGCTTAGTTTCACTTTCTCTAAGACAGACCTGTTTGTTCTCTTAGCAGTTCAATACTCTTCTCCAGTGCTACAACTAAAAGGAATCAATTATTCTTCTCTCATCTTTGGTCATTGTCTAGCAATGCATTGCAAGATATTGAAAAGACCGTGGCCTGGGTTGGGCACATCTTAGTCTCTAGACTAAAGTCGTTGACTTCAGCATTCTACAGAGATCCCTGTCAGCAGGTTTTCCTAATGCAATTTGTCTTTTGAATTCTTGACTGCAGGTAACAAGAGTATTGATTGTGGAACCTAGGAATCTAGCAAGCTGAAATTGTTAACATTCTTGATTGCCATCTACTATAGTGCCGCCAATTGCATTTAATTGAAAAATATCCTCTATATGCTTATTTTTGGTCTTCTAGATTTCTTCCGTTTTTTTTACTGCTTGTGTTTCTCTCTGTATCAGGGTTTGAAAATGATAACTTGAGGGTCAAAGCTGGCCAATAGCTTAGTTTTGAAACTGTTTAAGAATGACTTTGATGTTTTTAAGAATGGTATGTCTTAACTGTCTCAATTATGAGTCATTTAAAAAATTGGTTTTCATTCAATCATTCATATACCATTTTAATAAGATCAATTATACTGGATCAATACCACTTCTTAAAACATCTCATTATCTTTTCTCCTCATTTTAAGTAATTTTCTCTGCATTTCTAGTGAGTTTCTGACAGGTCACACTGTTAAGTCTTTGCAGGGGAATGCTGATCTTTCATCTGCATAGCAGCTGGCACATCTTAACCACCAGCCTTTTAGTTAGCAGTCCAGTACACAGCACACTACACCACCAGGGATCTGGTGACTGTGTACATTACAACTCACTGCCATTGATTCCATTCTAACCCACAGTGACCTATGAGTGATCTCTGACTCAAAGTGTCCCGTGGGTTTCTGATGCTGTAAACCTTAACAGAAGGTGTCCGTGACTGATTAATGGTCTGAATTTTGCATGAACACAATCAAGTATTCTGTGAATCCCATTCTTCTCAAGATTTACCACAATCTGTGGTACTTCACACAGTCAAATACCATTACTTAGTAAAAAAAACGCCAATAGACATTCTTCTGGTACTCTCTGTTTTCAGCCAAAACTCATCTAACATTGGCAATGATGTCGCTAGGGCCACGACCTCTTCTAAATTCAGCTTATATTTCTGTCAGTTCTCTGTTGATGTACTGCTTTAGTCATTTTTTTTATAATCTTCAAAAAGATTTTGTTTGTGTGTAATAATAGTAATATTATTTGACAATTTCCACACCGTTTGGTCACCTTTTTTGGGTTAGTCTGAAAGCAGAAGTTCTGCTTCTTTTTAAAATGCTTGTTTATCTGTGCATTTAAAATCAGACTTACAATTATATACCATGAAAATTTTAAAACCTTATTTGATTGTCTTCAGACATTCTAATTGTAGACTATCAATCTACTGCCAAACTAATGGATATTCTCTTGTAACTAGACTTTTTACCTCTGGTAGCTTTTAACTTTCTTATTACCTTTAGCATTCTGTAATTCCATTCTGATGTGTCTAGATGTGAATTGCATATGTATATGTATACACACACACACACACACACACACACAAATATATGATTGGGCTAATGCTAAATCTTGTGACTCGATGGCACTTAACAACAACCACAACAACAACAATAATGCTAATCCTATACTTGGACCAGGAGGCAGTTGTCAGAACAAAGCAGGAAAACACTGCATGGTTCAAAATTGGGAAGGGTGTACACAGGGTTGCATCCTGTCTCCATACCTTTTCAATCTTTATGCAGAACACCTGATACACACCATGGTCTTTGCAATCACTTGATATGCATCAAAGAACTGGACAATGACTAAGGATGATTGTTGTTGTTAGGTGCCGTCGAGTCATAGATGACTCATAGGGACCCTATGAAAGAAAGGCCTGAGCACTGTTCATACATAGCGCTTCTGGAGGCAAGCCATTTTGGAAGTGGATGCCGCTCCTGCTTCCAGGCTTTAGTCGGGAAGCTCTAGCAAACACTGTCTACCACGGGTGCCCATTACCACGTTTGGTACATCAGTATCACAGTGTTCAGCATCACAGCAACCACAAGTTACCTCTGTACAGCAATGCACAGACCAGTACTATATTACCTAGAAGAATGTTTGACAGGAAAACAATTTGAACCTGGCCTGAGGGCCGCAGATTAAAATCACCCACCTTCGCTTAGTAGCATAACGTTCTGTCCACTAGGCCAATGTAGCTCTCTCTATGTCGTCGTTGTTATTGTTGTTAGGTGCTGTCGAGTCGTAGATGACTCATAGCAACCCTATGAATGATAGAAGAAGAATTGATGCCTTTGAGCTGTGGTATTGGAGAAGATTATTGAATATACCATGGAATGCTAAGAAATGAACAGATTTGTCCTGTAGAGGGTGAAGCCAGGCTGCTCCTTGGAGGCAAGGATTCTGAAGCTTTGTCTGACATACTCTGGACATGTTGCAAGGAGGGACCAGTCCTTGGAGAGGGTCGTCATGCTTGGGAGGGTGGAGGGACAGTACGAGAGAGAGAACCTCGATGAGATGGATTGATTCAGTGACTGGGTAATGGGGGTAGGCGTGTTCGAGATGGTGAGATTGGCACAGGATAGGGCAGAGTTTAGGGCTGTTGTATATAGGGTCGCTATGAGTCACAGATAACTCTACAGCACATAACAACAACTAGTTTATTTATAAAATTCTAATATATTGTTTTTCACACCAGTTCCTTCCCATTTCCCTCAACCCCCGTTAAATTGTGTGACCCCTTTATTAATCCACCCACCTACCCCTGCACATCCTCACTCCTCTGCTTCCACTCCCCCACCTAGGATCCCCAGACTCCTTCTAAAATAATGGTTTTATATAGTATTTGTCCTTATGAGACTGGGTTTTTTCACTTAGAATAATGCTCTCCAGTTCCTTCCATGTTAGGTAATAATTTACAAAATCCTTACTCTTGTATGCTGCATAGTATTCCATTGAGTGAATATACCATAATTTCTCAATTCGTTTGATTGTGGTTGGACAACTGGGCTGTTTCTATATTCTTGTGATGGTGAATGATGCTGCTATGAACATTGGTGTACAAGTATCCATTTGTATCTCAGTTCTCATTTTCTTGGCATATATTCCAAGTAGTGGAATAGCTGCCTCATATGGACTTTCTATGTTCAGTTTTTTTGTGAAAAGGTCAAACTGCCTTCCAGAGTTGGTTGTACCATTGTACAATCCCACCAATAATGCTTAAGAGTTCCTATCTCACCCCGTCTTTCCCAATGTTTATTACTTGCTGTCTTGTTAAACTTTACCACTATTAACAAAGACGACTTCTCATTGTGGTTTTGATTGGCATATCTCTTACTGCCAGTGATTTAGAGCATTTCTTCATGTCTGTTGGCCATTCAAATATCTTCTTCAGTGAAAATTCTTTCCATAGACATCAATATCTTTTTTAATTGTTTTACTCAGACCTTAGTGGGTTTTTTAAGAAAAGTCATGTCACTATTCAATTCAAGAAAAAACAGAGCTGTTCATTGTATTGTATTTACTTTGCAAGAGGAATCCAATCACATTATGTGTGTTTCACTCTTTTTTTTTCTTTCTTACTATATCCTAAACCCTATGTACAACAGAACACATTTAGATAACAGAAAAGGCAAAGGAGATTGAGTTTTCAAGTATGGAAATACAAAGGAAGAGGAACAGTTATATTGTTAAGGAAGAAATGGAACGCATAAATATTGACATACCAGGCATTGGAGAGATGAGATGGACCGGCATGGGGCATTTTGAGTCGGATGACCATATGATGATATATTACTCTGGAGATGAAAAGGTGAGGAAAAATGG
>NW_006399759.1:25547251-25547743 GCF_000299155.1 Elephantulus edwardii | reverse complement strand
TAATTGGGATGGGAGTGTCAGAGACACTGTGATTGGTACAGGACAGAGCAGAGTTTAGGGCTGTTGTACATAAGGTCGCTATGAGTCATAAGCGACTAGACGGCACATAACAACAACAGCAACAACATATCCTAAACACTTTTAAACTCAAATATGCTGCCATTTCCATTGAATAACATTCAAAGTTCTCAACACTTCCAAGTTTATATAATATCCTACATTCTTCTTTAGCACTCTTCCCATATTTTATTGTTATGAGATCGGCTTTTATAAGAAACAGAAATGGTGACTATACACATGGATTTTACCTGATGGTATGTGTAGGAATGAGACCAGTCATATCTGTGTAAAGAATTACTGGAGAAGTTTAGTATCAGCTGTAAAAATTACGCTAGATGCTGACTGTTGAACAAACCATCACCTGTTGTTGTTGTTGTTGTGTGCTGTCGAGTCATTTGCGACTCATAGCAACCCTATGTACAACAGCCCTAA
>NW_006399759.1:25527319-25545777 GCF_000299155.1 Elephantulus edwardii | reverse complement strand
TCCTGGATCATTTAATATTCTGCCTAAAGCATCCTTGATTATAGAAACTCTAGGTTTGAATTTGTTCTTCAGTTCCTTGAGCTTAAGAATTGCTGTACGACTTCGGCCCTTCACCTACTCAAGCAAATTTAAATTGAATCTAAAGAAAACTGCAAAATAACAAGAACAAAAATTTGACTTTTTGTGTTTTTCTACCTGAATTTAAAATCTATCCCAGGAACACATTTGAGGCTCTGAACCCTAAGAATTAAGAACAGATGGGCTATGGATGACATCAAGAATATCATGCATGCAAAATGCAAAAGGCCGGGACAAAGACGATATTGAAGAAAAGACCAAGATGGATGTCAGAAGAGACTCCAAATACTGACACCAACAAGCCAAAGCAAAAGGAAGAAATCAAGAAATGAAGGAGGTGAACAGAATATTTCAAAAGTCATGTTGAGAAGACAAAGCGAAGTATTATAATGAAAGGTGCAAAGTGCTGGGGTCAGAAAATCAATAGGGATGGATTCACTCAACATTTCTTAATCTGAAGGAACAGACAAATTCAATAATTGAATTGCAATAATTAAGGATACTGTAGACAGAATATTGAATGATGTAAGAAGCATGAAAAGAAGCTGGAAGGAATACACCGAACCACTGTACCAAAAATTAACCTGCACAGAGAATTCATGAAACAATACATGATAGAGACAATGGTGATGGAAGACGAAGTTCAACTATCTCGGAAGAAATTGACAAAAATAAACGCACCAGGAATTGATGGAATACCAACTGACATATTTCAACAAATACTGCCCTGAATATGCTCACCAGATTAAGCCAAGAAATCTGGAGGACAAATGCTTGGCGAACTGATTGGAAGAGATCCATATTTATTGTGATTCAGAAAAAAAGGTTATCCAACAGAGTATGGAAATTATCTAACAATATCACTAATACCACATGCAAGCAAAATTCTGCTGGAGAATATCCTAAAATGACTGGAACTGTACAGAGATAGAGAACTACCAAAAATCAAGCTGAGTTTAGGAGAGATTGTGGTACTAGAGACATCATCATTAATGTCAGATGGATCTTGGCCAAAAGCAAAGAGTACCAGAGGAAAGTCTATCTGTGCTTCATTGACTATGCAAAGGCATTTGACTATGTAAATCACAAATTGTGGCTAACTTTGAGGAGAATGGGAATTCCAGAACACTTGATTGTGCTCATGTGGAAACTATTTTTGGACCAGGAAGCAGTCCTCAGAACAGATCAAGGAAACACTGCACGATTCAAAATCAGAGAAGGAGTTCACTGGGGATGCATCCTGTATCCGTACCTTTTCCATCAGTATGCAGAACAAATCATCCAGGAGGCTGATTTTATGAGAAAGAATGTGACATCAGGATTGGAGGAAGACTCATCAACAACCTGCATTATGTAGTTGACATAATCTTGCTTGCTGAAACTGAGGACCAGAACTGTTTGCTGTAGAAGGGCAAGGACTGTAGTCTTCAATTAAAGACTCAAAATCAAGAAGTAGAAGATTCTCACCACTGGGCCAGTTGGCAGCACCAAGATGGATGGAAAAGGGATTGAGGTTGTTAACAATTTCAGCTTGCCCAGCTCCACAATCAACACTCTTGGCACCAGCAGTCAGGACATCAAAAGACAAATTGCATTGGAGAAGCGTGCTGTCAGGGACCTCTCTAAAGTGCTAACGAGTAATGTCAGTGCAGTATACATTATTTAAACAGATGAGCGAGAGAACTGTTTGAAAAGAATACATGATTAGGTATTATTTTCATGACAAGATTCTAGAAAAAGAAACGCATAGTAAAGTGGACTGTGGACTAGAGGGGGTGGGGAATTGTATAACAATGAAAGAATTTTTTTTTCTTTTCAAAGAGAAAAGTGAACTTCTGGGGAGGGGTGGGACGCTAGGAAAATGTGCAACAATGAATGAATGAGAAAAAAAACATTAAATGGGAAGAATATAATGTAAAAGAATTTTTTTTAAAAAAAGGGTAATGATGTAAGTCTTGAGTCTAATGTGCACCTGATGCAGGCCATGAATTTCACAATTACATATTATGCATCAGAGAGCTTGACAAGGACTAAAGCCAACAGAACAAGCATCAATGTCTTTGAGTTGTGATGCTGGAGAAAAGTCTTGAACATATAACGGACTGCTAAGAGAACAAACAGGTCTATATTGGAGGGGGTCAAACCAAATTTCTCCTTCAAGGCAAGGATTATGAAGCTCTTTCTCACATTGTTGTTGTTGTTGTTATGTGCCATCGAGTCGCCTGCGACTCATAGCGACCCTATGTACAACAGCCCTAAACTCTGCTCTGTCCTGTGCCAATCGCACTGTCTCTGACACTCCCATCCCAATTATCCCAGTCACTGAATCAATCCACCTCATAGAGGGCCTTCCTCTCCTGCGCCGTCCCTCCACCCTCCCAAGCATGATGTCCCTCTCTAAGGACCAGTCTCTCCTCACTACATGTCCAAAGTAAGTTAGATGGAGCCGCAGAATCCTTGCCTCCAAGGAGCCACCCGGTTTAACCCTCTCCAGGACAAATCTATTTGTTTTCCTAGCAGTCCATGGTATTCTCAGTACTATTCTCCAGCACCACAGCTCAAAGGCATCAGTTCTCCTTCTATCCTCCTTGGTCATTGTCCAACTCTCTGATGCATAACAGGTGATTGCGAAGACTATGGCCTGTATCAGACTTGGACCAGGAGGCAGCTGTCAGAACAGAGCAAAGGAACACTGCATGGTTCAAAATTGGGAAGGGCGTACGCCAGGGATGCATCCTATCTCCATAACTTTTCAACCTATATGCAGAACAGATTATCCGGGAGGCTGGGCTCAATGAGGAGAAATGTGGGGTCAGGATTGGTGGACGATTTATCAACAACCTGCGTTATGCGGATGACACAACCCTGCTTGCTGAAACTGAAGAGGACCTGAAGCACCTGCTGCAGAGCGTCAAGGACTGCAGCCTACAATATGGATTGAGGCTCAATGTCAAGAAGACAAAGATTCTCACCACTGGACCAATTGGCAGCATGGATGGATGGTGAAGAGATTGAGATTGTACACAGCTTTAGTTTGCTTGGCTCCATAGTCAACAGTCTTGGCACCAGCAGCCAGGAAATTAAAAGGCGCATTGCCATGGGAAAGTCTGCTGTTAGGGACCTCTCCAAAGTGCTGAAGAGCATTGGTGTCTCTCTGGAGACTAAGGTGCGTCTGATACAGGCCATAGTCTTCGCAATCACCTGTCTTTCTCACATACTTTGGGTAAATAGCCAGAAGCGACCAGTCCTTGGAGAAGGACATCATGCTTGGAAGGGTGGAGGACTAGCACAGCAGAGGAAGATCCAGGATGAGGAGGATTGACACAGTTACTGAGCTATTGGGGGTAGGTGTGTCAGAGTCAGTGAGACTGGCTCAGGACAGGGCAGGATTCACAGGGCCTCTGTGTGGTGCAGGTGACTCAATGGCACATAACAACAAAACCAGCATGAGATCAACTAAATATTTTAAGCCTCATAAGAAATTCCTATGGCTAAGTATGCCACTTCAGTTACTATACTGCAATGTACCTAAGCCCAAATGCACTACTACCCAGTTGATTCCAGTGGTAATCAGTAGTAACTTTTCATTCATCTTGCTCTTTTTCTGTTGAAATAAAAGCAAAGAAATTGCTTGAGGGTTGGAGATGTTCTAGACTATCCATTGGGGTTTTGTGACCATAAGCCTTTGCAGGAGACAGTCTATCTTCCATCTGCAGAGTAGTGGGCATATCCTAACCATGAACCTCTTAGGTAGCATGCCAGAGCATAGCACACTACACCCCCAGGGATCTAGCTGTTAATGCATCCACCACAACCCACTGCCATGGGTTCTATTCTGATTTACCTTGTCATGTGAGTTTTGACCTATGAGTGGCCTCTGACTCAAAGTGTCCTGTGGGTTTCCGAGGCAATAAACCTTAATATAAGGTTACTGTCCAATCTATCTCCTGAGGAGCTGCTGGTAGATTCAAACCAATGGAGCTGCCTAGTCTTTTGATTAACCACACAACACAATAGGGAACTCCGATGGCTTAAGGGTGAGGAGCTGCCTGGGTAATCCAAATGCACAGCGTTCTAATCTGCTAGCTGCTCTGCATGAGAAAGATGGGAAATGCCTTTGAAAACTCGCTGGGGAATCAGCTGTAAGTCACATACATGCAACAACACAGTACCAATAAAGCCACTAGAGCGCCTATCTACATTAGGTGCTTAGTAAATCTTTGCTGAAATCATCTTCCACTATGTAATTAAGTGCCCCGAATGAAGGGTATTAGGCAAAGTAAAAAGAGATGGTTTGATAAAGTAGTAGGCTTCTCTGTAATTCCCGAAGTTTAAAATCTCAATCTTTGTTACTATAATGGTTTTGTACAGTGCAATAAAATTTTGTGTAAGTTCTTTAGTTCTTTTTGTTCTCTGTGGTTGACGTTGTGGTAAAGAATATGAATTTCCTGCATTGAATAGCTTCTTTTATAATAATTGGCATAAGACTAGATCCTGTAAGGTAGAGGTTAACAATATTCAAAATGTCCAAACTGCTGTACAGCTCCATCACTTCTGGTATTAGGTACTCCTCCTCCCTTCAGTCCTTCCGCTTCCATATGTGTCTTTGGGTTCAGTGATTCACTGGAGGGTTTCGAAGAAACTCAGGGAAAACATCATCAGCTAAATGGCTCATGTGATTGTGAATGCTGTAGGTCAATGTACATGGCTGCCACCTTAAGTTGTCAAGTGTAAGTTATCAACTGTTGGCTTTTGGCTATCAGTACAGTTGAATCAGGTTAAAGTGCACAAATACTGAACTTCCCAGAATCATTCCTTGATATGGACCATCAAGAGGTCTAGAAGTGGTGATTTGGGACAATACCTTCTAATAAGTTGAGGCTTGTATCTCAATTTAATCCTATCTCCTTAAAACAATAAATAATTCATCCTTGAGTGAGGTCTTAAGCATAGACAAAAGGGCTAGAATCACAAAATCATAGGTTACATATTTCATTTGGAAAGACTACTGTCAGAGATCTCTCCAAATTAGTAAGGAACAAAGATGTCATTTTTGAGAAGTATGTCTGATTCAGATCATGGTCTTTTCAACCATTTGCTATGTGTTGGAGAGATGAACAGAGTATAAGGTTGACCAAATAATTGATACCTTTGAGCAGTGGTGTTGGAGAAGAATACTGAATATTCCACGGACTGCCAAAAGAACAAATAGAGAAGTATTGGAGAAGATTTAGCCAGAGACCTCTTTGGAGTCAAAGGTGACAAAGCTTCTTCTCACATATTTTGGTATGTTACTAGGAGAAGCCTTTCCTTGGAGAAGGTTATCATGCTTGGATAGGTGAAGAGTCAGTAGAATAGAAGAAGCTTCTCAATGAGATGGATTTGATACAGCGATTGCAGCAAGGGGCTTAATTGTGTCAGAGATAGTGAAGATGGCACAAGATCGGACTGGGTTCAAGCCTGCTCATAGGGTTGCTATGGGTTATACTTGACTCAATGAGGCCTAATAACAATGAATGGATGGAAGAATCATGTTATTTAATTCATTGTACCTGATTCCTGAGACTTAGGCTTTAATGTCAAGCCTCTTTTCACCTGTGTGAACATAGAAAGTAACTTCAACTTTCTAATTCTCATTATCTTAACTAAAAGATAACTTAGGAAAACTAAAAACAAAACAAACTGTCCATCATTACCATTGAGTGGGTTTTTGGAAGGCTGTGAATCACAAGGGATAAGATTGTCCATCCTTCTTCCGCAGAGTGACTGGTGAATTGTCAGAGAGATGCTGACTTTGGATTAGCAGTTCAACCACTGGAGTCATGGCACTTATGGAAAACCCCTGTGAATAGCAATTAGAAACGTAAAAGCTCTAACCTCTTCTTGATTCCTCTCCTGCAATATAAATAGTTCCATTTAAGTAGTGTTCATGCTTCGATTCACTCAGGGGGCTTTTGCTATAGCTGAAGGGCTTCCAACCTAAATTCCAAAGTGATTGTATCTAAATAAGCAGACACTCATCTTGTTAATGTTTCATCCTTTGAGGATGCTCACCACAGATAGCACAAGAGCTCGGGCTTCATGTTGTTCTGCTCTAAGGGAATTTCCTTAGAATTAGCTAAGCCACCTTTTTAATTTCTCAGACACCTCTGACATTGCCTTTCATCTCAAGATCCAGTAGAAGAGAGTGTGATGGGACCTGTCAGCATCTCTAAGGAGACCACTTAAAAGTCATTTGAAGAATTCCCACACCCAAAATCATCTCTGAGCAGCTGGGAAGATCCAGACAACTGTGGCTCCCAAATCAATGTTTTATCCCAGATTACCAGGTTTTTAAGTGTGTAATTGTCAAAATGGTTCTTGAGGTGTGAGTTAGTGATATCTCCATTTCCCCAGTATAGACAGTATCACGCAGTGCAATAAAACAGAGTTCTTTTTCTACATAAAATGTTATCATCACTAATTCTCAAAATGATAAATATGTAATACCTATAAATAGTTTCAACCATCAAATATCAGGGAGCTCTAGTAGCTTAGTGGTCAGGAGTTGTGTTGTCAACCCAAAGGCATGTGGTTTAAATCCATCACCTGCTTCCCAGGAGAAAGATGGCCAATCTCCTTCTGTGAAATATACTGCTCTGAAAACTCACTGGATGGTCAACTATGAATACCTTCTGCCTCCATGGTACATAACAACAACAACAACAACAACAACAACATTGAACATATATTATGTTCTAGGTTCTCTGCTAGACTCTTTGTTATTTGGCTGATCCTCACCATCAAGGTAGAAGTTACCACTTCCATTTAGTTACCACTTCCTCAGTAACTGAGGGTTCATTGATATTACACAGCTTTAAAAAAGTCACTGGATAGGGAGGATTCAAGTTCAGATCTGGTTTACTTCAAAACCTATGCTTTTTGTAATGAACCTTACTGCCTCCCAATACACCTAGAGATAGTTTGATGGGGAAGAAATATAGGCAGTTGCTAATATTAAGAGCCAAGATATGGAAGGGAAAAAAGTCAATTTCCTTGGGCTGATGTTTGAGTTAAAAGGTTCTTGCTGGTATGAGCCACAGTTAAACTGGCACCAATTAGAGTCAAGTATAATGAAAAATAAATACAGCTGAGCTGTTAGGCTAGCTGCTATGGCCCAGCATCTGTCAGCACTTCTATTATACATGGAGTTTTTTCAAGGAATTATAAGGGCTGTAAAAAAATGTGTGCTATGGTGGAACTTGGCAGAAAAAAAAGTTTCCATTTAAAGAGCTTTTCAAATATATTTTCTAAAGTTTCTAAAAATTAGGCTTGACACTTCAGCCATGAAGTTAGCAACCATTTAAATAGCCTAACACCTTTTAATCAAATGCTGGAGTGAAAAAAGGACTTCTGCACCAGGACAGAGGCCTCCGTGGGGGTTCCCTCGGGATCATCAGGGCCTTCTGCCTAGGTGTGTTCTTCCACACAATGATCTCCACAGCAACAGTGGGTGCCATGATCCAAAGAAATGAGGTGGAGAATGTGTTGTTCTTGTTTGGTGCCGTCAAGTTGAGTATGACTTGTAGTGAGCTTATGAACAACAGATCCAAACCTTGTCCTAGCCAATGCCATCCTCATCATCTTCAACCTTTTTTAACTCATTGCTACAGTCATTATATCAATACATCTCATAGGTCTTTCTCTCTTTTTCTGACCATCTATCTTCCCATGCATGATGCCCCCTTCTAAGGAAAAGGATCTCTTAACAACATGCCCAAAATATGTGAAATGACACTTCATCATCCTTACCCCAAAAGAACACTCTGGTTGTACTTACCCCAAGACATTATTGTTTGTCCTTTTGGCAGCCCATGGGATATTCAGGACTTAACTTCAACACCTCAACTCTAAGGCGTAGATTCATCTTCTATCATCCTTTTTCATTGTCCAGCTCTCAGATGCAAAGCAGATGTTTGGAAAGACCATGACACATCTTACACTTTAAATGGACATCATTGCTTTTCAGAACTGTGGAGAGATCCTGACAACAGACTTTCCCAGTACAATACATCTCCTGATCTCCTGACTGCTGTTACCAAAGGTGTTGATTGTGTATCCTATAAAGATGAAATAATTGACAATTCGAATCTTTTCTCTATCTGGGTTATGATTGTCACAATTATTTGCTATGCATCAGAAAGCTTGACAATGACTAGGGATGATAGAAGGAGAATGGATGGCTTTGAGTGATGTTACTGAAGAAGAGTGTTGAATATAGCATGGACTGCTATGAGAACAAACAGGTTCGTTCTGGAGAGGGCGAAACCAGGCTCCTCTTTGGAGGCAAGGATTATGACATACTTTGAACATGTTGCAAGTTGGGATCAGTTCTTGGAGAGGGGCATCATGCTTGGAAGGGTGGAGGGACAGTACAGGAGAGGAAGACCCTGAATGAGATGAACTGACTCAGTGACTGGTTTTATGGGGGCACTTGTGTCAGAGACAATAATGTTGGGTAAGGATAGAACAGGATTCAGAGCTGTTGTACATAGGGACACTATGAGTCACAAGCAACTCAATGGCACATAACAACAACATCCTGATGTTGTCTATTGTTCCAGTGTGGAGGATTTTTGTTTTCTTGATGTTGAGTTTCATCTGTATTGGAGGCTGTAGTCCTTGATCTTCCTGCAACAAGTACCTCAAGTCATAAAGACACAGCTTGCAAAGTATAAAGCGCAATTATACCTACTGCACCAAGTTTCTTCTCTGAATGACCGACCACCCAGAGCTCCACTTCACTGGGATACTTTCCAGGACTGGAGGCTAACAATTGTTTTAGAAAGGGAATAGGAAAAGATTGGAATTGGGCAAGCAAGTGGGGGAAAGGGGAGACTAAAAAGAAGATGGAAGGCTGTAGACTTCAAAATGGAAACTTGCAATGTGGAAGCTAGCCCTGTCACTATTTTGTTTTGACAGTGTGCAAGCTGCTTAATCACTCTAGGCTGTAGATAATGTGATTCTGAATGGAAATTATAATCTTGATGTAAATCACAGAATTGTGGGAGTAATATGTGCAAAAAATACTCTGTAAACTTTAAAAAGATATGCAGATGTAATGAATGATAAGCATAATGCAGCCTTTGTTGATTATTTCCCAAGAATCTTTTCTTAATAGCCGTGCACTGTGACGAAGAGACACATGAATAAGGAATGTTGTCTACAAAGAAACCTGAGAACAAGTTGAACCAAAGAGCGTATACACAAATGCCTACATCCAAAGCACAAGTGGGTACTTCTATGACCGAGCGGACTGAAAATGAAATACGTTCTCTAACCAGGAAAATTTCAAGAAGATAACTACAATGAGTTCCTGATGCAGGAAGTTTGAGCCATCTGAAATTCAGTCATGTCCTATGACTATACTTGTACCTAGTCTTGATGTTTCTTGTTATACATTTACCACTGTGTCACAAGGTTCCATTAACGTGTGTAACAGGGATGGACTACACTCTCATGAAGGAAATGGTTCTGTGCTTGATTCTGTGTACAGCCCGCTTGGAAATTCTATGTTTCTTCCTGAGAGATTTTGACTCAACAGGTATATTGTTGCTGTTGGGCCAAGTAAGACGTACAGAACCCTATGGACAACAGAGCTGAGTCCTGTCCTGTGTTGTCCTGTGCTGTCTTTATTATTTTTAACATACTTGAGCACATTGTTACAGACACTGCACGTCAGTCTGTCTCAGTGAGGATTTTCCTCGCCTTTACTGACCCTCCAGCTTCCCAAGCATGATATCCCTGCTAACAAGATGTGCAAAGTTTATAAGATTAATTTTTGCCATCATTGTCTTTAAGGAGCACTCTGGTTGCCCTTTCACTGAGAGATATTTGTTTGTTCGTTTTGGCAGTCTTGGGATATTCAGTACTCACCAGTAGGCATAGAACCCCCAAACTGAATTTCTAATAAACTTTATTTCTAAGAATTTTTTTTTTCTGGAAATGGACCACATGGTTATAATTTTAAAAGTACGGCATCTGCCACTTTGCATTTAGACATCTCTGAAATGGCCATGTGAAGTCCAAATTTCAGGGATCAAACACAAAAACCTAATTTTACTATGGCAAAAACTTGGCTAAAGGAAGAGAGTTGATGTTTATTGTGCATAAACTGGGTGTCAAACCCTGGACTGTCACTCACTCTGGGTTGTTTTATTTAAGTCACCCTGTGTCCTAATTCTATTGAAGGCATTTATGTATATTCCAACTTGGGTTCAGACGTGAAGGTGATCTGGCTGCGACATCTGTCACCCCACTGATCGCCAGGGTTGATTCAGCTGATCTGGCTGACTAAGCGGGAGTCCCCTTCCTCCCTCATCGATCCATGTGCGTCCCTCCCGAAGCTGTGTTGAAGAGGACAACCATTCCCAATAGAAGGAAGACTAACTTGGGTTCGATACACTAACCTGCCTCTCTACTCTGGCAATTGAGTAGCTGAAGAAATAAAATTAAGAGCAAGGGATCTACTATCACTGCATACTCACGTGCACCATTATGAGTGGAGCCCTTAGGGTCACCTGCCAACCTTTGATTCCTTTCCCACCTCCCAAGAAGTACTTTTTTCACTCTTTTCAAACTTTTTTTTAACTCCAGCCCTTTACTAAAACCAAAATAATACCCACACTCTACTCCTTCTTCATTAAATTCATTAAAAAACTGTCACCATAAGCTACAATCTCTCTCAAGTAGTCATTTTTTTTTTCAGATACAAGGTTATCTACATCCATCACTATGTACATTTCCTTTTCTTTAACTCTAGGAATGAGGGCCCTCTTCTGCTTAAGGAATTTTTCTCCCCTAAGCATGTTACAAGGAGGGACCAGTCCTTGGAGAGGGACGTCATGCTTGGGAGGGTGGAGGGACAGCATATGAGAGGAAGACCTTCTATGAGGTGGATTGAATCAATCACTGGGATGGGGTGGTAGGTGTGTCAGAGACAATATGGTTGGCACAGGATAGAGCAGGGTTTAGGGCTGTTGTTCATAGTGTTGCTATGAGTTGCAAGTGTCTCGAGGGCACATAACAACAACAACAATAACAACAAGCTGCCTCAAACCTCTGATTTCAGTTTCTTCACAGTATCAGGTTCATTAGATTACCCTCACACCCACACCCTTCAATCACCTTGTTATTGCTCTTTTCTCCTCTGATTAAAACCATATTCAAGGCTCTTCCACACCAAAACATAACCTCCTTTGATGCTTTGTTCTCCTCTAGTCAGTCTGCTGCTGTCCTTCTTTCCCCCTCATTCAAATGTCTTGAAGTAGTAGTCTCTCCCGCTCTATTCTCACCTCCCACTCACTATTTAAACCATTACAATCTGACTTCTATTTTCTCTCCTTTAGCACATTTCTTATGGTAAAGTCACCAAAATAATGTGTAGTCAAATACAATGAATATTCATATTTTACCCTTCATCTGTAAAAATAAAGATATTAATGCTCACAATGCTAAAAGCATATGGAAACACCTTGCCTTCAATTTTACTTACTTGTTAAAATTATACATTTTAAATAAAATAGTCCATAATCTTATTGTACAATGCTTGGTGCAAGGTAAACGTTTATTAAATGCTTTTTCTTCCTCTTCCTCTTTGTTGTTTTTGTTATTATCTTAAGATCTCCAATTATTCTTAATACCATTAACCACTCCCATTTCACAGACACTATTGAGATTCTTGACATTACATTGTCTTTGTGGCTCATCCTCTGGCCCATTTTAACTTCTCAATTCTTCCATAGGACACTCTCAATGATCAGTATTTCCTAGAAGTCTCTCCTTGGCCAGCACTCTACAAGGTTTTCTTGGGTAAACGACCATATTTTCATGCTGCTAGTTGCTACTTGCATGCCAGCGCATTTAATTTTCTTCTTTCAATCCTGAACTTCTTTTGAGTCATAACTCCAGTCTGCTGGGTGGATCTTCTATTTGTATGGGACCTGGAACAAAGGAAATAATTGAAGGCTGGCTGGACTCTCTGAAACCTCATTCGGCTTCCGTGCCTTGCTCTAAAGCCTGGGACACAGGGCACAGTAGACTTGACCCTAACAAGGAGTGTGTGTGTGTGTGTGTGTGTGTGTGTGTGTAAGCTCTATGCTCTGCTTTACTCTGTTGGACATGGGGCAGACTTGGCAGCAAAGGGCCTTGGGCAACACTGTCTGATGGCAAGTAGCCACGTGGAAAAAAAGGAAGAATGAGGAAAATGGGGAAGATGAGCGCTAGCCAGCACTGTGCAGAGGTGATTAAGATAACTTTCCCAATGATAGGAAAAGTCATGGACTCTATCTGGCAGAAATCATGATAAAGATAAAATGGAATTTAAAAGCCTCAGGGACTAAAGTGAAAACTTATTTCCAATTCATAATGCAAATTTCTTACATGCCTAGCTTTCCACTTTCCATAAATGTGGGCAGAATTGTTGGCACATAAAAATGCCACATCCCTAAACCTGACATAAGACAAAAATAGAAACGTTTGGATTCTGGATTTAGACAGATCTAGGTTCAAATCTTGGCTCCTCTTGTGAACTGTGACTTCAGTTAACTCATTTAACCTTTCTGAACTGCTGTTATCTGTCATCCAGTGACAACATTTGCCTCAATGAATTATTCATTTGTTAAATTTAACTTTTATTGAGGATCTCATAATGCCCTGACACAAAGCTATATAAGAAAGTGCCCAGATGACTGAGATATGTCCCAGCCCTCAAATAGAAGAATAATAGAAAGAAGACACTGATGTATGAGTGAGGTGGAGATGCCGCATTGCATTTGATGCATGAGAAAATGATAGAGCCAAGGATTATGCCAAGGGTCCTCGTCTACAACATCAGGAAGCTGATAGGATCATCTATGGAGAGAAGACGTTGAGAAGGAGGACCAAGATTATGACTGGGACAACATAGCTCAGTTCTGACTATCTGGATGTGAGATGTCTTTGCATATTTAGTGACAAAGCAGGGGAGGCATCCACTTCCTAAACAGCATGACTCTGGAAACTCCAGGAACTTTGATAAATGACAATATAGAAAGGCTTCAGGCCTTTTGTTCATAGGGTTGCTATGAGTCATGCTCGACTCAATTCCATTCAACAACCAAAACAACAACACAACAATCTGATAGGTAAAATAGGTAATAACATCTGGAGGTTAGGAGAAATTCAGGAATTAGAAATACATGTTTAGAGTCTTCATAAAAATAATACCACAAAGGCAATGTTACATTTTGTCGCATTAGAAGAGAATCATAGCTGACCCCCCAGCTCATTTTCAGAGACTGGAAATTACCCAGGAAAAGATTGCCCATCTTTCTCCCATAGAATAACTGATGGACTCAAACTCCTTGCCTTTGGGCTGACAGCAGATCACCTTTCCACTAGGCTACCGGAACTCAATAAGATAATGAAAATCCTAAAAACAACATAGGACCCAGCCAAAGAGAAAGGAGTCCTCCTGGAATGGGATCTGCACATAGGAAAGAGTGTGACACTTAGATAAGCCAAAATGAGTGAGAGTTGGTAGTTTTTTAACATGGCAGCATTCAAAGGAGAAGATGGCAGTAACAAATGCAGTGGATTTGCAACAAAAGTGCTTGCTGACTTTGATACAAACAGTTTCAAAGAGTGAGTAAGTAAGTAAGTAAGAGGAAAGACTGGGAGACTTTACTTTAAAAGAGAGAACTCCTAACCTCTTCTAGTTGAATCTGAGGAAGGCTGCAAAAAGTAGGGAAGTAAATAAGTTTGTTAGCATTTTTTACAAAACATTTTCTGTTGTAAGATTTTGTTAGTTTCTAACATGCATCTGATACGAAGAGTGACATTTGCTAATAATGAGGACAAGTATTTCAGGTGGGAGATCCAGGAACATGAAGGGTATTTAAAATGGATACAAGAAAATAGACATGCGAGAGAAGCAAGAAACATGGGAGCATTTCCAGGCAGCATAAGTCCTCCACAGTGAGCAGAGATCATCACTCTTTAGAGATGCTAACCTGTATGTATGTTATTTTTGGTACCAATGTGTCACATTCCCAGCAGAGATGCAGTGAAGATAGAAGGTAGATTGACCTAGAGCTTTAATATATCCAGAGAAGTTTGATGAATGTAGCTGATAGGTGAAGGAAAGTAAGAGTAAAAAGATGAGAGGTCTCAGTGAAACCAAATAAGTTGAAGTAGTAGAATAGTAGAAAGAACTGGGGGAAAGCTGAAAGGATTTAGGAGACTCATTAGAGAGAGATGGGTTTAGTTCCACGGCTTCACAGCTGAAGTTCTAGGCAAGAGTTCTGTGCAATAGTGAATGAATTCCAAGGTGAAGTTGAGGGAATAAGTGGCAGAACAAGGCAGAAGGAAAGATGAAAGAAACAAAAGTTTAGGGAACTGGAGGAACATGCATAGCTGGACTCCTTTAAAAAGGACTGGTTTGGAGGAGTCAATATTTATGATCAGTCAAATCTGAGGCTGAAGAATAATGTAAGTATACGTGCATATGTGAAACCTATACTTGGACCAAGAGGCAGTCATCAGAACAGAGCATGGAGATACTACATGGTTCAAAATCAAGAAGGGGGTCTATCAGGGATGTATTTTTGTCTCTATACCCTTTCAATCTGTGTGTAGAACAGATCATCCAAGACGCTGGGCTGTACGAGGAGGAATGTGACATCAGGTTTGGTGGAAGAATCATCAACAACCTGTGTTATGCAGTTGACACACCCCTGCTTGGTGAAACTGAGGAGGACCTGAAGCGCTCCCTGCGGAAGGTCAAGGACTGCAGCTTTCAATATGAATTGAAGCTCAACATCAAGAAAACAAAAATTCTCACCACTGGGTCAATTGGCAATATCAGTATGGATGGTGAAGAGATTAAGATAGTTAATAGCTTTAGTTTACTCGGTTGCACAGTCAACACTCTTGGTAACAGCAGCCAGGAAATCAGGAGATGAATTGCATTGGGAAAGTCAGATGTTGAGGGACCTCTCAAGAGTACTGAAGAGCAACAATGTCAGGCTGGAGACTAAGGTGCACCTGATCTGAGCTATAGTCTTCGCAATTACGTGCTATGCATCAGAGAGTTGCACAGTGAATAGGGATGATAGAAAGAGAATTGATGCCTTTGAGCTGTGGTGCTGAAAAAGAGTATTGAATATACCATGGACTGCTAAGAGAACGAACAGGTTTGTCCTAGAGAGGGTGAAGCCAGAATGCTCCTTGGAGTCAAGGATTCTGACATTGTCTGACATACTTTGGGAATTTTGCAAGGAAAGACTGGTCCTTGGAGAGGGGCATCATGCTTGGGAGAGTGGAGGGATGGCACAGGTGAGGCAGACCCTTGACGAGATAGATCGATTCTGTGATTGGGGTGGTGGGAATGAGTGTGTCAGAGACGGCAAGGTTGGCACAGGATAGAGCAGGTGTTTAGGGCTCTTGTACATAGGATCGCTATGAGTTGCAAGTGACTGGATGGCACACAACAACAACAACAACAACAATACGTGCATATGTTAGGAACTCTGCATTAGTCCTTTGGTAGCTTCATAGTGTGCCATTCCTCATAGAGCCTCTTACAGAGGAGGTATAAAGTCCAATCTTTTCCAGAGCCCTTGACTGTACTGGCACTGCATTCACCACAAGAATCAGCTATTAGTCGCAGAGGCTAAATTTCAACAATCACTGTCTTCTTCAGTAAGGCCACGATCACATGGTCGAGGAATCACAAATTGAAGGTCATTCAGGAGATAAGGGGTCCCCAGAGCTTACTAAAGGCTGTTTGGGTTCTTTTTACTGCTAAGGAAGTTTGGGTTGGGTTTTCATTTGTTTTTTTTTGTTTTTTGTTTGTTTTTGTTTTTTTAAGATACAGCATGAGGATGGGCACTGAAAAGTGTTCCAGGACTTGTTTCTGGAGGTAATAATGCAGCAGAACCAATAGCAGGGATAGGTGGAGAGTGCTGAGACTCAACAGGAGCTAAACTACCAGTCCGCACCCTGAAAGTCCATATGCAGTTGTTTACGTATGCAAGCCTGATAAATGGGTGAATGACGACTGTAGCCTCTGTCACCCCACAAATGGAGCTCAGTTTAAAGTTCAAGTTAATAACTGGATGGTGACTATTTGTCTCTGACCAACACTCTGCACAAAAAAAGGTTGCACTTTTTTAAAAAGGCAGCAAATGTGGACAAATATTAGCTCTTGGAAATAAAGGGGGAAGTTATTCATTCACTCAGCAGCATTTTCCAAGCCATCAATCTTCCGGGGATTTCTATTGCTTTAATCATCAAGATTGTTTATTTGGAGCAATTTCTGAGAGAATAAAAGTACCTTTGGCCTTTATCTGCTGTCATCAAAGCATCCATTAGGGGACTGGAGCCCTGTAGGGAGGCTCAAGGGATTATTCAGAGAGGTTTTCTGAAACGCACAGGAATTCTGCCTTTTTTTCCCCTTCCCCCGTGTTGGCAGTTGAGTTTAAACTATAATCTGAAAGGGTGGGTTTATCTTCAGGTTTATACCATTTGAACAGGATTTTGTTCAAGGCAAACCTACAGATAAAAGCATTTTAAGTAGACTGGAACAAAGACCAGCCTGCCTGGAGAGATTGTGTTGTTTCTGACCATCCCAGAGTCTCAGCAGTCTAACAAAGGTGCAGCAGGGGCCTGAGCAGCTTGTAAAATAACAGGGCTGCTCATTCTCTAGCTGAAGGGTGGTGGAGAGGAGCAGGTAAGGAGCTGATTTTTATCCCAACCCAAGAGCACAGAAGTGACTGTTTGCTTAGCTTGCAAAACCAAAGGAGGGATGAGAAAGAATTCACACACACACACACTCTCACACACACACACACACACACACACCCCTCTGTGCTCTGACTACAAATGCCTCCCAGGTGGCCTCTTCTTCCAATCAGCTTCTCTCAGCTTCTGCTCTATCTAGAAAGAACCCCTCTTTTCTCTGCTCTTTTCTTGCTCTCCTCCATCTTCCAGTGCAGACCTCACTGTTTCAGACCTTACTTAGATCAACCCCTGCTCACCAGACATTGCCTCTTTAAAAAGACAAATGGGCTTTTCTGTGGGTATCTCAATAACTGGTACCTTAGCAATCAGCTTCTGGGGAGGAAGGGTTAGGGAACATTTGCTGACTAGAAAATACCACAGGAGTAGGTGTTCCATTTTTCATCCTGAGTGTGTGAAGAAGGCTTGGTGGTTGCTTCCTCCAGAGGCTTCTCTCTCAGCGTTTTGCTTGTGTCAGCTGTGTGCTCCATGCTCATGGAAAAGTCAAATCAGCAGTAATCTGCACAGGAGTTCACATGCACACAGCACATGTAATGCAGGCACATCTACTTAAAATATACATCTGAGACATCTGTATGTACACACGACAGAAACACACACATGCTTCACACATACCACAAAGACAATTGTGCCATATGAGCTAGAGGCCTCTTACATATACACAAAAGACACACACAGACCAAGGCAACACATGAGCATCTGTTTGTGCACATAAACTGGGACAAACAGGCAGCCATTCTATTATTTGTACTTCTTATCCCCCTCTGCATTCCCCTAGAACAGGCATATCACATGCACATACCTGCTCATATTGAAATATGTAAACTCCCATAGACATCTCGAACTAGCTTGTGCCAGAGGTATGTCTGGAATGGCTAGATCTGGAAAAGAGAAGAGGCAGGTCTATACCAGCTCAGGTTCAGGCAGGAAAGGCAGACAGTGTTTGCCTTTCACTAGGGTCTGAAAGGCCCCAGTCATCACAGGACATCAGAGCAGTGGGCCCCCCAGATTTTAAAGGAATCTCTTCCTGTGATGAGTGAGGACGTGGAGAACCATGAAACTAAGGAAGTTCCAAACTGTGCTTAGGCCAGAAACTGAGCTTTATTTCAGGCTCTGCCATTGACTTCCTTTGTGATTTTAAGTTTGACTCTCCCAAACCCATTCTGAACCTTAAATTCCCATCTGTAAAGTGGTGCTTGTGTGGAAAGTAACTGATGTAAATGTATATAGAGGAACTGGACGACACTTAGTAGTTTTAGAAAAGTTAAAGACAATTATTATCTTTGTTGTTTTTATGGCCACTTACCAAAATAATGGAGATTGAGCACCCAGCTCCCCTGAACTCTGAGTTCTGTGCTCTTCTATTTGATTTATTTACATATATGTTGTTGTTAAGTGCTATCGAGTCACAGGCCACTCATAGCGATCCTATGAAGGAGAGTCCTCGATGCTTGGGTGCCTTTCCTCCTCTCTCCAGGTTCATAGGGTTTCCGGAGGCAAGCTATTATGGAAGTGGACGCCACTCCTCCTTCCAAGCTTGTTTTAATCGGGGAGCTCCACCC
>NW_006399759.1:25526514-25526987 GCF_000299155.1 Elephantulus edwardii | reverse complement strand
AAACAAGGCTCCAGGAGTTGACGGCATACCAATTGATTTATTTCAACAAACAGACGCTGCCCTGGATGTGCTCACTAAGTTGTGCCAAGAAATTTGGAGAACAGCCAGCTGGCCCACCGACTGGAAAAGATCGGTATTTGTTCCCATTAAAAAGAAAGGTGACCTAGCAGAGTGTGGAAATTATCGAACAATATCATTAATATCACATGCAAGCAAGATTCTGCTGAAAATGATCCAAAAATATTTAGAACAATATGTCAACAGATAACTGCCAGATGTACAGGCTGGATTTAGAAGAGGTTGTGGTACTAGGGATATTACAGCTAATGTTAGATGGATCTTGGTAGAAAGCAAAGAATACCAGAAGAATGTCTGTCTATCTGTGCTTCATTGACTATGCAAAGGCTTTTGACTGTATGGATCATAACAAGCTGTGGCTGACGCTGAGAAGACTGGGAATCCCAGAACATTTG
>NW_006399759.1:25522577-25525518 GCF_000299155.1 Elephantulus edwardii | reverse complement strand
GTTTGGCCGAGTGGAGAGGAGGCGAAGGAGAGGAAGACCTTTGGTGAGATGGATCGATTCTGTGACTGGAGCAGTGGGAATAAGTGTGTTTGAGATGGCTAGGTTGGCACAGGATAGAACAGCATTTAGAGCTCTTGTATATAGGGTCGCTATGAGTTGCAAGCAACTCGATGGCACATAACAACAACAACAACAAATATATATATATATATATCTCAACCTTTAGCTGATCTTTCATAGGGTTTTCAGAGACTGTAAATCATCTGGGTGAAGACTATCTATCTTCTCCAGCAAGCAGCTGGTGCATTCAAACCACTTGCCTTTTGATTGACAATGAAAGTCCTGACCTACTAAATTACCAGAGCTCATCAGTGAGTTCTGGGGAGACTGTAAATGACATGAAAGAGAACTGACCATCCTATTCCCAAGGAGTCACTGATGGACTCAAATAGGCAGACCAGTGCCATCTTTGGGTTAACAGCATGACCTACTTTTAGATCAGCACGTTGTCCCACCAGATCATCCGGAAAATGGTGATGAAAAGAGAGAAACAGGTCCTGAGTGCCCCATTGCATGCTGGTGAACCCTCATCAGCTCTCATTTCCCTGCTCTGTGTGTCTATAGTGCTTCTGTGACCTACCTCTGACTGTTAAGATGCCTGGTGCCTAACACAATACCAGTACATTTTAAAAAAAGTTAATAAGTATCTCCTGAAGGTAAAAGAATAAATAAACAGACCCAGAAATTCCAGATAATTCTTCATGACTCTAATGAAGCACCTTTTCCTACGTGTATAACCTGATCTGAGTTGTTGCCATTCAACTATACCGTGGAATCTACCCTTTTAAAACTTTTGTTTAAGCTCTCTTTTAAAAAATTGTTTTATATTGGTTCGTTTACAAGTTTTGTTTACATTGTGTTTCATTCTTTTCTTCACTCACATTGTGTTTGATACAGTCATTCTCATTTGTTATGTTCCTTTAACTGTTCCTTCCACCCAGAAAATGTGCAACTCTGTGATTTTGCCTCTGCTCATCCTCATTCCTCTGCTCCCACCCCATCCCCCCTTGGGTCTCCATATAGGTTTTACTAGTTATCCTTCCATTTTTACAGTAATGATCTTATGTGTTATTTGTCCTTATGAGGCTTTGTTTACTCAGCATATTGCTCTATAGTTTTTCCCAAGTTATGTAGTATTTTTCAAAACCAGTGCTCCTGCGTGCTACATAGTATTTCATTGTGTGAGTGTACCACAATTGATCAATCCATTCTGTGTGGTTAGACATTTGGGCTGTTTCTATGTTCTTGTGATGGTGAATAATGCTGCTATAAACACTGGTGTACAAATCTCCGTTTGTGTCTCAGTTCTAATTTCCTTTAAATTCCTTCTAAATTCCTAGTAGTGAAATAGCTGGGTTACTATGAAATACAGAGTTATTACTATGCTTAGTATTTTTAGGAGACACCAAACTGCCTTCTAGAGTGGTTATACATTTTAAAATCCCACCAACAGTGTATGAGAGTTCCCACCTTTCTACATACTCTCCAACATTTATTGCTTGCTGCCCTGCTAAACTTTGCCACTGCTACTGGGATGAGATAGTATGTCATTGTGGTTTTGATTGGCATCTCTCTTATTGCCAGTGATTTTGAGCTTTTTTTCATGCATCTGTTTGCCATCTGTGTCTGTTTGCCATCTGAATATCTTCCTGTGAAAAGTCTTTCCATGTTTTTGCCCATTGTGTAATTGTGTTATCAGTCTTTTTCTTGTGGAGGACCAGGGGTATTCTATAAACATTTATTATTAGACCCTTGACTGAGACAGTATTGCCAAAAGTCTTTTCCCAGTTGATAGGATTTATTTTCACCCTATTGGAAAAAGTTTTTTTTAATACACACAGAGATTTAATCTTTAGAAGGTCTCATTCATCAATTTTATCCTCTCCAGATTATGTATTTGAATATTTGTCAACTTCTTTATACCACAAGTATGCCTATGTATCTTATGAACTTGACTCCCAGGTCTCTGATCCACCTGGAATTGATTTTTGTGTATGGTGTGGATCCTGTTTCAGCTTTCTGCAGATAACAGTCCAGTTTTCTAGTATCGTTTGCTGAAGAACTTGTCATTTCCCCATTCGATAGGTTTCATTTTCTTGCTGAATATCTGACTATAAATAGGTGGGTCCATTTCTGGGTTCTTGATTCCATGTGCGTGTAATTGTACCACTAGTACCATGCTGTTTTGGTTACCACCACCGTGTAGTAGGTTTTGAGGTAAGCGAGTGTTATAGCTCCTACTTAATTTTTGGTTTTTAGAAGTGTTTTTCTTATTTGGGATCTCTTTCCTCTAAATAAACTTGACAGTTTCCCTTTTGATCCACTAGAAAAAACAATTTGGTATGTGTATTGGGATTGCATTGAACATGTAGATTGCTTTTGTTAGTATTGTCATTTTCACAATATTGAGTCTTCCTATCCATGAACAGAGTATATTCTTCCATTTATTTAGATCTTTTATTGTTTCTCGCAGAGATGTTCTGTAGTTTTCTTAGTACAAGTCTTTTGTGTCACCCTCAAGTATCTCAGTTTGTGTTTGGCTACCTATTCAATATGTATGCTGAGAAAATGATCTGAGAAGCTGGACTCTATGAGGAGGAGTGTGGCATCAGGATTGGAGGGGGACTCATTAATAACCCAAGTTAAGCAGATGACACAATGAGGCTTGCTGAAAGTGAAGAGGGATTGAAGCACTTGTTGCAGAAGATCAAGGAATGTAGCCTTTGGTATGGATTGCATCTCAATCTCAAGAAAATGAAGATTCTTACCATTGGACCAATAGGTACAGTCATGATGGATGGAGAGGAGATTGAAACTGTTATTTGCTTTGTCAATGTGGTTAACTATGTTGATTGTTTTACTTACATTGAACCATCCTTGC
>NW_006399759.1:25520792-25522413 GCF_000299155.1 Elephantulus edwardii | reverse complement strand
ACACACACACACAATTTATAAACTGCACTGTTGCATTGTATTGGCTTAGGATTTTGTTAAGGATTTTTACATCTACGCTCATGAGAGATATTTTTTTGTAATTTTCTTTTCTGGTAATATCTTTGCCTGGTGTTAATATTAGGGTTATGCTTGCTTCAAAGAATGTTACTCAGAGTGTTCCTTCTTTTTTCTATTTTCTAAAATATTTTAAATAGAATTGGTGATAGATCTTTTTGAAAGTTTGGTAAAATTTAGTTGTGAAGCCATCGGGTCTAGGATTTTTAAATTTTTTTTGGGGGGGGGAGAATGTTTTATGATATTCTCAATTTCTACTTTTGTGTTGGGTCTATTCAGGTGTTCTACATCTGTCTATGTCAATCTGGGTAGGGGATGAATTTCAAAGAATTTGTCTATTTTCTCTCTGTTTTCAAATTTTTCAGAGTATGGCTTTTAATAATGTTCTGATATTGTAGATTCTAACTTCCTCTGATTCTGCTGTGATCCACTATAATCACTCCTTAATAGAGTAATTTGTAGCTTTTCTTTTTTTTTTTTGTTAATTTCACCAATGTTTTGTCAATTTTATTAACCCCTTTGAAAAACCAGGTCCTGGTGTTGGTGATGGTTTCACTTGTTTTTCACTTTTCCGTTTCATTGATTTCAGCTCCTTTACTTAGATTTTCCTTTCTTCCAGAGAGTTTGGGATTAGACTGTTTTTCTTTTCCTATTTGATGAAGGTATTACATTAAATCACTAGGTTAGCTTCTTTCTTTGTGTGTGTTTCTTTCTTTCTTTCTTTTTTTTTTAAATGTATTTGTCTATTGCTTTGAATTGCCCTCTGATGACTGTTTTATCTGCATCCTACAGGTTTCGGTACATTGTATTTTCATTACTTTTTTTTTTCAAGGAACTTTTAAATTTTATTCTTTTTTTTCTTCTATAACCCAATCATGTTCTTTAACAAGCTGTTATTTAGCTTCCTTTCATATGGGTAACTTTATAAGTTTTATCCTCTTACAGTTAATTTCTAGTTTTATGGCATTGTGGTTTGAGAAGATACTTTGTAGTATTTCAATGCTATTTTATTTTGTTTAAGCTTGTTTTGTTTCCTAATATGTGATGAATTCTGGAGAATGTACCATGTGCACTTGAGAAGAAAGTAGATTAAGTTTTAGTTAGGTACAGTACTCAGAATACAACCACAAAATTGAGTTGGCTGAATGTGTAGTTCACATCTTCTGAATCTTTGTTAAGTTTCTTTTCAGTTGACCTATCCTTTTGTGAGAGTGGTATGCTAGTCTTATACCAATATTGTCTATTTCAATCTTCTATTTTGTTAACTATAGTTTCATGTATTTTGCAGGTCTATCATTTGGTACACAGATATTGATGAGGGTTATGTCTTGTTGAGCTACTGTGCCTTTAATCATTTTGTAGTGCTCTTCCTTATCTTTTAAGGTGGTTTTCATCCTGAAGCATATTTTATCAGAGATTAGTATTACCACGCCTGCTGTGTTGTGGATACCATTTGCTTGATATATTTTTTCCAGTCTTTGATTTTTTAAAAAATTTTAATTTATTTATTTTTCATTTCAATGAACATCTAAAGAGATTTTGGAAT
>NW_006399759.1:25510000-25517112 GCF_000299155.1 Elephantulus edwardii | reverse complement strand
TTATTAATTTCTAATTTTGTGGCATTGTGATCTGAGAAGATACTTTGTATAATGTCTATGTTTTTGAATCTGTTGATGCTTGCCTTATGACCTAGAATGTGGTCTATTCTGGAGAATGTTCCATGCACATTGGAAAAGAAGGTGTATTGTGCTTTTTTTGGGTGCATTAGCCTATAAATATCTATAAGATAGAGTTGGTTAAAAAATATGGAACGCTTCATGAATTTGCGTGTCATCCTTGCGCAGGGGCCATGCTAATCTTCTCTGTGTTGTTCCAAATTTAGTATATGTGCTGCCGAAGCGAGCACCCAGTCTTTGATTTTAAGTCTATCTTTCTCTTTGTTTCCTAAATGTGTCTCTTGTGGACAATATATTCTGCTACTCTTTTCCTCTTGATTGATGTTTTTGGTACATTTGCATTAAGTGTGATTATTGATTGACAAGCCAGGTTTTATTGTTGGCACTTTTCTGTGTTTCTTTTTTCATTGTTTCTTGTTACTATAGTTCATCCACTTTGCTTTGGTGTCTCTATGTGAAGAGAAAAAACTTTAAATGTTCTTGTAGATTTTGTCTTGTTTTCACAAATTCCTTCATTTCCTTCTTTTCTCTAATGATCTAATTTATCTTTTCTATTTGATTGATAAGCTGTGTTTGATACAGGCCATGGTCTTCACAATCACCTGTTATGCATCAGAGAGTTGGACAATGACTAAAGAGGATAGAAGGAGAACTGATGCCTTTGAGCTGTGGTGCTGGAGAAGAGTATTGAGAATACCATGGACTGCTAGGAAAACAAACAGATTCGTCCTGGAAAGGGTTAAACTGGGTGGCTCGTTGTAGGTAAGGATTCTGAGGCTCCGTCTAACATACTTTGGAAATGTTGTGAGGAGAGACCGGTCCTTGGAGAAGGACATCATGCTTGGGAGGGTGGAGGGTCGGCACAGGAGGGGAAGGATCTCTATGAGGTGGATTGATTCAGTAACTGGGATAATCAGGATGGGAGTGTCAGAGACAGTGCGATTGTCACAGGACAGGGCAGAGTTTAGGGCTGTTGTAAATATGGTCGCTATGAGTCGCGAGTGACTTGACGGCACATAACAACAACAACAATGCGAAACCTATACTTGGACCAAGAGGCAGTCATCAGAACAGAGCAGGGCAACACTGCATGGTTCAAAATTGGGATGGGTGTACGCCAGGGATGTGTCCTGTCTCCATACCTTTTCAACCTGTATGCAGAGCATATTATCCGGGAGCCTGGGCTCTATGAGGAGAAGTGTGCCATCAGGATTGGCGGTAGATCTATTAACAATCTGCGTTATGCATATGACACAACCCTGCTTGCTGAAACTGAGGAGGACTGAGCTGTGGTGCTGGGGAAGAGTATTGAATGTACCATGGACTGCCAAGAAAACAAACAGATTCGTCCTGGAGAGGGTTAAACCAAACTACTCCTTGGAGGCAAGGATTCTGGGGCTTTGTCTGACATACTTTGGGCATGTTGTGAGGAGGGACAGGTCCTTGGAGAGGGACATCATGCTTGGGAGGGTAGAGGGATGGCGTAGGAGGGAAAGACCCTCTTTGAGGTAGATTGATTCAGTGACTGGAGTAATCGGGATGGATGTGTCAGAGACAGTGCGATTGGCACAGGATAGAGCAGGGTTTAGGGCTGTTGTACATAGGGTCACTATGAGTCGCAGGTGACTCGATGGCACACAACAACAACAACGACAGCTCACATTTTCTTATAATATTTTGTTTTGTTTTTCTGAGCCATCCTGTGAAATCTTCTGTTCAGCTCCTTAATTTCCTCATTTCTTCCCTTTGCTTTGGCTTCTCAGCATTCCAGTACAATATTTAAGATATCTTTTACATCCATCTCAGTATTATCTTCCTGTTTTGTCTTCATGACTGATAATCTTGTTTATCTTCCACCACTCGCTTCTCTGGTCTTCGTTCATTAGTGTTCAAGGCCTCAAACATGTTCCTGAGATTTTTTTTTCTAACTCAGGTGGCATAGACTCAAGGTCATATTTTGGTTCTTATGGATTTATTTGAATTTTCTTTAGCTTCAGTTTAAACTTGCACATGATTAGTTGATGATCTGTTCCTCAATCAGCACCAGCCTATTTTTCATAGCTGATACTGAATTTCTTCAATGATTTTTTCCACAGCTGTCATCAATCTGATTCCTGTCTATTTGATCAGGTGAGGTCCATGTATATAGTTGTCATTTTTTTATAAAAGATATTAGCAATGAATTGATTGTACAAAATTCCATCATTCTCTGTCTTCAGTCTCATTCAGTCACCAAGTCTTTATTTTCTCACTGTTTTTCCCTCTTCCTTAATTCAGCTTTTACATTTCAGTCATCAGTTATTATTAATGAATCTTGGTTGCATGATCATTGATTTCAGACTACAAAAGTTGGTTGAAATCTTTTATTTTCTTCTTTTTGGCTCTGATTGTTGACACATATGTTTGAATGATTGTGGTATTAACAGGTTTTCCTTGTTTCCATGTGGGTATTACCCTGTCATTCACAACATTGTGTTTCAGGATGTATCTAGAAATGGTCTTTTGAATTATGAATGTGATCCTATTTTTCCTCCCTTTTTCATTCCTGGCATAGTAAATCGTATGAATTTCTGATTCACAATGGCCGATGTCAATCGATCTCATCTCACCAATGTGTAGTACATCAATATTTATAATATTCCATTACTTTTGAAACAGTAAACAATATCCAATTTCCCTACATTTTTACTTCTTACAGTCCACTTTCCAATTATTAGTGGCTCTTTGCAACTGTTACTCTTCACTTGTGGTCCCAATATAAGGGTTCAGCCTCTGACGCTGTCACCACAAGTGCTGGTTTGTTTATAGGATTTTCAAAGACCTTTAATTTCAGAAGTGGATGGCCCGACCGTCTTCCTGTTGTTGGTTTTTTTAAAATTTTTTTATTAATTTAGTTTGCTTATTTTTCATTTCAATGAACATCTACAGAGATTTTGGAATTCCATTCATTCATTGTTGCACCCTTTTCCCCGCACAACCACCCCCCCTACTTTGCTCCTCTCCTTGAAAAGCAAAAGAAAAACTCCCTCGTTGGTACACAATCCCCCTGTTGTTGTTTTTAAGTGCCCTTGAGTCATAGGCGACTCATAACGACCCTATGAATGGAAGTCCTCGACACTTGCATGAGTGACTTTCATCCTTTCTCCAGGTTCATAGGGTTTCCGGAGGCAAGCTATTTATGGAAGTGGATGCCACTCCTGCTTGCAAGCTTGTCTTAATTTGGAAGCTCAGCTTTAGTACAGTATCTGACATCATCTTACCCAAGAAAGCAGATGAAAGACATTTCCCCATAAAATAAATTCAGTAGAGCCACCCAATCCCCAGCACCCCCCACCCCTCATGAATGGCTGCTAAGTGTGGCCTGAAATAACCCCTGATATGATGGCTCAGGTCTCCAGTCACTTCTGTCTCACTGTTACCTCTCTGCTTCCCAGCAGTGATGGTGCTCTATGTTTCCTAGTGTGCTAGTGCTTGTTGCCTCTCAGCTCTCTCTCCCACTGTGTTCCTAGTTATGGCCGTTCCTCCAGTGGGCCAGTCTCTCTTCATGTCTTGTTTCTTCCTCATGCCTACATGCTCTTGGTTTCCTTCTCACACTGAAGTGCTCTCAGTCTCAGTTTCAAGTTCAGAAGCTCACATCTCTCACTGTGTGCCAGACCTTTTGGCCCCCTCACTCAGCCTTATCTCCCATACAGTTCCATGAAAGTCACTAGGATAGTAGGGTTTACTGAGTAGATTTCCAGAAAGGAAGTGAAGGAATAGGAAAGAGTCAATGCAGACTTGAAGAAAAGGTATAATAAAAGATGCAAATAATGGTAATTAATTACATAAAATAGAATGTAAAGGACTGATTCTATAAAACCCTACATAAATGAAAGATTGTATAAAACAATGTACATAAGTGAAATAGAAGGTTAATGAACTATTGCATGAAAACAAAAGAAAGGGGGGAGTGAGGAAAAGAAAAGGAGAAAGGAGAGATGATCATTGGGAGGTTAAGGTTGGTGGGTCAGGAGAGACAGAGTGGTGGGGGGAGGTTCAGCGGGGTCTTGGAGGGATATGGATTGGTAGTATGGTGTGTATGATATGCTATAAATGAGCACCAGATATTGTTGATTTAGAAAATGTATCCTTCCGCCTTTGGTCAGTGCTTGATTTGAAGTAGTAAAAGGAAAGATCTGCCCTGGAGATCAGCTTGTTAGAGGTAGAATCTGGTAGTGGATGTTGGGTTTTGTGCAAGTGGAAAGATTGAATTACACACAGTGCTTTGAAGAGATTTGCATTTGAATGGACTTGTGGACCCACATGGGACTTTTGTTTAAAGAGACTCACATTTGAAAGAAAGGCAAATGGGAAAGGAGAGAAGGACAAAGAATTAAAGAAAGGAAGAGGCTATCTTTTCATAACTGAAATAAGCTGGCTTCTGAGTCATGGTAAGTTGGTGGCCATCAGAACCTACTTCCAAGACTTGAGGTAGAAGTATGCTCACTCCTAACAGTCACCTGGAGCCACAGGAATGGAAAAGAGAGGAATACAGCAATGGAGAAATATGCTGGCTGAGGTTGGATGTGCTCCATCAGCACAACCCTCAAAGCATGCACAGATACGTGGATGAGGAGGGAAAGGTGTTGAGGAGCAAAGGGTGTTGAGAAGGGAAGGGTGTTGCCTTGAGGAGAAGATAGTCAAGAGGACCTCTGGTTTGTTAACTCTGTTCAGCTTTTTGAGGAAACACAAAACTGCTTTCTAGAGTATTCATGCCATTTAATACTCTCACCAGCAGTACATGACTCTACACATCCTGTTCAATATTTACGTCTTGCTGTCCTGTTAAAGTTTACTAATGCTACTGAGATGAGACGGTATCTCATTGTGATTTTGATTTGCATCTCACTGATTACCAGTGACTTTGTGCATTTCTTCATTTATCTGCTGGCCATCAGAATATCTTCCTTTGTGAAAACTCTATGTCTTTTATCTATTTTTGTTTGGGTTATCATGGAGGCTCTGTAATCTGTAAATTTTCATTGTTGTTGTTGTTGTTACATGCCATTGAGTTGAGCATGACTCATAGTGACCATATGAACAAAAGATCTGAACCCTGTTCTGTCCTGAGCCATCCTTACACTTCCTGATACACAAGAACCCACTGCAGCAGTCATCGTATCAATCCACCTGGTCGAGGGTCTTCCTCTTCTTTGCCAGACCTCCACCCTTCCCAACATTATGTCTTTCTCCAAGGAATATCACCTTCTACTAACATGTCCAAAGTATGTGGGGCAAAGCTTCATCATTCTTGCTTCCAAAGAGCACTCCAGAAGCACCCTCTCCAAGATATATCTGTTTGTTCTTATGGCCATCCTTGGGATGTTCAGTGCTCTTTTCCAACATTGCAGCTCAAAGGCATAAATTCTTTTCTGTGATCCTTATTCATTGTCCAGGTCTCAGAGAAAATACATTTTTAAGAGACATAAACACAGGTTATATACTTGGACTTAACCTGATGGTATGCATAGGAATCAGATCGATTACATCTGTGGAAAGAACTGCTGGAGAAGCTCAATATCAGCTCTGAAAACTAGGCCAGGAGCTGATTGTGGAACAGACCACTAACTACTCATATGCAAGTTCAAGCTGAAGTTGAGGAAAATTAAACCAAATCCAAGGCAACCAAAATATGACTTTGAGTCTATCCCACCTCAATTTCACAACCATCTCAGCAACAGGTTTGAGGCCTTGAACACTAATGAGAGAAGACCAGACGAGTTGTGGGAGGATATCGAGGGTATCATCCAGGAAGAGTGCAAATGGTTATTGCAACGACAGAAGAGGAAGCGAAGACCAAAATGGATGTCAGAAGAGATTCTGAAAATTGCACTGGAGCGCAGAGAATCCAAAGCACAAGGAAGAATTCAAGATACTAAAGAGTTGAATAGAAGATTTCAAAAGGTAGCACGGGATGACAAAGCAAAATATTACAATGAAATGTGCAAGAAGTTGGAGTCAGAAAATTAAAAGGGCCGAACTTGCTTAGCATTTCTTAAGCTCAAGGAACTGAAGAACAAATTCAAACCTCGAGTTGCTATAATCAAGGATGCTTCAGGCAGAATGTTAAATGATTGAGGAAGTATTAAAAGAAGATGCAAAGAATATACTGAATCACTGTATTGAAAGGAATTGGCAGGCACAGAAGAATTTAATGAAACAATATATGAAATATATGAACAAGAGCCTATAGTGATGAAAGAAGAAGTCCAGGCTGCTTTGACGGGAATGGCGAAAAATAAGGCTCCAGGAATAGATGGTATACCAATTGACATATTTCAGCTAATAGATGCTGCCCTGGACGTGCTCACTAAGTTGTGCCAATAAATCTGGGGAACAACCACTTGGCCAACTGACTGGAAGAGATCTATATTTGTTCCCATTCCAAAGAAGGGTGACCCAACTCAGTGTGGAAACTACAGAACAGTGTCATTGATTTCACATGCAAGGAAGTTTCTACTGAAGATTATCCAAAAATGACTGGAACAGCACATCAGCAGAGAACTGCCAGAAGTCCAGGCTGGGTTTAGACGGGGTCGTAGAACTAGGGATATTGTAGCTAATGTCTGATGGATCTTAGCTGAAAGCAGAGAATACCAGAAGTCATATGCAAAGGCATTTGACTGTGTGGACCATAACAAACTGTGGCTAACTCAGAAGAATGGGAATCCCAGAACACTTGATCATGCTAATGAGAAACCTATACTTGGACCAGGAGGCAGTCATCAGAACAGAGCAGGGTAACACTGCATGGTTCAAAATTGGAAAGGGTGTATGGCAGGGATGCATCCTATCTCCATATCTTCACAACCTGTATGCAGAACAGATTATCCGGGAGGCTGGGCTCTATGAGGAGAAATGTGGGGTCAAGATTGGTGGACGATCTATCAACAATTTGTGTTATGCAGATGACACAACCCTGCTAGCTGAAACTGAGGAGGACCTGAAGCACTTGCTGCAGAGGGTCAAGGACTGCAGCCTCCAATAAGGATTGA
>NW_006399759.1:25502854-25509685 GCF_000299155.1 Elephantulus edwardii | reverse complement strand
GAAAACAAACAGATTCATCCTGGAAAGGGTTAAACCGGGTGGCTCCTTGGAGGCAACGATTCTGAGGCTGTGTCTAACATACTTTAGACATGTTGTTAGGAGAGACCGGTCCTTGGAGGAGGGCATCATGCTTGGGAATGTGGAGGGACAGTGCAGTAGGGGAAGGCCCTCTATGAGGTGGATTGATTCAGTGACTGGAATAATTGGGATGGGAGTGTCAGTGACAGTGCGATTGGCACAGGACAGAGCAGAGTTTAGGGCTGTTGTACGTAGGGTCTCTATGAGTCGCAAGCGACTTGACAGCAAATAACAACAACAACAACAATGGCTTGAGTCAGATGCAATTTAATCCTCAAACTGACATCACTCCTCCTCAATAATTTGGAAAAGTCCCTAACTGCAGATTTTCCCAGTACAATGAGTCTCCTTATTTCCTGCCTGCTTGTACCAAAGGTGTTAATTGTGGATCCAAGCAAGATGAAGCTGTTAACACTTTCAATCTCCTCTCCATTCATTCTGACAGTGCCTATTATTCCAGTGGTAAGAATCTTTGTTTTCTTGATATTGATACTTTTATTATGAGACCTTTATCTGAGATGTTGATGCCCAGTGTTTTATCCCAATCTGTAGGTTTTCTTTTCACTATATTGAGAAAAGATTTTGAAATGCACAGGGACATAATTTTTTAAAAAGTCTCATTTGTTGATTTTGCCATCTTCTGGTTGTGCATTTCTGACTACATTTGCAAGGGTCAGCTACGGGTCAGTTCCAACTTTATGGTCTACAACAACAACAACTTAGACCATAGGCTAGGCCTTCTATGTTTGGTTCCATTTTGTCTCTTATGATCTTTGTGGTTCGGGGCTTTATTTCTAAGTCTTTGATCCACCTTGACTTGCTTTTTGATATAGTGTGAGATACTGTTCCTGTGTCAGCATCTTCAGATCAAATCTTGTCCAATTTACATCATATAAAAAACCTCCTGGAGGGTCAACTCTGAGTCAGTTCTGACTTGCAAGTAATTAGTTTGCTTGTATAATTATTTAATCTGCATGCTCAGCAAGCAATTTGAGAATTTGGATTATATGAAGAAACATGTGACCATAGCATTAGAGGAAAACTCATAAACAACCTTATTATGCAGATGACACTGCTTTGCAGAAGGTAAAGAAGATTTGTAGCATTTAAAAAGTCAAAGATCATAGCCTTCAATATAGATTACACCTTAACGTCAAGAAAACAAAAATCCTTACCACTGCACCAATAAGCAATATTAATGGCACCTGACAAGAACAGTAATGCTATGGATCCTAACAATTTATATCTGTTTCATCAAATAGCATTTAAGCACCTTAATTCATCACTTTTTATAAATGGATTGGCTTACAATCACTCATGTGCATTGTGTTTTATACAATCATTCATAAAGATTGCATTTTATAAAATGGAACACATAAATATTGACATACTAGTCATTGGAGAGATGAGATGGACTGGCATTGGGCATTTTGAGTCAGATGATCATATGATATATTACTCCAGAGATGAAAAAGTGAGAAAAAATGGAGTTGCTTTCATAGTTAAAAAAGTAATTTCTAGATCCATCTTGAAGGACAACATTGTGAGGGACGGGATTATATCCGTACGCTTATAAGGAAGTCCAGTAAATACCACTACCATTCAGATTTATGCCCCAACAACCAGAGCCAAAGAAGAAGAAATAGATGATTTCTACCAACTTTTACAGTCGGAGATAGATCGAACATGCAATCAAGATGCACGGATAATAATGGGTGACTGGAACGCAAAAGTTGGGAACAGAGAAGAAGAACCAGTAGTTGGAAAACATGGACTTGGTGACAGAAATGAAGCTGGAGATAGAATGATTGAATTTTGTACAATCAATGACTTATTCATTGCAAATACATTTTATAGGAAACATAAACACAGGTTATATACCTGGATTTCACCTGATGGTATGCATAGGAATCAAATCAATTACATCTGCGGAAAAAAAACGCTGAAGAAGCTCAATATCAGCTGTGAAAACTAGGCCAGGAGCTGATTGTGGAACCAGCTACTCATATGCAAGTTCAAGCTGAAGCTGAGGAAAATGAAACCGAATCCACAGGAGCCAAAATATGACTTGGAGTTCATCCCACCTGAATTTCAGAATCATCTCAGGAACAGGTTTGAGTTGTGGGAGGATGTCAAATGTATCATTTGGGAAGAGTGAAAATGGTCATTACAAAGACAGAAGAGGAAGAAAAGACCAAAATGAATGTCAAGACAAACTCTGAAGATTGCACTGGAGAGTAGAGAAGCCAAAGCACAAGGAAGAATTCAAGATGCTAAATAGCTGAACAGAAGATTCCAAAAGGCAGCACGAGATGACAAAGCAAAATATTACAATGAAATGTGCGAGGAGCTAGAGTCGGAAAACCAAAAGGGCGGAACTCGTTCAGCATTTCTTAAGCTCAAGGAACTGAAGAACAGATTCAAACCTCGAGTTGCATAATCAAGGATTTAGGCAGAATATTAAATGATCCAGGAGGTATTAAAAGAAGATGGAAGGAATATACTGAGTCATTGTATCGAATGGAATTGGCAGATACAGAAGAATTTAATGAAATAAGATATGTGCAAGAGCTTATGGTAATGAAGGAAGAAGTCCAAGCTGCTTTGAAGGAAATAGCAAAAAATAAGGCCCCAGGAATAGATGGTATACTAATTGGCATATTTCAGCCAACAGATGCTGCCCTGCATCTGCTCACCAAATTGTGCCAAGAAATCTGGAGAACAACCCCTTGGCCAACTGACTCGAAGAGATCTATATTTGTTCCCATTCCAGAGAAGGGTGACCCAACAGAGTGTGGAACCTACAGAACAATCTCATTGATTTCACATGCAAGCAAGATTCTACTGAAGATTATCTAAAAATGACTGGAACAGCACATCAGAAGAGAACTGCTGGAAGTCCAGGCTGGGTTTAGAAGGGTCGTAGTACTAGGGATATTGTAGCTGATGTTAGATGGATCTTAGCTGAAAGCAGAGAATACCAGAAGAATGTCTATCTGTGTTTCATTGACAATGCAAAGGCGTTTGACTGTGTGGATCATAACAAACTGTGGCTGACTCTGAGAAGAACAGGAATCCCAGAATATTTAATCGTGGTAATGCGAAACCTATACTTGGATCAAGAGGCAGTTGTCAGACAGAGCAGGGTAACACTGCATGGTTCAAAATTGGGAAGGGTGTCCTATCTCCATACCTCCAACCTGTATGCAGAGCAGATTATCTGAGAGGCTGGGATCTATGAGGAGAAGTGTGGTGTCAGGATTGGTGGAAGATCTATTAAAAATCTGCGTTATGCAGAGGACATAACCCTGCTTGCTGAAACTGAGGAGGAACAACCTCATGCAGTTGCTGCAGAGGGTCAAAGACTGCTACCTTCAGCATGGACTGAGGCTCAATGTCAAGAAGACAATGATTATCAACACTGGACCAATTGGCAGCATCAGGATGATGGCGAAGAGATTGAGAGTGTTCACAGCTTCAGTTTGCTTGGCTCCACAGTCAACACTCTTGGCACCAGCAGCCAGAACATCAAAAACACGTATTGCAATTGAAAAGTCTGCTGTTATGGACCTCTCTTAAGTACTCAAGAGCAACGATGTGTCTGTGGAGACTAAGATGTGTCTGATACAAGCCATAGTATTTGCAATCGCTATGCATCAGAGAGTTGGACAATGACTAGGGGGGATAGAAGGAGAATTGATGCCTTTGAGCTGTGGTGCTGGAGAAGAGTATTGAATGTACCATGGATTGCCAAGAAAACAAACAGATTCATCCTGGAGAGGGTTAAACCAGGCTACTCCTTGGAGGCAAGGATTCTGGGGCTTTGTCTGATATACTTTGGACATGTTGTAAGGAGGGACCAGTCCTTGGAGAGGAACATCATTCTTGGTAGGGTGGAGGGACAGTGCAGGAGGGGAAGGCCCTCTATCAGGTGGATTGATTCGGTGACTGGGGTAATCGGGATGGGTGTATCAGAGGCAGTGCGATTGGCACAGAGTACAGCAGAGTTTAGGGCTGTTGTACATAGGGTCGCTATGAGTCGCAAGCAACTCGACGGCACATAACAACAACAACAACAACAACAATATGATAAGTATCAACCCTTCTCTTCAAGTGCTCATAGGATCTTTCCTATTCCTTCACCCTCCCTCTGTCCACTAACATCTGCTATCCTAGTGATTTTCCCTCCTTTTCCTTACTCTGTTCCTCTTTTCCTTTTCCCCTTCTGAGCATTATTTTCTCAGTTGTGGTCTTATACAATATTTGTCCTGATGCGAGTTAGTGATTTCACTCAGCATGACATTCTCCAGGACTAACCTGTTCGTTCTCTTAGCAGTCTATGGTATATTCAATACTCTTCTCCAGCACCACAGCTCAAAGGCATCAATTCTCCTTCTATCATCCCTAGTCATTGTCCAGCTTTCTGATGCAGAGCAAGCAGGAGTGGGATCCACTTGCTAAACAACATGCCTCTGATAAAGGGGCTTCATGCCTTTTTTTCATAGGATCTCCATGAGTTGTGCTTGACTTGAAGGCAATCAACAACAACAACAACATGGTCTGGGTCAGGCACACCTTAGTCTCCAGACTGACATCATTGTTCTTCAGTATTTTGGATAAGTCTGTGGCAACAGACTTTCCTGATGCAATTCTTCTTTTAATTTCCTGGCTGCTGGTACTGAGTATTGATTGTGGAGCCAAGCAAATTGAAGCTGTTAACAATCTGAATCTCTTCACCATCTATCATAATAATGCTGCCAATCGTCCCGGTGGTGAGAATCTGTTTTCTTGATGTTGAACTTCAATCTGTATTGAAGGCTGCATTCTTTTTTACCATCAGCAGCAAGTGCCCCAGGTCCTCCTCAGTTTCAGAAAGTCCGGTTGTGTCATCTGCATAACACAGATTGTTGATGAGTCTTCCTCTGATTCTGATGCCACATTTCTCCTCATAGAGCTCAGCCTCCCAGATGATTTATTCTGCATATAGATTGAAAGGCCCTGGCCTACATCCTGCCCAGTTTTGAACTATGCAGTGTTTCCTTTCTCTGTTCTGACAATTGCCTCCTGGTCCAAGTATGGGTTTCACATAAACACAATCAAAGGGTCTGGGATTCCCATTCTTCTCATAATCAGCCACAGTTTGTTGTGATCTCCACAGTCAAATGCCTTTGTCTAGTCAATGAAACACAGATAGATGTTTCTCTGGTACTCTCCACTATGAACATAGGTGTACATATTTTCTTTTTTTTAAATTTTCTTGGAAGATATTCTTAGAAGGGAAATAACTGGTTCATGTGAGATTTCTAATATTTCCCATTCTTAGAGTTAGCCGCAGTTTGTTGTGATTTACACAGTCAAATATCTTTGGATAGTCAATGAAGCATAGATAGACATTCCTCTGGTACTCTCTGCTTTTGGCCAAGATCCATCTAACATTAGCTTTAACATCCCTAGTACCACAACCTCTTCTAAACCCAGCCTGCACATCTGGCAGTTCTCTTCTGGTGGGCTCTACTAGTCATTTTTGCATGATTTTCAGCAGAATCTTGCTTGCATGTAATATTAATGATATTATTCTATAATTTCCGCACTCTTGTCAGTTCACCTTTCTTTGGAATGGCAACAAATGTAGATCTCTTCTAGTCAGCTGGCCAGGTGGATGTCCTTCAGATTTCCTGGCAAAGTGTAGTGAGTGCATCCAGGGCAGCATCTGTTTCTTGAAATATTTCAATTGGTATGCTGTCAATTCCTGGGGCCTTGTTTTTTGCAAATTCTTTCAGAGCAGCTTGAACTTCCTTCATTACCACAGGCTCTTGCTCATATGTTGCTACATGAAATTCTTCTGTGTCAGCCAATTCTTTTTGGTACAGTGACTGTATACTCCTTCCATCTTTTCTTTAATGCTTCCTGGATCACTCAGTATTCTGCCTATAGCATCCTTAAGCATTGTAACTGAGACTTGAATTTGTCCTTCAATTCCTTCAGCTTAAGAAATGCTGAGTGAGTTTGGCCCTTTTAATTTTCTGACTCCAGCTCTTAGCAAATTTCATAATAATATTTTGCTTTGTCTTCCCAAGCTGCCCTTTGAAATCTTCTGTCAAGGTTTGTTGTTGTTGTTGTTTGATTTCTTGATTTCTTCCCTTTGGTTTGGATTCTCATTGCTCTAGGGCAATATTCAAAGTTGAGTCTCCTCTGATATCCACCTTGGCCTTGTCTTCCTCTGCCTTTGCAATGATCTTTTGCAATCTTTATGGATCATGCTCTTGATGTCCTCTCTCAGCTCATCTGGTCTTTGCTCATTGGTGTTCAAGACCTCAAATCTGTTCCTGAGATGGTTTTGAAATTCAAGTGGGATAGATTCAAGGTCAAATTTTGGTTCCTCTGGATTAGCTTTAATCTTCTTGAACTTCTCTTTGAACTTGGATATGAGTGATTGGTGGTTTGTTCCACAATCAGCACCTTGTCTAGTTTCACAGGTGATATTGAGTTTCTCCAGGGATTCTTCCCTACAGATGTAATTGATCTGATTCCTATGTGAAACCTATATTTGGACAGTGACGCAGTCATCAGAACAGAGCAAGGAAAAACAACATGGTTTAAAATCGGGAAAGGGAAAAAAATCGGGAAAGGGCGTACATTAGGGATGTGTCCTCTCTCTATTCTTTTGAATCTATATGCAAAACAGATCATCTAGCTGGGCTCTATGAGGAGAAGGTGACATTAGGACTAGAGGAAGACTTATCAACAACCTGC
>NW_006399759.1:25497807-25500663 GCF_000299155.1 Elephantulus edwardii | reverse complement strand
TTATTGTTTCTTGCAGTAGTGTTCCACAGTTTTCTTTATCATTTGTGTTTCTAGGTAGTTTTATTCTAAAGTTATTCTAAAGTATGTCATTTTGTAGTTAGCTACTGTAAATGGTATTGCTTTTCTAGTTTCCTTTTCCATATACTTTCATTTTTGCTGTAGAGAAATCTGAGTTTCATATATTAATTTTATAACCTGCTACTCTACTAAATGGTTTTCCGTGTACACAGGCATCATCTGCATATAGCAATAATTTCACTACATCTGTGTCAATTTAGATGGATACCTCTTACTTCTTTCTCTTGTCTTATTGGTTTAACTAGAACTACCAATACAATATTGAACAGGAGTGGTGTTAATAAGCATGTTTACCTGGCACCTGTTAGCAGGGGGAATGCCTTTACTCTCTTTCCATTGAGAATGATGTTGGCTTTTTGTTTTGCATGTATACTTTTCACTATGATAAGGAAATTTCCTTCTATACCTATTTTGCTGAGTGTTTTAATCAAGAATTGTTTAATTTTCTTGAAGCCCTTTTATGCATCAAATGATAGGTTCCTGTTGTTTATATTCTTTGCTTTGTTAACATGATTAATTACTTTTTTTTTTATGTTGAACAATTCCTATGTTCCTGTCATGGTTTCCATTTTCCGTTTGGACATGAGGAATTATCTTTTTCATATAGTGTTGGATTCTATTGTCTAGGAGTTTGTTAAAAATTTTTGCATCTATGTTCATGAGAGATGTTAGTCCATAGTTTTCTTTTCTTAAATCTCTTTACCTAGTTTTGGTATTAGAGTTGTACTTGCTTCATAAAATTGCTCTGAAGGTATTCTTTATTTTTCTAATTTTAAAAATAATTTGAGTAGAATTGGTGGTAGTTCATCTCTGAATATTTAGTAGAAGTCACCTGTGAAGTGCTGTGGTCCAGGGCATTTTTCAGGGCAAAAACCTGCTCAATTTTATAACCTGCTCAGTTTCTTCTTTTGTGATGGGTCTGTTCAAGTGTCCCACTTCTGTCTATGCCAATCTGGGTATGGTATGTGGTTCTTGGATTTTGTCCATTTCCTATAGGTATTCAAATTTATTGAGTGTGGCTTTTCATAATATTCTGATATTATCAATTTCATCTCTTTCTTTTGTGATGTCACTTCTTTCATATGTGATTTGAGTTATTTGTGTCTTTTCTTTTGTTAAGCTTGCCAGGGATTGGTCTATTTTACTAACTCTTTTGAAGAACTAGCTTCTGGTTTTGTTTTTCTGCTTTCTGTCTCACTGATTTCAGCTTTCATCCTTTTCATTTTTTTTCTTCTTGGGCCTGTGGGACTGTTTTGTTCTTCTTTCTCTATTTATTTGCTGAGTTGAATAATTTATTTTGACTCCTTTTTTTTATGTGTGTGTGGGGGGGGGTTGTGGGTTTGTTTTGGGTTTTTTTGGCTATGAATTGCCCCCCTGAGGACTGCCTTAGCTATATCCCAGAGGTTTTGATGTCTTTTCATTTTCATTTGTTTTGAGGAACTTTTTAATTTCCTTTATTATATCTTTTATAACACAGTAGCATCAAACAAGGTGTAATTTAGGTTCCATATGGGTGTTATTTTTTCCCCTTCATCTTCTTGTTAATTTTTAGCTTTATGACTTTGTGGTCTAAAAAGATATTTTGTTATCATTTCGGTGTTTTTAATTTTTTGAATCTTGCTTTGTGTCCAACTATGTGATCGATTCTAAAGAATGTACCTTGTGCACCTGAGAAGAAAGTAAAAGAGTTTTTGTTGGGTGATGTACCCTGAAAACGTTTATGCGTTCCAGTTGGCTGATTATATAATTCAGTTCTTCTGCTTCTTTGAGTTTCTTCTGATTTAACCTGCCCTTGGGTGAGAGTGGCATGTTGAAGTTTCCTACTAGTATATTAGGAAACTATTGTGGTATTGTCTATTTTTTTTTCCCTTCAAGTCTACTGACCTTTGTTTTATGTATTTCGCTGGTTTATCATTAGGTAGTAGATATTAACCAAGGTTATATCTTCTTGTTCTACTGTGCCTTTAATTGCTAAAAGGGTGACTGTTTTTATCTCTTATGGTGGTTTCATTCTGAAATCTTGTTTATCAGAGATCAGTATTGTCATTCCAGTTTTCTTGTGAATGCCATTTGTTTGTTATATTTTTTCTCACCTTTTTTTTCTTTTTTCTTTTTTTTTTTTTTTTTTTTTTCTTCTTTCCCTTCATTTTTTAAATGTGTCTCTTGTGTGCAATATATGGATGAGCTTTGCTGTTTGGTTGTTTTTTGGTGGATTTCTCCTCCCTGCCCCCATCCATTCTGCTATCTCTTTCTCTTAAACAGTGCATTTAAGTCATTCATATTGAGTGTGCTTATTGATAGTTTTGCTGTATTTATCTCTCTGTTGTTGCTGGCTGCGTTGGTCTACCCACTTTCCTCTGCTGTATCTGTGTGAAGGACTTCTCCCAGTATTTCTTGTAGAGTTGGCCTTGTTTCCCCAAATTCCTTAAGTTCCTGCTTTTCTGCAAAGGACCAAATTTCTCTTCAATATTTGATGGACAGCTTTGCTGAATACAAGATCCTTGGCTGACAATTGTTTTCCTACTACTTTCTGTAAATGCTATCCCATTGTCTTCTTTCTCATGTGGTTTCTGCTTAGAAGCCAGATCTTAATCAAACTTGTTTTCCTTTATAGAAGACTCTGATTTTCTCATGCTGCTTTTAGTAGTTTATCCGTATCTTTGATTTTGGAGAATTTGACTATGAGATGTCAAAGTTTTTGAGGGAAGATTAGTCTATTTGACGCTTGCTGAGATTTTTGAATACGTATTTTCCAATATTCTCTTGTACCTGGGAAGT
>NW_006399759.1:25476241-25497303 GCF_000299155.1 Elephantulus edwardii | reverse complement strand
TTTTTTTTTTCATAACGTTTGATCCTGCATGCTCCTTCCTTGACATTATGTGAAGTTCTTGGTATTTGTGACTTAGTTTCTGTCATGTCTTTTAAGGTAGTTTTCAGTTTCTTATCTTTATAATGCTATTGGTGGAGTTGTAGATTCTAAATGTTGTCCCTGATTCAATTTCCCAGTGGCGATCATCCCCGCTGGTCATCTGCAGATGATCTTTTTCCCTGTTTCCTGAAGCACAATTCTTATCCATTTGTCCTGGGAGGAACAGAGTGCTAGAATATTTTTCTTTGCCCAGCTACAATGAGCCTGCTTCTCTGTCCTGTCCTGTAGCATGATGGGAGGGGCAATTTTCTCTAAGAGTAGGTAAAGATGGCTATCTCTGCCTGTGTCTTTTTCTGTGCCTGCAGAAGGAGCTGTCTCCCCTTCTGGCGAGCTGACATAGTCTCATGGATGATGTCCAGTACACTTTCCTTCTCAAGTCTAGGTGTACTTGTGCCTTCTCCGGTGACTGGATTGAAGCGGTTATTTCCTTCTGAGCAGACAAAGCCCCTGAGGAGCTTGGAAAGTCCCAGGAATGCTACCTTGTCACCATTCTTCCACAAGTCTCTATGGTTGGTTGGTGCTCCTGGTGTAATGTGTCCCAATAAATACTTTCTTCACTGTGACTAGTTCACTGTTTTGGCTGGAGAGGCCCACAGGGCTCTTCCCTCACTGCTGTTTCTAGCCTTTGGTAAATGTGCAGGTGGAGGTGGGGAGAACTCACAGGGTCTCTGGAGGTTGGGTGGGTTCACAATGGCCCACGAGGTCCTTCCCTCATTGCTGACTGGTCCAGGAGGCCCACAAGGCTCTTTACTCTCTGTTTTAAGGTAGAGGTTTTAATCCCTAACTTTTAACACACAAAGTATGAAGTCAGTCTTTACTCAATGATTTAACAGAATTGTTTTTTGTGATCCTGTTCTTGTACAGAAGGAACTCTGTAAATGACAGTATCAAAAAAGAGATAGTTAATGGTAAAGATTAAGAGAGAGACATAGAGAGAATTTAGCGACAGGGACTGAGAGTATTAAAAATCTTCCAAAAGAGTAGCACTTAAAATGGGTCATCCAGAAAGGACAGGCTATCTTGCTTCCAAGTGCATAGGTTTAAACCCCATGTATCTCTGTATCTCAAACACCAGCATCACATATTTACTTGGGTTCACTCTAGTTCCCTATGGAAATAGATTTTCTCCGAGTAGACAAGATGCTTTCTTTTTGTCAACAGCTTATCCCCAATTAGAACAGACAGAAAAGTTATTATGTGATGTAAACAGTCAAACACTCAAAGATTTTTGTTTACAACTTACCTAAAAGTGCTATAGAAGAAAGGTCTGATAATCTCCTTCTCTAAAAAACAGAAGCATGAATAACCTGTGGTTCAGTTCTACTGCATAACCCATCAGGTCACCATGAGTTGGATTTAACTTTATGGTAAACAGACTACATTATAGAATAGACTCTGTTGTTGCTAGGTGCCCTGAAGTCAACCATGACTCATAGCAATGCTATCAACAACAGATCTGAGCCTTGTCCTATCCTGCATATCCTCAAGATTTCTATTATGCTCAAGTCCATTGTATTAGTCACTGTGTCAATCTATTTTATGGAGGGTTTTCTCTTTGTTCCGATCTTTCACCTTTCCCAACATGACATTTCTCTCCAAGGACTGGTTCTTCTTTAAAATATACCCAAAGAAAGTGGTGAGACAAAAATTGCACTATCCTTGTGCATAAGGGACACTCTAGTTGCACTTATTTCAAATCTGTCTTTTGGTATTCCATAGGATGTTCAGTGTTCTTCCCAACACTGCCACTCAAAGCTATCAATTCTCCTTCTGTCACATTTGTTAATTTTCCTACTTTCAGATGCATACAAAGCAATTAAAAGGTCATGGTGTGGCTCAAGTACACTTTAGTCTTTAAACAGACATCCTTTCTCTTTAGCACTTTAAAGAGGTTTTTATAGTAGCTTTCTCTAATGCAACAGATCTTTTGGTTTCTTGAGAGGGGCTTGGGTGTCGATTGTGAACCCAAGCAAAATTTAATCATCGACAACTTCAATCTTTTCTTTGTTCATCTATAATATATGTAGTATAGATATAGCTACAAATGTATATAAAAACACTGTTAGTAAAAAAACAAAAACAAAAAAGAACACTGTTAGTGACCTTGTCATTATGCTAGCAACTACAGAGAGTATATTATATGTATCTAGTGACTCAAAGTGTGTGTGTGTGTGTGTGTGTGTGTATATATATTAATTTCTTATGGTCGAACATCTTTCCCCAAGCATGGTAGACATCCAGAGGCTTGAGAAGGTAGGAAAGTAGAGAGTATTTGCCCCCCAGCACAAATCTAAAACAGTGCCAAACTCAGCATGGAATGACACCAGAGGTGCCATAAATATAAAAGACTTTTGATTGAGGCAGCTGCATAAGAGGGGGGAAAGTAATTTCTGCTGACATGTCTCCTCTATCAACATCATCATGAAATTGGGGAGTGTGTAACTTATTGCCCCAGGCACTTGTTACTCTGCTACACTCTTGATTTTGTGTGCTAACATACTGTCAGATGTCAACCAGATTTAATGTAAAATCATCTGTAGAAGCTAATACATATGCATATAATATATAGAGATGTTGTTGTAAATATATTTATATGTGCTGAAAGGATCTATCATGCTCATTCCACATATCTGTGTTATATTTTTGCAATTCTTTAGATATTTTAAGTTTTTACTAATGCTATTATTGCTCACTTAACAAAATACAACATAGTGTAAATATGATTTTTGAATAGGCTAAGAAACCAAAAACTTCCTGTGACTTGCTTTCTTTTTGCGTTGGTGGTTTTCCACATAACCGTGATATCTCTGAGATTTATCTGTTTTATCAAATTATTTTCAAATGTCCAACAAATACTCGATTCTTGTTTTTAGATGATTGAGCCCACACACCTCACCTGCATGAGGAGCAAAGAAATGGCATAGAACCCAGAGAAAAGATAAAAATGTCAGATGCAGACTCACCTGAAGACTCCACAGGTACAGAGTCCTCCACTCTATCACACACATTTGACTCCACAAGGAGTCTCTCCAAGATATCTGTGGTTCATCAGAACATGCTGAGGTCCTATAATCCAAGGGATGAAGTTGATTTGACCTTGCAGGAAAACTCTCGTCAAGAAACTGGCAGTCTACTTAGTGTGGCTGGAAAGTTGCTTCATTTATCTCCTCAAAATCTGTCTTTCTGTAATTCCTGGCCATTTCCTTTTCTTCTCCTCTTAGGGACACTTGAAGAGCAGGTCATGACCTATCTTAAACTTACTCTTGTCCCAGTAGGAGCCATAGAGATAACAGCCAGCTCTTCAAAGCTAGTCAGATCCCCTGATAATTCCACAGAGGATTTTCCTGGCACTTTCAGGGAAGAGGGAAAGCTAGCGGCTTACTGAGCTGAGGGGCTATTATAAGGATTGGATATGGGTGAGACCTAACAAGTGCATTGCTTCAGGGGATAAAAAGACGCTTCAGAGTAAGTAATATCTCTGCTGCTGATACCTCAGAGAGCCACAGGTAGTGGTTCCCTATACCTGAGGTGGAGGGCATGTACTTACCAGAGCTTCTTTTAGATGGCTTTAACATATCCTAGAGTTCACTTACAGTTTGAAATGACTGGTGTTGAGGGTTGGGTTGTTGCTGCTGTTAGGTACCTTCGAGTCAGCTAGGACTCATAGTGGCCCAATGCACAAAGGATCAGAACCTTGCCCTGTCTGTGCCATCCTCACCATCTCTGATATACTTAAGTCCAATGTTATTGTCTCCATGTCAGTTCATCATGTTGAGGATTTTCATCTCTTACACTGACCCTCCACCTTTCCTAGCATGATATTCTTCTCCAAGGACTGACCCCTCCTAACAACATGCCCAGAGTATGTGAGATGTAGCCTCACAATCCTGCCTTCCAAAGAGCACCCAGGTCTAATTGGAAGTTCATGAGCTATTCAGTATTTCTTCTCCAACATCACAGCTCAAAAGAATCTGTTCTTCATCTGTTATCCTTAATCATTGTCCAAGTTTTAGAGATGTAGCACATAATTAAAATACCATTGCTTGGATCAGGTGCACCTTATTCTATAAACTGACATCCTTGTTCCAGCACTTTGAAGTTTTTCCTGATAGGAGAATTTTTTTTCCCCAATGTGATTTTTTTTTTTATTTCTTGACCACTAGCACAAAGTGTCTTGGTTGCAGTTCCAATTAAGAAGAGGTCATTAAAAAAAAAAAAAGATAATTCACAATTTCAATCTTTCTTCCATCTATATAATAATATTGCCTATTGACCCAGAAGTCAGGATTTTTGTTTTCTTGGCCTTGAGATAAACATCCTGAAGGCTATAGAATCTAATTTATCCATGAGGTCATAGTTTGAATAACTTTCTGCCTATTAGTGTTTAACAAAACTTCATAGGTGGTACAAATAGTTTGCAATAACTATAGTGTAGTGTGTAGCATAGTAGGCTGATAACCAGAAAGTCAGCAGTTCGAATCCAACAACTGTTCCATGTCAGAAATATGGGCAATCACATCCTGTAAAAAGTTCATAACCTTGAAAGCCCAACAGGCTGTCTCCTTGAGTCAGAATCGATGATGGTGGTATTTTTATATTTATTTGTGGCTTTTTTTTATGTTAGCATCCACGCTAATAATTCAAATGCACTCAGCAATGGAATGAAATGATGCTTGGTGACTATCTTTAATTAAGATTAAACCCTTAAGCAAACCCATAGCCATTGAGTCAATTCTAAATTATAGCCATGCTTTAGGACAGAGTCATTATGTGCTGTCAAGTTGACTACAGTTCATAGTGACCCTGTGCACAATAGTTCTGATTCCTGCTCTATTCTGAGCTAATATCACTATGTCTGGTACACCCACCCTTATTACTCCAGTTATTGTGTCAATCCATCTCGTCTGGGGTTTTCCTCTTCTGCACCATGAAATCCTTCTCTAAAGAGTGCCCCTGCTGGTTACATGCCCAATGTATGTAAGGGAGATTCTCAAAATCCTTGCCTCCAAGGAACAGCTTGGTTTCAGTACATCAACAGATAATTACCAGACATACAAATTGGGTTTAGAAGCAGCCGTGGGACTAGGGACATTATTGTCAATATCAGGTGGATCTTGACTGAAAGCAGAGAGTATATCAGATGCAGCTTGTCAAAAGCAGAGAATGTGTATTTGTGTTTCACTGACTCTACAAAGGCATTTGCCTGCATGGATCATAACAAATTGCGGCTAATCTTGAGGAGAATGGGAATCCCAGAACATTTAATTGTGCTAGTGTGAAACCTATCCTTGGACCAAGAGGCAGTCGTCAGGACAGAGCAGGGTAACACTGCATGGTTCAAAATTGGAAAGGGTGTACGCCAGGGATGCATCCTGTCTCCATGCCTTTTCAATCTATTTGCAGAACAGATTATCCGGGAGGCTGGGCTCTATGAGGAGAACTGTGGCATCAGGATTGGTGGAAGATCTATTAACAATCTGCGTTATGCAGATGACACAACCCTGCTTGCTGAAACCGAGGAGGACCTCATGCACTTGCTGCAAAGGGTCAAGGACTGCAGCCTTCAGTATGGACTGAGGCTCAATCTCAAGAAGACAGAGATTCTCACCACTGGACCAACTGGCAGCGTCAGGATGGATGGCGAAGAGATTGAGATTGTTCACAGCTTCAGTTTGCTCGGCTCCACAGTCAACACTCTTGGCACCAGCAGCCAGGAAATCAAAAAGCATATCGTGATGGGAAAGTCTGCTGTTAGGAACCTCTCTAAAGCACTCAGGAGCAACGGTGTTTCTCTGGAGACTAAGGTGCGCCTGATACAGGCCATGGTCTTTGCAATCACTTATTATGCATCAGAGTTGGACAATGACTAGGGAGGACAGAAGGAGAGTTGATGCCTTTCAGCTGTGGTGCTGGAGTAGAGTACTGAATGTACCATTGACTGCCAGGAAAACAAACAGATTCAACGTGGAGAGGATTAAACCAAGCTACTCCTTGGAGGCAAGGATTCTGGGGCTTCGTCTGACATACTTTGGACATGTTGCCAGGAGGGACGGGTCCTTGAAGAGGGACATCATACTTGGGAGGGTGGAGGGACAGCGCAGGAGGGGAAGACCCTCTATGAGATGGATTGATTCGGTGAGTGGGGTAATCAGGATGGGTGTGTCAGAGGCAGTACGGTTGGTGAAGGATAGAGCAGGGTTTAGGGCTGTTATGCATAGGGTCGCTATGAGTCGTAAACGACTCGACGGCACATAACAACTACAACAACATATTAAAGAAGCAGGAGCGGCATCCACTTCTTAAACAACCTGCCTTTGGAAAATTATGAACTTGAATAAATGACCACAGGTATAGAAAGGCTTCAGGCCTTTTGTTCATACGGTCGCTATGAGTCGTGCTCAGCCGGACGGCAATCAACAACAACAACATATTAGAGAAGAGGAGTATGGCTTACTTACTCAGGGATACATGGAACCAAAACATGAGGCATTACGGGCTCAGACAGCACTTTCTTCATCATCTTGGCATCTTTTTTCTAAGGGCTCCGTCTGCTTCTGCTGGTCCTCCTGCCTTTGCCAAAACCAGGACTGGTTCGTCTTGGTCTCAGGTATCACATTGCCATTAGCAAAGGGAGAGACTGTATCTCTCACTCTCACTCTCTTTGTCTCTGGTCCCAGTATTAAAAACTCAGAGAAAGGCACAAATAAACCACTAGTTTTAATCATGTATATATATTTGCATCTGGTGAAGGAAGACAGTGAGGCTGGATTTATGACAGAGCAATAACTCTCCTGAGAACCTTAGGACCATTTGGTTCTATGAGAGAGCAGCATTTTATCAGTAAGAAGAGGTTGTGATGGGCAGACAGTACCTGCCCACTACACACTGTCATTTCCTTAATGCTTAGCCATATGCAATAGATATTACTCTACTTGAACTGGCATAAATTACTAAGTTTATTTTATAGTTAAGGGAAACAGCACCATAGAGGTAAACTGGCCTGGAAACTGTGCAGCTAAGTAGCAAAGCCACAAATTAAGTAATGATTTTCGGAATCCAAATTTTATCATGTATATGAAAAGTTCTAGTAAAATTCCAGGAGCCAATTCACTCAAACTTTGTGTTTTGTTTTGTGTTTTCTTGTGTGTGGATTCCTTTAGCATTGGACATTCCAATAAAGCTTTTGTAGCAACTCTCCACTAACAAATTTGTTACAGTAATAATAAATATGGTTCCATGGCCAAGCTAGATGGTAGATGGCTTGTAATACCAATGATAGCTTAGATGGTACATGGCAAAAAGCATTAACTGGATTTTTCTAAGACAACTACTTTATCAGTGTGTGAAATTCTACAACATCCATCATGGCTACCTGTCAAAGGTTTTTTGTTTTGTAGGTTTTTTCTTACCCTATCTCCTTCTAAAGCCCAGATGGAGTAAAGATTCCAGTAACGTTTATTTCCTCATCCATCTAGTCATCTATCAATTCATCCATCCAAACATCCCTCTACTAACACATCCATCAATTATCCATCTATTCATCCAAAAGTTTATTTACCATGTGCTTTATGCTTAACTCTGAGCAGACTATTGAATGGAATAGAGATAATAGAACATACATCCCTTCTTCACTGTGCTATCAGTCAAGGATAGCATGTATTAGCAGACAATCCTAAGGCCCAACACAAATGGACGGAAATAATTTAGAATTTATGAGTGATTAAACAGACACTAAATGGATGGTAGATAGTAGGATGTTTTTAGGTCATAAATACATGCTACTTAATTATACTATAGTAGTAATATAATGTAATATTCTCTTAAAAGCCACTAGAGAGTCAGCTATGAGTTGGTTTCAATTTGGCAGTGTTTGATGAAAGGGTGAGAGAGATCTCCAAGTCATTCTTTCTGTCAAGCATACAGATTGTCCTAATAACATGTGCAAAAATAATATTCATTCTAAAATACTTGGATTCCAATGTGAGGCACAGGACCAGTTCCAGTTTCTGTCAAGTCAATCCTAATTCATGGTATCCCTGTGCATCTCAGGGTAAAACTGTTCCCCGTAGCATTTAAGTGACTGCTCTTTCAGAAGCAGATCATCAGGCCCACTCCTAAGATCCCTCCAGATGGGCTTGAATCTCCAACTTTTTGGTGAACAGCTGATTCATGTTAATTGCTTACATAACCAAGGGATTCTAGGTCGATACTTAACTGTGAGTATGCTTTAACTAGGCAGAGGGTGCGTGTAATGGCATTCCAAGCAGGGGGAAGCACATGAGTAACTGCATGGAGGACACAGGGACAGGAAAGAAAGCTCAGGGAGTTAGCAGGTAAGGATGAGAATGCTGATTAACTCAAAAAGTGTAATGCTTTTTAAAAGAGCGGATCTCTGGAGGCACAGTGGTAAGGAGCTGCATTGCCAAGCCCAAGGCAAATAGCTCAAAGCCACCAGCTGTTCCACAGGAGAAAGATGGATGCATTTACAGCTCCTGAAAACAAACCCGAAAGTTAGCTCTGAGTCAGTTCCAACTTGCTAGTACACAACAAAAAGCTTCCCTCTCCACGAATTTACTTAACATGTGAGTGGGGAAAATCTTAGCTGACCCATATTATGATGATTAAGGTTTTTGAGCCCTGGATTGATTTGACAGAGCTCTTGACCTGCAAAGAACCAGACACTTTGCAATGGGGTTTGAGGCGGAGAAAAGTAATCCTTAGGACTTCTGAAAGGAGGGGCCTTGGGACAGGATTCTTTAATTGCACTGGGATGAGCTTCTGAGCAAAACTAGTATTAGTGACTACCATCATGGCTACTGAGAGCTACAACTCATTAGACCGTTCACAAGGGAGGTGGTGCAGATACATGTACAGTTCTATCAGAATGGATCACAAGTCTCAGAGATGTTGCCATCATCAGCACCAGATCGTATTCCTTTTTTCGAGCCAGAAAGTTGCCTAGACCCAGATAAGTGAAGATGAAGTTGCTCATTGACTGACCCAGGAGTACAATTACTTAGGAGGGTCCAAATGGCTTTCGTATCCTCCTAGACATTTTCCTTTTCTGAACATGAGCAAACATCTATTTAAAGTGTCTTTGATGTCTCATGGTAAGAAGTTTTGGTGACATGGTGGCTTACGTGTTGTACTGCTAACTGCAAGGTGAGCAGTTCAAACCCACTAGATGCTCTGTAGATGAGAGAGAGTGTTTGCTCCCATACTGATTTACAGCCTTTTGTGCATCAAAATTATTTACATCATAAGTATCTGTGAGATCTGCTGAGAGGAGAAACAGTAGGCTGGAAGGCAGGGTCCTGATAAACTCTCCTCCATACAACATTTCCTGGGAAAATCCTAAATATGGTAATGAGTATTTGAACAAAATTTCTCTGTTACAAAATCCATATTTTTCATCATTCTTCAATTTTTTTCTGATAAGAGGATTGAAACTATTAGAGGACGTTGCACTGGCCTCAAAAATTTGCCAAATGATAGCAAACCTGGGCCTGGGACAAGTCTTCTATCTGTAATTCCTATCTTTTTTTTTTCCTCAAAATGTGAGAGTCTTTTATGCCAGTAAATGAAAATCAACATTAGGATTCATAAAATAAAGACAATAGCATAGCAGAGGTTTAACAAATGTGTGTGTTTTACAAATAAATACAACTGTGTCCAGCTCAAATGCAAGAAGCCTCAGGTCACACCTTGCCACAGTTTCTCCACAACAATGCCAGTCTTTCCACAACTAGGGTCTTACACTTACCAGGATATTGTGACCAAAGCTTTGTTCACCTAAAGTCTTGCTGTTCTGTGTGGGAAGCACTCTTTCACTTATCCTAGTCCCACACCTGTTGGTGATTTGCAAGACCATGTATCTGTGGCTAACTAATACTAAATAAGCCAACTTTTAGGTTAACACAACACACCTCAAAACACTAAAAAAGTTTTTTGAGGTCTGTAAAGATAAAATTCCTTTATTCTCTCCAAACACATCACTCACATCACCTCTACCACGGATGGTAGGGTATAGCTTAAGTATTTGTCAGTATTTTAGATACAGTATAACACTGACCATCATTGGTTACACCACAGGGAATTATGATTATTTCACTTTGACAGATGAAGAAGATGACCCTCAGGAAAGTCTATTAAATTATTCCCAGTTATATACCTAGAGAATAGTGGAGAATGGATTCGAACTGGCACCTTTGCTGCCATTCTCATTTTCAGGGGAAAATAAAAAGTGAAAGTGCTTTGGATTTAATAGCAAGCTTATTCTGCTCTGTTCCCATTTGCCCAGCTTTCTCTTGCACTGAAATTATTAAACTGACAAGGGCGGTGTAGGTGGGGGGAATGCAGATACTATTGCTTTCAGAAAATGAGGCTCCATTGGGCGACTCTTTCTTACTCTCTCAGCTGGGGGAAAGAGCCCCTACCCAGAGGGAATCAAATACTTTTCAAATGTCTCATTAAAATAAAAAGGTGATTCTTGCATTGGTACTATGATAAAGACTACAAAGCAGCAACATGAAAACTCCCTGGTTTACCCCTCTGAATAGGCCTCAGCTCCAGCCGCAGAATCAATTAGCGGCCACCCCATTATCTGTAACCCTTAGAGAGCGCAACCCAGGCTTTGATCTGCCAGTGTCAAGGAAACTGATAAAAACTCGTTCTGTTTCTAAGCTTTCCAGGCCTGACATTCTCTTTTCCCTTTACCACACTATAAATGACCCTCTGAAGTGGCTGGGCATTCTTTCACAGCCTTGTTTCCAATCTATTCATAACCACGGTTATCAATTATTATACCAGCTGGAATTTCTGAGGGCCAGGAGGCTGTCAGGAGCTCTAATTGTGGTTCAGGGATAAAAGCAAAAACACACAAATTTTAACCAATCATAATTAACTTATTCTCCAAGTGCAAGGAAAAAAGAAACCCCCCAAAACAAAACAACACAAAACCAAGGCCTATGAATCCCTCTCAGCTAATCACTCTTGAAAGCAGCTATTGGGGTGGGGGGGCGCTTTTATTGCTATGGTCGCTCCCTATTGGCCTATGGCGCCAGGTTCCCCGGGAAGGAGAGGGGCCAACTGGCAACCAGAGAACGCCTCAAATCATTGGGGCTTTTTCTTCTTTTTTTCCCCCTAAAAAAAAAAAACCTAACAAAAAACAAACCCTCATTTTTCAAAGTAGCATGATGTTTTCCAAGCCTCTGACAGAGCTGTGAATAGAGAGGCATCAATTTCTCATGGAACCAAAACAACTGATTGAGAGGCCCAAAATATTTCATTTAACAAAAAAAAGTTCAGTGGCAGCTATCACATTAATAAAGGAGACGCGTGTGACCTGGAAGGGGGGCTGAGTGATCCAATCTCCAGGCGCAAGGTCAAAAAACAGAAGAAGGCAGCAGCAGCAAGTCTTAGCACAGGGCTTGGCACTTAGTAGGTGCTTAAGAGGTTAGCCCTTGTCCCTGCCCTGCTCCCCTTTTAGACTGGCCAATAGCCAAATGTCTTGAAGGCATCTGGCTAGTGGCACAGGCATCTGAATGGGAGGCCCATGATGTCATGGAAAAAGCATGGCTTTGGAGTGTGACAGGTCTCTGTTTTTAAGCCTCTCTGAGACTCAGTGTCTCTTGTTTATAATGGTGATAGCATACCCAATTTGTAGGGTTGCAGTGGGGGTTAGGAGGGGGAAAAAAGGCTTCTAGTAAAGTCCCTGATACAGGTAGGTGCCAAATACAAGTGGTCTGAATAAATGTCATTTCTAGCAAAGAGCTGAAAAAAAAAATCATCTCCTCCCTCTACTTTGTTGTTTAGCATTTGTGGCTTTTATAGTTCTTGTTAGGATAGTTGATCCAAGAAAGGCTCAAAGTCTTCCAATAGCATAGACGCTGAGGAAGGGTATTTTTAAAAGAGGCGTAGTCAGTTAATGATTATTAATGCCTAAAAATGATTATCTGAAAGTAGAAAGAGATTTGTTAATTTCCACTCAAATAAAAAAAGACTTAAAAAAAAAGAAAATGCAGGTTTTGGGGAGGAGTGAGGAGAAAAGGCATAATGGACAATGTTGCAGGAAAATGGAAAATAAGGGTATCATCATTAAGGAAATAAGGAAAGAGTATCATCATTATCACATAGATTGTTTAATTACAAAAAAAGAATATTAATGTTTTGATACTGGTGTTTATCTTTGCAAAAGCTGTTTAACAAGATCTCACCAGTGTGCAGTTTTGTTTTGTTTTTTTCACTATGAGATCAAAAATTCAAATGTGTTGGTGGCATGTGTTGATATAATTGCAGAATTGGGACTTTGATTTATCACTGTATAGAAATTGTGAAAATATTCTCTTAGGAATTCTGGTTCACAGAGCAAACATAACATGTCCTAAAATTTTGCACTAAGGAAATTTTTCTCAAATCATTTATACATGTATTTGAAAGCTACACTTGTCGTCAGGTCAATTCTGACTCATGACAGTCTCATGCATTGTAGAGTAGGACAGCTTCATAGAATTTTCTTTGGTCAAATGTTTACAGAAGCAAATCACCAGGGCTTTTGAATTAAACAGAGAGTCTATACATATATGTTGCTGCTATGCAATCCTATCTATGCACAATAGTTCTGAAGTCTGTCCTATCCTAAGCCAATCTCATTGTCTCTGACAGACCTAATCCCATTTCTCTAGTTTCTGAGCCAAGCCATCTCATCCTGAGTCTTCCTCTCCTGTGCTGTCCTTCCACCCTTCCAAGTATGATGTCCTACTCCAAGGATTGCTCCCTCCTGGCAAACTGCCCAAAGTATGTAAGTCAGAGCTTCAAAATCCTTGCTTCCAGGGAGCAGCCTGGTTTCCTTCTCTACAGGTCAGACCTGTTTGTTCTCCTGGAAGTCCAAGGTATGTTTAACATTCTTTTCCAGCACCACAACTCAAAGGCCTCAATTCTTCTTCTGTCATCCTTTGTCATTGTCCAGCTCTCTGATTCGTAATTGTGAAGACCATGGCCTGTATCAAATGCACCTTAGTGTCCAGACTGACATCATTGCTCTTCAGTGCTCTAAGAGAGATCCCTGAGAGCAAACTTTCTCAATGTAATATGTCTTTTGATTTCCTGGCTGCTGATGCCAAGATTATGATTGTGGAGCCAAGCAAGATAAAATTGTTAACAATCTCATTCATTTCTCTGTCTGTCATGAAGATGCCAGTTCACCCAGTGGTGAGAATCTTTGTTTGCTTGACATTGAGCTTCAATTCATATTGAAGACTACAGTCCTTGACCTTCTGCAGCAAACACCTCATATCTTCCTTAGTTTCAGCAAAGTTGTGTCATCTGTATAATGCAGGTTGTTGATGAGTCTTCCTCCAAACCTGATTCCACCTTCCTCCTCATGAAGTCTAGCCTCCCAAATGATCTGTCCTGCATATAATTAAAAAGATGCATCCCTGACTCACACCATTCCTGATCCTGAAACATACTGTGTTTCCTTGCTCTGACTACTGCTTCCTTGTTCAAGTATAGGTTTTGCATGAGCACAATTAAGTGTTCTGAGATCCCCTTTCTCCTCAATGTTAACCACAGTTTTTTTGTGATCCACACAGTCAAATGCCTTTTCATAGTCAATGAAACACAGACATTCCTCTGGTACTCTGCTTTCCGCCAAGATCCATCTAACATTAGCTATGATATCCCTCGTACCACAGCATTGTCTAAGCATAGCTTGCACATCTAGAAGTTCCCTGTTCAGGTACTGTCTCAGGCATTTTTGTATAATCTTCAGCAGGATCTACTTGTGTGTGATATTAGTGTTATTGTTCGATAATGTTGGTCCTCTATTGGATTGCCTTTTTTTTGAAATGGGATCAAATATAGTTCTCTTCCAGTCAGTTTGTCAGGTAGGTGTCCTCTTAGCACAACCTGGTGAGCACTTCTAGGGCAGCATTTGTTTACTTCAATATGTCAATTACTATTCCAGCAATTCATGGGGCTTTGTTTTTTGCCAACTACTTCAGAACAGTTTGAACTTCCTGCTTCATCACTATTGCCTCTTGATTATATATTGTTGATTGATTATTGTTGTTGATTATATATGAAATTTCTCTGTGTCATCCAATTCTTTTTGGTGGAGTGACTCTGTGTACTCCTTCAATCTCCTGTTTATGCACCCTGGGTCATTCAACGTTCTGTGCCATCAAATTGAGCATGACTCACAGTGACCCTAATAACAACCGAACTGAACCCTGTCCTATCCTGTGCCATCCTCACAATTTCTAAGACAACCAAGTTTATTTCTTCAGTCTCTGTGTCAATCTACGTGGTTGAGGGTCTTCATCTCCTCTGCCATCCCTCCATCTTTCCAGGCATGATGCCTCTCTTCAATGAATAGTCTCTCCTGGCCACATGCCCAAAGTATGTTTAATGAAGCTTTGTCATCTTTGCATCTAAGGAACATTCTGGCTGCACATTTTCAAAAACATATCTGTATAAAGACCATATCTTCAAAGATGTACTTTGAAGATGTGATCTTCACTGTTTCTGAATTAAAGGTTGTTATCAGTATTAAAATTCTCAACAGCTGGTCTAAAAGTCAAAGCCTAAAATTGTGATACCATACCATTTTATTAAACCCAATGCTATCAAGTTGATTCTGACTCATAATGACACTCTATTTTATTTCTAAGGCTATACATCTTTAAGGGAGATTACTCATATTTCCTCCATGGAATAACCAGAGGATTTGAACTATTGACCTTTCAAAGCACAACTTGACTACCACAAGATTAATCATAAGGTTGCACAATTTGATGGGTGAAGAGAGGGGTGGGGAAAGGAAATGGGGAAGATCTGGTGTGAAAAGTAATGTATATGAACTTTGTAAGTAAACCAGTATAAAATAAAATTCTATTTAAAGAAATAGGAGGGAGGTAAACCCCAAACACTCACAACTTGGAACATTATGCCATAAAGGCTTCTCCTGACTTACATAATAAGTTTCATTTCTTCCACCAGTGATGTCTGCTGAGGGAGGGTACCCAATTCCATCTAAGTGTCCTCCTTGGGAACTGTGGCATCTGAAGCTCTTATAACCTGAGAAAAGATGAATAAAAGAAGCACATGAACTCATGTAAGTGTCAACCCAGAAGGACACCAAATTAGTAATCTTCCTTACATCATTTTACACAAAATCATGCATTCCTTCAGATCTCATTTCAAGATCTGTTTCTCTCATTTTAAACAAAACGAGACAAAAAATCCTAAACCTTCACCTGACTGTTCTTAACTGCTGCAGTCACTGTGTGATTTGATATTTCTTTGCAGAACACTTTTTTTTTCTGACATTTCTAATTTTGCATTTCCCATTACTTGTTAAACTTACAATGATTGGGTTTTTAAGGCATGACATCACTGAAATTGCGCTTGTGAACATCACAATGACATGCAGAGTGCCAAACCCAATGGTCAGGATAGTGTGCTTTGTGACTTCCCGCATCAGTTGGCACAATTGATCCTGTCTACATTTTTTAATGTAAGTTTCTTGATAATTTGTATAGAGTGAATAAAAACATAGAACAAAAAATCAAAATTTAAAATTATAATCTTTATAGTCTTATAAAAAAGTGGTGGAAACCTTGAGAGTAAGGGTCTTAGATGCTCTTCAAAGCTGGAATTGAACTCACCCCAGTGATAAAACTTTCAGGCAAAAAAATAGGAATGGCTAAGGAGCTCTGGTGGCCTAGTGGTAAGAAGCTGCCTTGCAATCCCAAATGTACAAGGTTCGAATCTACCAGCTGATCCACAGCAGAAGGATGGGCATTCTCCTTCCATATGATTTAGCAGGAGCTCTGGTGGCCTATTGGTAAGAAACCGTGCTGCAGTTTCAAAAACATGTAGTTTAAATCAACCAGCTGCTCCACAGGAGAAGGATGGACAATCTTCTGTCTTGTCATTAACTGCCTCTGAAAACCCTCTGGGGGACCAGCTATGGTATGGTTCAGACTCAATGTTACACAAAAACAATAAAGAGAAAAAATATACTAGGGCTATATGTACTCCTTAGAAAAAGCAAACATATAATATTAAAAAGGCAAATTTACCCTGGTATAAAACAGAAAAGGGGTAAAGAAGAAGATGAATAGAAATGGTAAACACAGGAAAAGGTGAGAAGCTCCTGTTATTGTGGAGATTACAATAACTCTCACAGAACAAAATATGTATGAATTGTGGAATGGAAAACCAATTTTCTCCATAAACTTACACCCAAATCATAATTTAAAAAGCCAAAATAAGTAATTTGGATAGGTCGTGTTATATCTCTCTTTTCCTTAATCCTCTCCAATGACTCCCCATTTCACACAGAGTATAAGCAAAAGCTTTAAAAGGACCTCTTAGACCTCATCCTACATGATCTATCTGTACCTACTTCTCCTGCTTCTGTGATCTCTCTTAATCCTCTGCATGTTTCCCTAGAATCTACCTTCTCCCCGTTCCAGACTCATTAAAATCAACAATCCAAACCAAATGCCATCAAGTCAATTCAGTTAGCAACTATGTAGGGCAGAGTGGTACTGTCCCCAGAGGAATTTGGAGACAGTAAATCTTTGTGGAAGCAAACAGCCCCATCTTTCTCCTTTATATTGATTGGCTGGTTCTAACTGCTGGCCTTTCCATTAGAAACCAAGAACTTAACCGCTGTGCCACCAGGGTTTCTCCTAGTCAATGCTATTCTTCTTCACTACCAGGTATCCTCATAGCTCAGAATTTTTATGCTGGTTGTCCTCTCTACCTGAAACATACTTTCTATAAATATGCAAGCCTTTGCTTAAATAGCAACTCCCCAGTGAAGCCTACTCTAACTACTTTCTATTGCAAACTGCCTCCTCCAGAGTCACTACTATTCCAGACTTCTTTTTTTCGCCCTCCACAATACTTGTCCCCTTCTAACATATTATCTTTCCCCTTATTTATTATGTCTCTTGTTTTCTCATCATTTTCCTCTGTTGGAATATAAGCTTCAATAGGAAAGGGTCTACTGTCTGTCCACTACTTAATCCCACAAGCCTGAACAGAACTTGGCTCAAGATAGGCACTTGCCAACACTTGACTAATTAATAAATTGTCAAGTATAAGATGGTGTCAATTCAGACAATAAGTAATATTCTGTACTGTCCAAAAGAAAACACCGGTAGCAATAGATAGACTTAGGATTCTGTTAGAAGAGGCCACCCCAGACGACCTGGAAACACTTGGCTTCTGTGGCAGCTGACCTGCAGTCAGAGGTTCATGAGGCCTGTGGCTAAGTGGGGCTCCCTGCATGAGAGGGCTGTCTCAGATAAGATGCATCATGTGCATTGGCTCTCGCTATGATGAGTGCAAGGACTATTTTTACATAACAGAGGGAAAGATAATCCTACAAGCATGATAGAAAGGCCTGAAACATGTTGTACCAACTCAGAAAGTATGGTGAGTTATGCTGTTCAAACTAGAGGCACTTCTTCATTCACAGGTCATGCCTGACAGCCTCAGCAAGAAAATGATAAGTTGTTTCTGGCCACGTCTTATGGTTGTTCTTGAGAACACTCATAGACAAAGCACACATTTGGGTGCAGGGGAAAAAAAGTTTTGAGTTATGTTTTTGTCACTTTTAAGCTCTGTGACCTTGGGCAAATACTTCACTTCCTAAGTCGTCATTTGCTAGTTTCAAACAGGGGGATTAAAAAAAAATATCTTCTAAGTTTGGACTAAAGATCAACTGAGACAAAAGTGATTCTTAAAAATGAATTATAATGATCAAGATAATTCTTATAACTATGCATCAAAGAAGAATGGATCACTAATGCATATTTGTTGGTAAGCCAAAACAATTTTAAAAGCTGTTTATTGAGCACCAATCCAAACTGCATTATGTGAGGGCTAGATGGTCTGGAGAAACATCATTCCTTCAAGTGGAGGGAACAGCCTTGCCATGCACATGCACTGTCACCAAGCAGGACAGCAGCTATTATACTGGAATTCACAAGTGCATTCTCCTGTGGGACTCACTTCAGATGATACACAATTTACTTCTGTTATGCACCGAGATTCCCAAGGTAGATTACTTCATGAGATATAAGAGCTGAGAAAATATTTATAAATGCAGCTTAGAAATGAGGAACAGAAAAGAGGGGGTTTTGTGGTTTTTTTTTTTAGTATAATACAATTGTCAAGTGGTAAAGCCAACTCTAAATGATTCTGTCTTTAAGTCTTTTAATTTTTCAATAGATTCACCTATGCTACGTATGACATATACCTTCCTTTGCCTATCCAAATCATACCACATTCTTCACTGTTTGCTTCAAATCATAGTCATCCCATGTGACAAAGTACAGCTTCCCCTTAGGATCCCCTCAGTTGTAATCTATATGGAAATGAGCTGTCAAATCCTTCACTCTTTTGATTAGGAACTGAATGCTTAACTGCTGTGTCACCAGGGCTCCTTTGTTTACTCACAGAAATGTAGGATTTTCAAAGGTGAAACCTCCCAAAGACAAAAACCTGTAATGAGGGTAAAGTTTGTCACGAGGAGGAAGAAACAGAGGGAAAGTTATCTGAATGCCAAGAAGGTTCATTTCAGGTTCATCAATTTATTCAAAAAACCTGATGCTATCAAATTGATTCTGACTCAGTGTGATCCTATTTGATACAGTAAAAAACAGCTCCACAGAGTTCCCAAAGCCACAATCTTTACAGGGACAGATAATCTCATCCTTCTCCCAGGGAGCAGCTGGTGAGTCCAAGCTGCTGACCTTCCGGTTAACAGTCAAAAGTGTACCGACTGTGCACCAGAGGTATTCCAAAGTGAGCAAGATGGAGTTTGTATTCAAGCAGGGATATTTGACAAGTGACCGGAGAAAAGAGATCAACACCAAACTGCCATCAACTTTTTCTTGTTGTGTACCATTAAGTCGGAACCCACTCATAGCTGATCTGCCAGCAGCTTTCCAGATACAGTTAATCATCACAAGGGTGACATTGCCCACCCTTCTCTCTCCGAGCAGCTGGTGAATTCAAACCACGTGTCTTTGGGATTGCAACATAGATTCTGATCATCAGGCCACCAGTGCTCCCACCACTTAGATAATGTCTATTACCTGTCCTGCTGAAGATTATCCAAAACCCATCAGAACAGTACATTGACAGAGAACTGTTAGAAATACAAGCTGAGTTTAGAAGAGGCTGTGGCATCAGTGACATAATTGTCAATGTCAGATGGATCTTAGTTGAAAGTAAATAGTACCAGAAGAATGTCTATTTGTGTTTTATTGACTATGCAAAGGCACTTGACTGTGGGGATCACAACAAATTGTGGCTTACACTTAGAATGATGGGAGATTGTGGTCATGTGAAACCTGCACTTAGATTAGAAAGTAGTCATCAGAACAAAGCAAGGAAACACCACATGGTTCAAAGTCAGAAAAGGAGTGTGTCAGGGATGTGTCCTTCTTCCATACCTCTTCAATCTATATTCAGAACAAAGCATTTTGGAGCATTTATGAGGAGGAATGTAGCATCAGAATTGGAGGAAAACTCAACAACCACTTTTCATTATGTAGATGACACAACCTTGCTTGCTGAAACTGAAGAGGACCTGAAGCATTTGCCTCAGAAGGTCAAGGACTACAGTCTTCAATATGGATTGCATCTCAACATTAAGAAGACAAAGATTCTCACCACTGGGCCAGGACACAGTACTGTGATAGATGGAGGAGAGATTGAGATTGTTATCAATTTCATCTTGATCAGATCTGCAATCAGTTATAACACCAGCACTCGGGAAATCAAAAGATGACTTGTTTGTTTTGTTTTTTTTTTAAAGTTGAGTTGTATTGGTAAAGTCTTTTATCAGGGACTCTCCAGAGTACTGAAGAGCAATGATGTCAGTCTGGAAACTAAGGAGTGCCTAATCCAGGCAATGGTTTTCACAATGAATTGCTTTGCATAGAAAGCTGGACAATTATTAATGGTGACAGAATAAGAATCATTGCTTTGAGTTGTGGTTCTGGAGAAGAATATTGAACATACTATATATAAACTTCCAAGAAAGCAAGCAGGTCTGTCTTAGAGAGCCAGACTGTTCCTTGGAGGCAAGGATTTTGAAGTTCCATCTTATACTTTGGCCATGTTTCCAGGAGGGACTGGTCCTTGAAGAAAGACATCATGCTTGAAAGGGTAGAAGGACAGCTCAGGAAGCGAAGACTCTGGATAAGAGATTGACATGATATCTGGGGAAATGAGGGTAGGTGTGTCAGAGGCAGTGAGATTAGCTCAAAATAGGGCAGAGTTCAGAACTACTGTGGATAGGGTCGCTCTGAGTTACAGTAGGCTTGATGCCACATAACAACAATATTCTCGCTATGCCACTCTTGTTATCTATAAATTTAAATAAATAATTTATAAACACCTTGACGTTTTTGTAAGCCCATCCCCCTCTCTCTTCTTTACCATACCTTTCTGCCTGCTTCCTTTCCTTCTTTCCTCAGAGAGTTGCATTGAGCAACACTATGTTAAACACAATTAATAATAAAACACAGTCCCTCTTCTCATGGTACTAATCATATCCAGAGAGGAATACAAAAGAATAAGCAGCAAAATATGATAAAGTACTCTGAAAGAGAAGAATATAAGAACTTCATGTTACCTTGTAGATTAGAGATGGTTTTATCAATTTGTATTTATTTGCATTGTTGTTAGATGCTGTCAAGTTGCGTATGACTCATAGCGATCCTATGATCAATGTATCTGAACCCTGTCCTATCCTGTGTGATCCTGATCATCTCTGACATACAGCGCTGACTAAAGGGTCCAACACATAATAGGTGTTTCCTAGTACATAGCCACCTTTGAGTTGATTCTTTTTTAATTATTATTAAATTTTATTAGTTTTAATGAACCTTTACAGAGATTTTGGGTTTTCATTCATTCATTGTTGCACTGTT
>NW_006399759.1:25459164-25474261 GCF_000299155.1 Elephantulus edwardii | reverse complement strand
CCATTCCATACGAAATTGGAGATTGCCTTTTCCATCTCGTTGAAAAATGGGATTGGTATTTGTATTGGGATTGCATTAAATGTGTAAATAGCTTTTGGTAGTATTGCCATTTTCACAACATTGAGTCTTCCTATCCATGAGCAAGGGTTGATTCTTAATCATGGTGACTCCATGAAGGCAAAAATAGAAATGTGCCCCACTGGGTAAAAAAATAGAACTGTGCCCCACTGTTTTCATTGGCTAATATTTTGGCAGTAGACAGCCAGATCTCTCTTCCAAGACATCTCTAGTTTTAAACTTCCAACTTTTCAATTAGCAGCTATATATGTTAATAATTTGTTCCATTAAAGCCTCCACAGTAAGTACTTGTTATTGTGAGTTGTTGCTTCAGTTAATGTTTCACAGCAACCTTGTAAGAAACTTTATCTGAGACTTGCCCTATCCTATACCATCCTTACAATCTCCATTATGTTCAGGTCAATTGTTGCAGTCACTCTGTCGATCTATCTTGTTGAAAGTCTTCCTCTATTTTTCTGACAGTCCACATTTACCAACATCATGTCTTTTCTGCAGAGCCGGCACTTTCTGACAACATGCTCAAAGTGTGTCAGATGAAGGTTCACTATCTTTACCTCTAAGGAACATTGTGGTTGCAGTTTTTCCAAAACAAGACTTGTTTATTCTTTTGGCAGTCCGTAGGATATTCAATACTCTTATCCAAAACCATAACCCAAAGACATTGATTATTCTTCTATTATCCTTATGCATTGTCCAGTTTTCTAGATACTCAGGAAGCAATTGAAAAAGCCATGATTTTTATTAAGCAAACCTTAGTCTCCAAACTGAAATTTTTGCTCTTTAAAAGAGCATTTTGGAGAGGTTCTTGATAGGAGATTTTCCCATTGTAACGTGTCTTTTCAGTTCTTGAGTGCTGGTACCAAGGGTGTTTATTGTGGATAGAAGCAAAGTTGAAATTGTTGACAACCTCAGTCCTTCTTCATCCATCATGATGTTGCCTGCTGGACCAGAGGTGAGGTTCTCCCCACTGCTTGATGTTGAGATACGATGCATAGTGAAGTCTGTAGTCTAGTCTTCTACAGGTGTGTGCTACAAGCCTTCATTTTCTGTAAGCAAGAGTGTGTCATTCACATAAAGCAGATTGTTGATGAATTTTCTCCAGCCCTGATTCCCCTTCTTCTTAATAAAGCTCAGTTTCTTGAATGATTTGCTGAGCATGCAGATTGAATAAATATGAATTAAAGATCCAGCTCCCACCCCCACTTTTTTTGAGTTTAAATCATGTTGTGTTCCTTTTTTTTTTTTTTTAGGCAAACTGCTTTGTGGTCTATGTATAGTTTTTGCATGAACAAAATTAAAGGCTCTGGGACTCCTATTTTTCTCAATGTTCTTCATAATCTTTTGTGATTCTCATTGTCAAATACCTTTGCATAGTCAATTATGCACAAGTAAACATCTTTCTGCTATCATATGCTTTCAGCCAAAATTCATCTGTGACAAGCCATGATATCCATCCTACCATGTACCAGAAAGCATCTGAATCCAGCTGAATTTCTGGTTGATCTCTGTCAACATGTTATTTTGAATCATCTTAAACAAGCTTTTTCAAGAATATGATACTAATGGTAGTATTACACTCTGATGGATCACCTTTTTTTTAAATGTGACAAAAAACATGGATTATCTCCAGTCAGTTTGCCAAGAAACTGTCTTCCAAATCTCTTAGCTAAACTAGCAAGCATGCCCAGGCCTGAATCTGTTTTTTGTAACAATCAATTGATATTTTATCAATTCTTAGAAGTTTGAAAATATGGACTTGGTGACAAAAATGAGACTGGCAATTAAATGATAGAGTGTTGTACATTCAATTATTTATTCATTAAAAATATCTTTAAAAACAAAAATGGGACTGTACACAGAGAACCTATCTGGTGAACTACCAAGAATCTGATTAACAATATCATTGGAATGGATGGTTGGAGAAGCTTCATTATCAGCAATTAAAACAACGTTAAGGGACTGACTGTGGGATAGATGATCATCAGTTACTCATAAATAAGTTCCAAATGGAGCTGAAGAAAAGGGAAACAACTCCGTAAGATTGTAAGTATGACCTTAATTAAGTCTCTCAACTGAATTTAAAAACCATCTCAAGAATAGATTTGATGGATTGATAACTAATGACAGAAGACCAAATGAGATGTGAGATGACATCAGGGATATCACCCATAAAAAGGAAAAATCAATTAAAAGATGGCAAAAAATTATGTCATCCATGAAGAAAACAACAGAAGAGAAAGAAAAGATCAAATATATGTCAAAAGAGACTCTGAAACTTGTATAAGAAAATGTTATATGTCATCGAGTCACTTGTGACTCATAGTGACCCTATGTACAGACAGCCCTAACCGCTGCTCTATCCTGTGCCAATCTTACTGTCTCTGACACACCTACCTCCTTTACCCTAGTTACTGAATCAATCCATCTTCCTCTTCTGCACTGTCCTTCCACCCTCCCAAGTATAACATCCCTGTCTAAGGACTGGTTCCTCCTTTCAACATGTTCAAAGTATGTCAGATGAAGCTTCAGAATCCTTGCCTCCAAGGAGCAGCCTGGCTTCACCCTCTTCAGAACAAACCTGTTCGTTCTCCTATTAGTCCATGATATATTCAATACTCTTCTCCAATATCACAGCTCAAAGGCATCAGCTCTTTTTCTGTCATCCCTAGTCATTGTCCAACTCTCTGATGCATAACAAGTGACTGCAAAGACCATGGCCTGTATCAGGTGCACCTTAGTTTTTAGATTGACATCATTGCTCTTCAGTACTTTGGAGAGGTCCCTAACAGCAGACTTGCCCACTGCAATATGTCTTTTAATTTCCTGGCTGCTAGTGCCAAAAGTGTTGATTGTGGAGCCAAACAAATTAAAGCTGTTAACAATTTCAATCTCTTCACCATCCATCACGATGCTGCCAATTGGCCCAATGGTGAGAATCTTTGTTTTCTTGATATTGAGCCTCAATCCATACTGAAGGCTAAAAATCCCTGACCTTCGGCAACAAGTGCTTCAGGTCCTCCTCAGTTTGAGCAAGCAGTGCTGTGTCATCTGCATAATACAGATTGTTGAAGAGTCTTCCTCAAATGCTAATGGGAATTATTCTTTAGGAAAGATTGCTAGGGGAGGCATTCATGAAGAATGACTATTTGAGGGGATGTATGAATAAAGTGATGTATTGTAAAAAGACACTCTTTGTTTACATACTAGTTGTATGAGCTAGGTGCTGAACCTTTGTGATTAAAACCTATACCCATAACTCTGACTTATGGATAAACCATCTTTGCTTCGTAAATGATATAAATATTTTTACCACATCACAAGGCAGTGTGTTGCACTGTCAGCCATTTAAAATTATAAAGTGGATTTGAATTTTATTGACTTCATATGTATCTTCCTTTCATGTCTATGCATTGGAATTAATTTTTCTTTTTGCGGGTAGAGATTGATAGTTGTTTATCAAAATCTTTATTCTCTTCTTCCTGGATCTCTGCTCTACTCTACTTCTCAGTTCCTTTTATAGCTAGTTATGGACTTTTGCCTAAGTATTATAACTTTCACATAACACTCATATTGAGACAATTAGGCTAAATCCTTCTAGACTTGGTCTGTAAAATACTCTGGTTGAAATGCATTGTGCAATGCCATCTCCTTTTTCTAGCTGGATGCACATGATATTAAATGTCTAGGGACAATGAAGTAACGTTTAGAAGGAGTCTAGGTCCCTGAATTATTGGGTGAAGAGAGACTTTCCTTGGATAACTTACTTTCAAAGGACAGTCAGTATAAACCAGAAACATTTTGTTTTTTTATTTGCTGTCTCATATTGTGTAGTTTTTGTGTCAACACTTGATTTGCTTTATTTGTAATACAGAATTGAATTCTCTGGTAAAAACAAACAAACAAAAAAACCATTTTATTTTACTGGCTCAATACATAGTGGACCTCTGGCTTCTTCAGGAGTGGTGGGTATGGAACATTCCGGGTGCTTGTGGCTTTCTTTGTGCCCCAAATGGGTATCGGCAGAGCAGACTTGCCAGATGAACTGGGGGTCTCTCAGAGTTGGCCAACATTTGGGCGTGCCGGAATGGTAAGATACTGAAGGGCCCTTGGGCCTCTTTTCCATTATTTTTTTTCAAACATTCTTCTAAGTCATATAGCCCTGGTGTGTCCACTTGCTATACAGAGGTAACTGTGGTTGCTGTGAAGCTGAACACTGTGACACTGATGTTGTGTCAAATGCATGAATGGTTACCCATGGCAGACAGTGTTTGGTGCAGGTCCCCAGTTAGAACAAGCTTAGAGGCAAAAGTGGCATCCACTTCTGTAATAGCTTGCCTCCAGAAACGCTATAAACCTGTAAAAAGACAAAAGTCACAAAAGTGCCAACTCAATGGCACTTAACAACAACAATACATAGTATGATTTAATTCTATAATTGAGTTGAGCCAATATATACTTAGATTTAGTCCTATAGTAGCTAGTTGAGTTACTGTTATTAGTACACCTTGTAACAGAACAGCTCATCTATCAAGTGAACCCATGGCCTGTCTCTGGAAAAAGACGTTATGTTGGGAAAGACAGAATAAGTGAAAGAGACGAAGACCCTCACCTAGATGGATTGGCAAAGTGACTGCAGCAGTGGGCTTCAGCATGACAGAGATCAGAGGATGGTGGAGGCTCAAGCAACGTTTTGATCTTTTGTTCATCATGGCACTATGACCATTCTCACAAACATTTCTATGCTTGAGTACATCGTTCCAATTCATGTTATTGAGGATCAACTTGACAGTACCCATGACTTTCAAAATCTCTGTAATAATTCAGAATTTTATTGTATTTTTAAACCCATACCAAGATAAATATTGAAGACCACAGCCTTCAATGTGGGTTAAATATGAAGAAGATAAAAATACTCACAACTGAACTAATCAGCAACTCCTGATAAGTGAAGAAAAGATTGAAGTTATGAAGGGTTTCATGTTACTTAGATCCAAAGTCAATGTTAACAGAAGTAATAAGAAATGGAATGACACTCCACTGGACAAAGTTACTAAAAAAGAACTCTTTAAAGTATCATAAACAAAGACATCATCTTAAGGGCTAAGCGTGTACCATCCCCAAAACATGGTGTTGTCAATTGTTTCATGTGCATGTGAAAGCTGAACATAAATAAAGAAGACTCACAAACATGTAAAACCTTGGAATTAAAATAGTAGCAAAAAAATATTGATTATACTACCAGAGGAATCAACAACAAATCTTTCTTGGAAGAAATACAACCAGAATGCACTATTGAAGTGAAAATAGTGAGGCTTAATTTTAAATATTAAAGAATTGATGCTTTTGAGTTATGGTGCTGGAGAAGAGTCTTGAATGTACCATGAACCACCAATAAAACAAACAGGTCTCATCTTGAAAAGAGTGAAACCAAGTTTTTCCTTGGAGGCTACAAGGATTTTGAAGTTCCATCTCACTACTTTGGCCAGAAAGGACTAGTCCTTGGAGAAGGACTCATGCTTGAAAGAGTGGAGGGACAGCACAGGAGAGGAAGACTACTGATAAGATGGATTGATACAGCATCTGGGGCAATGGGGGCTGGTGTATGGGAATCAGTGAGATTGGCTCAGGATAGGGAAAGCTTTAGAGCTGTTGACCATAGAGTCGCTATAAGTTCCAGACAACTGGATGGCACATAGCAACAACAACGTTCCTGGAATTGGATATCACACTTGTTAGAGTGGAAGGCCAGTGGAAGAGAGGAAAACCCTCAGTGATATGAATTGGAATAGGGTTTGGACTAATGTACTCAAACACAGAAATAGTTGGTTGTGAGAATGATACAACCCCAAGTATTATTTTGTTCTATTATCCATAGGGTAGTTTTGAGTTAGAACTAACGCGATGGGACAGAGCAACAATAATACCCTAATATTTGTTTAAAAACTCAAAAAAAAGGTTCTCAAAAGACAAAGAGTTGCTGAATACAATCATATATACAATCTTTTTAAAAGTTTTCTTTGAAGCTTAGAGCACATGAAATGACATCATATGCGTTCAACAAATTTATGTCCAATGAATGGGAAAATATCTCCAATGAGATTCATTCACAAATAGATAAAAGAGTGTTATTCTTTGACAGGTTTCTTGCTTGTGAAAATTTATGGGTTTAAGTCTGTGGGTGACAACAGACAGCAAAGAGGAATCTTGAACTTTAAATAAAGCCAAAATAACAAGCTGCCTTATTTTTAGCTAAGGCAAGACAGGATGATTGTAGCCAAAAACTATTTTTTCCCACCTGCTTTATTGCCATGTGGATTTAAGTTACAAAATTAATTACATATTTTCAGGGGGGGGGGATAGGGATTTTAGAGGTAAAACTACCAAAGCAACACTGGTCCTAGAGTCTAGCACAGCCCCCTTGCTCAGTCTGCAATGTTGCATGTTCCCTTCCTTCTGAAAGGACTGGTTTAGCTGGTCTGAGCTCTGTTGTTGAGATTTCATCTTTCTTTCCAAAATATATGAAACAAAATAATGTGCCAAAAATGAGGCTCTGTTCCTCATGTACATTATGCAGATAAGTTGCAGTCCTGAAATTCTGAGCTGGTCATATGGGACGTGAGCATCATCACCCTGGTACCATTTAGGCACAACTGGACAACTATGAAAAGTGTGTTTATGCATTCTTTCTAGGCATCGACTGTGTCCTGGGTTTATTTGAGGCCATTGGGTAGAAAGAAACAAAGATGGTAATTCTTATTTATTACTTTTATACATTTCTCTATCTCTATTTGCTAAGTTTAAAAAGTTACACAATTAAAAGAAAATTATTTTTGACATAGTAAACTTGGAAAAATTTGAAGAGTAATGCTGATCTCCAGGTGTATGTCTTTTATGTTCTGCATAATCTTTCACACTGCGATGTAGTTTGATTCTAAATTTTCTAGCAGCTAGTGTAGAAAGAGGTATGATCACAAGTTAATTATACAGAATTAAAACTCATCGGTTGCTGAGGCAAAACACTTGTTCTTGAAATAAGTCAAGGAGAAATTTCTCTTTTGGGGTCCCATAAGGATACTTCATCTTATTGCCTTTGCCATGTTCTCCATAAGATTTCTACAGGAATCGTGAAAAATCTCTTCATTTCAGGCACTGCTATAGTGTCAAAATGCTCCTCAATAGGATTAATGACAGATGATGTTCAATGTGGTATTGTCTACTTACTAATGGCCTAATGAATTGGAAGTTTTAATGGAGCAGACATTCTATCTCACAAAAGTTTTGTATATTAATTTGTTCCCTCAATGAAGGATCTACATTTGACCTCATGAACTTACTGCAGAGGGTCAAGGACTGCAGCCTTCAATATGGACTGAGGCTCAATGTCAAGAAGACAAAGATTCTCGCCACTGGACCAATCGGTAGCATCAGGATGGATGGTGAAGAGATTGAGATTGTTCACAGCTTCAGTTTGCTCGGCTCCACAGTCAACACTCTTGGCACCAGTAGCCAGGAAATCAAAAAACGTATTGCGATGGGAAAGTCTGCTGTTAGGGACCTCTCTAAAGTACTCAGGAGCAACGGTGTCTCTCGGGAGACTAAGGTGCGCCTGATACAGGCCATGGTTTTTGCAATCACTTGGTATGCATGAGAGAGTTGGACAATGACTAGGGAGAATAGAAGGGGAATTGATGCCTTTGAGCTGTGGTGCTGGAGAAGAGTATTGAATGTACCACGGACTGCCAAGAAAACAAACAGCTTCATCCTAGAGAGGGTTAAACCAGGCTGCTCCTTGGAGGCAAGGATTCTGGATCTTCGCCTGACATACTTTGGACATGTTGTAAGGAGAGACAGGTCTTTGGAGAGGGACATCATGCTGGGCAGAGTGGAAGGACAGCGCAGGAGGGAAAGACCCTCTATGAGGTGGATTGATTCAGTGACTGGGGTAATCGGGATGGGTGTTTCAGAGGCAATGAGATTGGCACAGGATAGAGCAGGATTTAGGGCTGTTGTACATAGGTTCGCTATGAGTCGCAAACGTCTCGACGGCACATAGCAACAACAATGAAGTATTGATAGGCTCTGAAGAATAGATTTTTGGATTATAACACGTTCTTTGATTTAGAAGATTCTGAAGTTTAATCATTGTTTTTTATGTCGAGTTGACATTTCCTCTTTCTTCCTATGTGTTTCTTCTTTTTCCTCAAAGGCCTAGGTTTATTATGAGACTGAGTTAGTTCACTTAGCATAATGCTCTCCATTCCCTCCCAAGCTAGGTAGTGATTTTCAAAATCATTGCTCCTGCATGAGGACAAATACTGTACAAGACCATTATTATAGAAATAGATAACTAGGAAAGCATGTATGAGGATTCAAGGTGTGGCAGGAGCAGAGGGGTGAGGATGGACAAGGGTGGTAATCATAAGGTCGCACAATTTATGCGTAGAGAGGGATGAGTAAAGGAAAAGGGAAAGAGAGAGTGTGAAAAACAATGTATATGGACTTTGTAAGCAAACCAGTATAAAAGAAAAATTTTATTTAACAAACAAAGAGGTCCAGGTTTCTAAAGGTGTTTTCTTTCTTTTTCCCTTATCATTGCCTACTCTTAGGAGAGCATCTACTAACCATATGAGAGCCAATCTCTGTGCCTCAACTTGTGGATCAAAACAAGAACCTAATGACTTTCTTTATCTTTAATTAATTTTAATGAATGTTTACAGAGATTTTGGATTTCCATTCATTCATTTTTATACTTTTCTCCCTGCCCACCCCTCCCCAGAACCTAATGACTTTCAATATAGTCCTCTTATAACTGCCCATTAATAAGGCAATTAAGCTTTGAGAGGAAATTCTACCAAGTCTAAGATTGTTACTTTTGTTATTTTGTTTGATACTGTCTAGTCAGAGCCCAACTCAGAGCTTATTCTCCAGCAGGTTTTCAGAGACAGTAAATCACACAGGAGGAGACTGTCCCCATCATTCTCCCACAGAGCAACTAGTGTATTTGAATCACGTGCCTTTGAACACACAACAACTATACATAAGAACTCTGACAATTGTCTTTATAATGCTTTGTTTGGAGGTCATCTGCCTAATCCCCTCCCCCAAAAAAACCTAACACATTTTTTAAATATATTTACTATCCACCACTCCCCCTTCCACATCAGAACTTACAACTGAATAATTGCTGAGAGACTATGTATATCAGAATACGAAAGAGGAAAGACAGAAATAAATAGGAGAGGGAACTTCTGCCTACACTCAGTGGAGAAATATTTATTTAGAAAATGAAAACAAACCAATATGCTTCTTACATATACAGAAAATACAGAAAAGATTATGTCAAAATCATCAACTGACTACAAATAATGATAAAATGCTACAGGCATCGTTTCTAAAATCAGGAAAACAAGGAAAATTTCCTTTTCTCAGTATTTTTACAATAATATTTTTACCATACTATTTACCATTTCTACAACTATTGCATATTCAATATGGCTTCCCCCAGTTTATTGCATTAAGAATTGAGGACAAAACAATAAAGAAAAATACATGTGCTGCCTGGTCATATAGAGCTTACTACATGCAAGGGGCATAGAATGAACATTTAATTAACAGAAGATCAAGGAATGCAGCCTTCAATTTGGATTGCATCTCAATGTCAAGAAAAGAAAGATTCTTACCACTGGACTAATAGGATAACATCATGATGATTGGAGAGGAGACTGAAACTGTCAACAGATTCATCTTACTTGGATCCATGGTTAACATCTTTGGTACCAGAAGTCAAGAAATTGGGAGACATATTGCACTGGTAAAGTCTGCAGTTTGAACCTCTCCAAATTGCTGAGGATTATGATGTTATTTTGAAGACTAAGGGGTGTCAGATTCAGGTCACGGTATTTCCAATCACCTGCTATGCATCTGAGAACTGAACAAATGAATAAGGATGATAGAAGGAGAATTGATGCCTTTGAGCTGCGGTGTTGGGGAAGAGCATTGAACATCTATGGGAAGCCAAAAGAACAAACAGCTATGCCTTGGAGAGGGTGCAGCCAGAGTGTTCTTTGGAGACAAGAATGATGAGGCTTTGCCTCACATACTTTGGGCATGTTGCTAGGAGGGGTTATTCCTTGGAAAGGGACATTATACTTGTAAGAGTGGAGGGTTGGCGAAGGAGAGGAAGACCTTTGACCAAGTGGATTGACACAGTGACTGACACAATGGACTCTAATGTGCCAGGAGAGTAAGGATGGCACAGGATAGGATAAGGTTCACATCTGCTGTTCACACGGTCACTGTGGGTCATACTCAACGGCATCTAACAATTACAACAACAACATATATATATATATAATTTTACTGGCAGCAGATGCTGAAAAAATAAAGCCTCATGGGTGATAGGGCATATGATTTGGGACTTTGACATGGAGGAAAGGCTTTCCTGAGAAAGTGAGTATAGAGTTCAAATGGAAAGATGTTAGGTGTTTGTGGAGTACATAGAATATTAAATAGAAATAGTATATTGTAGAAGAGTATTGAGAATACCATGGACTGCTAGGAAAACAAATAGATTTGTCCTGGAGAGGGTTAAACCGGGTGGCTCCTTGGAGGCAAGGATTCTGCGGCTCCATCTAACTTACTTTGGACATGTAGTGAGGAGAGACTGGTCCTTGGAGAGGGACATCATGCTTGGGAGGGTGGAGGGACGGTGCAGGAGGGGAAGGCCCTCTATGAGGTGGATTGATTCAGTGACTGGGATAATTGGGATGGGAGTGTCAGAGACAGTGTGATTGGCACAGGACAGAGCGGAGTTTAGGGCTGTTGTACATAGGGTCGCTATGAGTCGCAGGCGACTCGACGGCACATAACAACAACAACCACAACAACATATTGTAGGACTACCAAAGGTCAACAGGACTTAAGCGCAGCAAGATAGGATTATGTAGTACCAGTTGAAACTTGTAAATGCTTAAGGATTAGTGAAGCAACAGATTGTAAGTCACATTTTGAAGCTATGTCATTGTCTAGAGAGGAATAGACAGTGATTCTTCATAGGGGTTTTGATGATGTTTAAATAATGTAAGTCACTGTAGTGTTGAGAATGAACAAGAAGGCAGAAAATAGGAAAATGGACAGACTTGTTAGACAGCTCTTGCCTTAATGAGTAGGAGAATTGATACAGCTTGAATAAGAATGATGAAGAGATATAGAAAAAAGTGAACCGGTGAACAATTTCAACTGATGCACTAGTGTATGAAGCAGAAATAAGAGGAAGAATGTTGACAAAGAGGTCCACAGTGCTTTCACTTATTGGCAACACAATTATTTGTCTAGAAATTCAGAGATAATCAATGCTAATTCTTTTCAATTACAAAGAGTTCAATACAAATGAAATAATAGGATATGAAAATTCTGTATTTTATCAATAATAAACTACAATACAGAAAATCACAGTATGTATAAGAGCAAAAATAATATGAAAATCCAATAGTAACTTAAATTAAAAATCTAAAAGACAAAAAATGAAAAATTTACTAATACAAAAGAAAGGAGCCCTGGTGGTGCAATGCATTGTGCTGGAATGTCAGCTGAAAAGCCAGCAGTTCACTCACCAGATATTCCAGGGTATAAAAATGGGTAGTCTCTGCCTGTGAAAATCTTTTGTCTTAGAAACCCAATAGAAGATCATAAGCCAGGAAGAACTCAATGGCTGCTGGGTTTTATTAGTTTTAATATATTAAAAAACTGGAGGACAAAAATGAAAAGAAAAAGTTCCTCAAAGGAAAAAGCACATATTAGAAAAAAAAAATTAGTCTTTACAAACTGAGATGTTGTTGTTATTGTTGTTAGGTGACATAGTGGACAACAACACAGAGATTCTATGAAAATCACTCCCATCTGGACCTTATCCTGTACAGTGCCATCACATCTATCACTGAAGTCTCTGTGTCAATCCATCTTACTGGTTAGGGTCTTCCTCTCTTTCTGACTCTCAACTTCTCCCGGTATGATGTCCTTTCTTCCAAGGACTGGCCCTTTCTCACAACATACCCAAAGTAGGTAAGATGGAACTTCACCATTCTTGCCTCTAAGGAGCACCCTGGTTACTCTTCCTCCAAGAAACTGGTATACAAACTGGTATACGGATTTAATGTTGTTGTTATTAGGTGTCATAAAGTTTATTCTGACACATATTAACCCCATTTACAGTAGACACGACCAATCCTGTGCCCTTCCTCACAACTGTTAGCTAGGTTTGAGCACATTGCTGCAGTGACTGTGTCACTATATCTCCTTGAGGGTTCTATTTTTCACTTCTCTTCTACTCTTCCAAGTTTGATGAGACAGGTTCCTTTTGGTCACATTTCCAAAGGCTCACCATCCTCCTTTCCAAAGAGCTTTCTACTGTCAAAGAGTTCAACAATATTTCAAGAAGCATGATTAAAGACTTTTATCTGGAAAAGAAACAGTTAATGTGAAATGTGTTATGTGTTTTAAATTGTTATAAAAAATGAGCTATAGGAATTTTCTCTTCCATATACTAAATATTCTAAATCTCTGATAAGTTTGCACACTAAAAACAAAATTGCAATACTGGAGAAGGCTCACCTGGCATTTCAATGAAAGGAGGAGCTTTGGCCTTGAAGCAAACACCAGCATACAATAAAAAGCATCATCTCAACAGCAAGGGCAAGAGATGATTTATTTAACAAATGGGATTAGATTTAGGTTTACAGCTTTGAGAAAGACTCTCATAAGACTCTCTCTCTCTCTCTTGACTTTGAGACATAAAGATTAATAAGAATTATGATGGTAAGAAAATATTCATTCATGTTCCAAGTTTTGCCTTTTGCTCTAGAGATCCAACCTCATTGAACTCCTCCATGAACTGATATTAATAACTAAGGTAAGTTTTTATTTCAAAGCTTTTCTTTGCAAGGAGAAACTAAAGCTTTCATAATATAAGGGTTTTCTAATATTCCTTCTCAGTTGTAGGTATTGCCCAATTTGGTGATAAAGTGTGAAGAATTTTAAAATTCAATGAGTGCTTTATCTCCTCAGAGCCTGCAAATATTTCTGTCCAGTACATGAGTAAAAGTTTTTAATTCTTTAGGTTTTATAAAGTGGTCCCTAGAACAACTGATTCAGAAATATTGCTGGCAAATACACACACTGGGAAATCTTGAGTGTATTTAAATGTTACTCTATGGGAAGAAACTCTAACACATTTTCTCCCTCTCCTCTCTGCTTGCAGTGACTAATTCACTCTCATAAAAACATTCAAAGTAATATGACTAGAGAAACATCTAGAGTTTATGCATATTTCCAAATCTTTCTAATTTTGTGGCAATTTCCTAGGAGACCCACAATTTCTAAATTTATTAAACACAGTGATTAAACAATAAATGTCACATTGGAATAGTGAAAGAGAAACAGATTAAGAACAACATCATTTAATTCACAAGTCTTTTCTGAGCATCTGTAGTTCTGGAGCTAGGAAACATGTGGTGTAGAGTCAGAGATGTCAGCTTCCCAGTACCTCATTATCAGCGAAGAGGCACAATAATGGACTGTGGGGTTCCACTCTCTCACTTGTTCTTCCTTGTGATCAAGTATTCTATTTGCTCTTGGGATTGTTTCTTCAATCTCTGAAAAATCATATCATTTTGTGAATATGAGATTTAAATTTAAGTCTTGATCTCTGGCATGTTCTCAAACACAACACAGAGAAACAACTCTTGACTCAGACATATGCTGAGTGAAATATTTCAGTCACAAAAGGACAACTATTGTGTAACACCACTGATTAAAAATAGGACTGGCATGGAGGTTGGTGAGAACTGAGAAAAGAGAGGATAAATAATGAACACTACATTTGAATAGATGAAGGAAAGGACTGTTTAATAGGAATATATATGTTTACACATTATCTATATAACAATAGTCCAGATAAGAGGTGCTTAGCAAAGTGGAGTAGGGGAGGAAGGAAATTATACAACAGTGAATTTTTTTCTTTTAAAGTGAACTGCAGGTGTAGGGAGGAAAATGTGCCACAATGAATGAATGAAAATCCAACTTTTCTGTAAACTTTCATCAAAATCACAATAAGAAAGGAAAAGAATGTTAACGGACTAATCTTGAAACTGCTTTTCAGCAATGAGGGTGGGAAATTATAACGATAGACCAGTATTGAATGCAACACTAATTCTAGTTGATAAGAATCAGAGCTGCAATCTTGACACGCAGTTGGAGTCTGTCAGCTGCTCTGAGGGAGAAGGATGGACAATCCCCTTCTACAGCCTCTGAAAACCTGCTGAAGGGTCAGCTATGGATCGGCTCCAACTTGATGGTAAACAACACATTATCAATTTGGGGAGCTCTGGTGGCATGGTCCATAAGAAGCTGCACTGTAAATCCAAAGGTGGTGGGTTTTTTTGCAGTTCAAATTCATCAATAGTTCCAAAGGAGAAAAATGGGAAATTTCTCCCTGTATGATTTATGCCTCTAAACCCCCCTGGAGGGCGAGCTATGAAGTGATTCTGACTCAATGGCAATGACGTTTTATTGAGTCAGAAGTAGTTCTGGTTTAGCTGTCCTGAATCAAGCAACCTTAAGAATCTAGTTGATACCGAAGGATTCACCTTCTAACTCACTCACATTGTTACTGGCAGCAGTTTCTAGCTGTTTTCACTAGGTTTTGCAGGAAGTTTCAGTTTCTCACCACGTGGATATCCCATGGGGCTTCTTGGGTATCTTTGTGATATGGCAACTGACTTTCACCAACTTGAGTAAAACATGTGAGTGAGTGTGTGCGTGTGTGTGAGAGAGAGAGAGAGAGAGATTGTGTGAGTGTGTGTGTGAGAGAGAGAGAGAGTGTGTGAGTGTGTGTGTGTGTGAGAGAGAGAGTGTGTGTAGGGGTGTGTGTGTGTGTGTGTGTGTGTGTGTGTGAGAGAGAGAGAGAGTGTGTGAGAGAGAGAGAGTGTGTGTGTAGGGGTGTGTGTGTGTGTGTGAGAGAGAG
>NW_006399759.1:25453595-25459005 GCF_000299155.1 Elephantulus edwardii | reverse complement strand
CTTTTACAAGTTGCACTTGGAAGTCACACCTCATCATTTCAGCCATATGTTTGTTAAGAGACATTTGTTTAGAGGTGAACCACTGAAAACAGAACACACTCAAGGTCAGATGAATTCATCTTCAGGTTTTGATGGGAGTAATATCAAAGTGTGTGGTTAGGTTTAAAAACCACAACAAAAGCTAAAAAAGAAGACTCTATCCCATCATCTAAGTAAGTTCTCCACAAAGAAGTCACTAAGTTTGAAGACATTAAACCCCTGCCATCCAGTCAATTCCAGCTCATAATGATCCTATTATTAGACAGGGTAGAATAGCTGCATAGGGTCCAAATCTGGAAATCTTTTTGGAAAGAGACCACCACATCTTTCTCCCACAGAATAGTTGGTGGGTTAAAATTACCAAGCTTTCTGTTAAGGATCCAATGCTTAACAGCTGCACCACCAAGGCTCCTAGTAGGTTATGTTGTTATTGTGTGATGTCGAGTTGTAACAGACTCATAGCTGATCCTCCAGTTGGCTTTAAGAAACTGTAAATTACATGGGAGGAGATTCTCACCTTTATCCTGAGGAATGGCTGGTGGATTTGAACTGCCTGCACTTAACTTGGCAGCACAACTGGTTACCACTTGACAGTACTAATTAACATACAAACATTAGTTAGTGGGCCACATGGACACTTCTGGACTGAAGATCATAAAGTTCAAAAACAAAAATGAAAAGGTGCTCTCAAATTGATTCCAGTGTATGGCAATGCCCTGTGTTATAGAGCAGAGTTGACCCATGGAGTGTTCTTGGCCGTAATCTCATGACGGCAGAGCACTAGAGTTTTTAGCGTGGCACTGCTGGTTAGGTTCGTGCTGGCAACCTTTAGAGTAACAGTTGAGCATAAACCATCTGCACCACGCTGGGGCCTCCATGATGGTGTCTTCACTCAAAATGAGTGTGGAGAGTTTTGTTGTTAGGTCCCATCAAGTTGACACTGACTTAGAATGATCCGTGGCCAACAGGCAAACGTACTGCCAGCTCTGATGCCATCCTCCTAATTTCCATTGTTACATTCACTGTGTCAATCCAATGCATTAAGCTTCTTTCTGTCCTTCATCAACCCTCTCCTTTTCTAAGCATGACACCCCTTTCCAGGACATCAGAGGACAGCCCCTCCCGATAAATACCTCACATGCAGACTAGTTAGAAGTGGGTACATTTTTCTAGTAACCCCAAAGTAAATGCTCACTATTATAATCAATTTAACATTGCATCCTTCCCCCCCACTCCATCCTATTTTTTTTTTGCTGATTCTGCAGCCACAGGGTGCTAGGTCTCTGTCTCCAGGGAAGGCAGTTATCTCTCCACAACAATAACAAAACAAAGCAAGATCTGTTAGGATCTTCTTAGTAATTTCCCAAAATCAGAGTAAAACTAACCTTTTGGGGGCTACAAAGACAAGCACAAAGTTGTACCTCACCTCCCCCAGCAACCCCCCTTCAATGCCAGGGCTTCATCCTTGGGAAAGATGGCAAATACTCCTAAACAGATAAAAGATAATTGAACAAGGAGCAAGTAGTAAATGGTGACAAAGTGCTATTTCCATAATAAGCTTATCTGAGTAAACTTTCTCAGAGCCCCTGAGTTCCCGAGCAGGGTGTGGATTTGGCAATAGTAAAGAAACAGGCCACGGCCAGGAATGTCTGGGGAGCTAATGAATGCCCCTGAAGTGGTTGACGTTCCTATCTCTGCTTTGGATCCCTGCCACCTTGACGCTAATGTCAGACGGGTGTTTAATTGGCAAACAGGGCTTCAAAGGGTTGCTGGGCCCTGCTCCCAGGGCCCTGGGGCCTGTTAATGTTTAATTGTCATGTGCAAGGGCCCACTAATTCTTGGTAGATTTGGGTGTTTTATTGCACTTTGAAAAAGCAATATTATTAGTCTCCTTCTTGCTCAGTGGACATTTTTACAGACGTGCCTTAGAGTCACATGTTGCCTCAGCTAAGCTACTAGTGGTAAAGGTACCAGGTTATTCAACAGGGGCAGGGGGGAAAAGTCACCTTCAAACTGGAAGCACTCTAGATTTACTACTTGTGCCCTCAAAATCAAGAGGTATCCAGGGAACTTCTGAAACAGCAACGGAAAAGATTGAGCTGGGGGTTTGGGGTTGAGGGGAAAGGGAAAAGCCACTGAAGCAAAATCACTGCTAAATGGTAAATTATACGATTTCACCACTGAGGGCTGATGGTGCCCACTCTCAGTGGAGCTGCCTTTGTTACTCCTGGGCCAGGGTGCAAATGCAATTTTTCTTTTAAAATTCTTTGCCTGAAAAAGGTTGATCTGCTTTATATTGTTCATATAATTTCAAAAGTTAAAAGAGACCCTCTTAACAAGACTATATAAGCTTCATCTAATTACATAGGGCAGGAGAAGAAAGAAGACAAATACTTATTTTCTCACCCAAACTACGTGGAAATTGTGAATAAAAGAGTAGCTTCCAACTTCCTGACATTTGAAAAGTGGTCTTTTGAACTGAGTATGAACGGTTTCCTTGCATTTTCAATTCAATCTGATTTAATTGAACATATCTTCATTGAGTGCTTACCAAGTGTTCCTATCAAATAATTTCTTAAGTTTTGAATTAGTGGCCTTGATCAAAATTGTTTCTTCTGTTTAATTCTGGAAATGTATTGGTTTGGTTTTTTTTGTTTTTGTTTTTTTAATCATTCTTTTGCTGATTGTGACTGTCTAAGGCAGGAATGTAAACAGGAATATCTAATTACACCACTTATATCAGAATGGCAAAGTGTGTATTTATCTTGTTTGTTAATTATATATGTCACATTTGAAGACCAAACAGCAGCTTATGTTGACATTAGCCAGAAGGGTCTGGACTACCCCAAGCTAGGTGAATAATAAAGTAAAAAAACCAAAAATTAAATGGAGAGAGAGAAACAAGAGAGAGGGAGAAAGAGAGAGAGTGTGTGTGACCCAAAACCTAAACAACAAACAAACAAAAATACTTCTTGTCAATGAGTCATTCTGGCTCTTTGGTACATTACAGAGTGGAACTTGTTCATTGTCTTTTTTAAAATTTTGGGTGTTTTGTTTTCTTTTTTTGCTTTAGAGGTGCAGAGTTGCAATATTTATAAAATTCAGATCACAAGGAACTTCTGTGATATCACTGGATGAGTTTGAATCATCAACAATAATTTTAGAGAACAAACTATTGTCTACATCAACTATCTATCTGTTCTATATTTATGTTAGGGATTTCTGATAGCATAGTCCTTATGGAGTTGTGCTGCTAACTTATAGGTAGTATCTCTCTGATGGTTTGAATCCCCCAGTCACTCCTTGGGAGATAGATGAACAATGTCCTTTTGTACAATTTACAAAAGCTCACCTGGTCAGCTGTCAGTTGGTTCTAACTCCATGGCAATGATTTTTTTGAGTGACTGTTTGTATTAATTCAAACGTTCTATTTTTCTTTCTTTATGCCCACGTCTGTGCTCCATGGCTTTTACATGAGAAATCTTTGATATTTTCCAACAGAATTGCCATCATGAGCATATTCAAGGGTAGCCAAGAATGAGGTATGTAGGTTTTCAAGGCAGTGCAGGAGGCACTTAGAGTCATTCAAAGGGTTCAATCACTTATCTCTCGTCTTGCTTTCCTTAATTTCCAGTTCTTCTATTTCTGTCACTGACCCCTTTTCTAAGATGGGCTCAGACAACCCCTTCCATTCAGAGCTTAGAAGTTCCAGTCTCATCCAGGAGTTGCCAAAGCAGGAGTAGCAGCCTCCTGTGAACGTGGATACAGGCACAACCTATTGTGTGTCAAGCATGTGCCCTCAGACCCATAGGCATAGTTAATTAGTTTAGAGGCTTAAAAATGTTATGTGATTCCTTTCCTAAGAGAAATGAGACATGGTAAAGACAAGAGGCCTGTATTCACACTTTATCAGCTATTTTTAAATTAAGGGGTATATTATCCTCTGGATGGATTTACAAGAACACCCATTATGCACCCAACTGTTATTATCATTAATGGCAGTAAATGCGTGCACGCACAAGTATTGCTCTCTGGGGTTTACACAAGAAGTGGCTCTTTTTATTCTAATAACAATTCCTGCTTCACATTTCTTTAAGATCTGTAGAGCGAAACAACACATTGTTGAGGATTCAAAGCCGATCTAGGTATGTGCTTTTCAAAGGAAATAAAATTGGTGCCTCACAAAGGCTTGCAAATTTGCTTTATGATAGGAAATGCTTATGACTGCTTCTCACCTCCTAGGAATCTACCACAAGGGAATGCACAGAGGTTGTAGCTGATTCACGCTTACAGGTGGGGAACCAGTGCAGGTTTTGTGTGTCAGCATGATGCTAGATATAGAATGGAAGTGACAGTCAAATGAGAACATGGACTGTTTGTTAAGCAGTGCAGCGAGAGAGAAAAGTTTATTGTGTATTCATTCGTTCCTCTATCCATTCACTTCTCTACTCTGTTTCCATGTGCCAGGTGGTGCTGCACTGTAGGGATATGACAATGAAGAAGAAAGATTAGGTGCTTGCCCCCAGGAACTCACAATGTGGTGGAAAAATAAATATTGAAGGACATATTGCAAAATTAATTATGTCATTAGTGCTGTGCAGGAGACATATGCACTATGAGGAATCTGAACCACAGGAGAGGAGGTAGGAGAGGGTCCTAGAGGAGGAGAAAATGCATGAGCTTCACTCTGAAAGAAGCACAAGGGTCACCATGGTGATGGGAGGTGGTTGAGGAAGAGTTGTCAGGTGGAAGGAAGATGTGCCAAAGTCTGAAGCAGACAGGAAGGATAATGGGAAGTTGCTCGGTGTCTTTACTGAGAGGCTGAACATAATGCTCTTGCCATGCTTACACCCTCCCAAATCCTTCCACCTTGAGCATCACTAACTAACCCGAAGGACAACAGCACATAGACATTGGCTCCAAATGTGGCCTTGTCACTGAATAAAGTGGTAACAATGCTTGGTCCTTCTTTCTGAAATCATGTACAGAAGGAAGCATTGACTTCCTACCCTTGGCTAACATTTTTTTCTTCTCTTTTCATTTTTCTACAAGTTTATTTACAAAATTCAAATACAAATTTTGAACAAATTCTTTTAATTTCCCTCACCCTTCCATCAAATTTTACAACCCAATGATTAAACCCTCTTCCGCCTGCACATCCACATCCCTCTGCTTCCAGACTCTCCCACCTTCCTGGATCCTTATACTCATTCTATAATAATGGTTTTATACAATATTTATCCTTATAGAACTTGGTTTACTCAGCATAATGCTCTCCAGTCCCTCCCAAGTTAGGTAATAATTTACAAAGTTATTGCTCCTGCGTACTGCATAGTATTCCATTGTGTGAATGTACCATACTTTCTCAATC
>NW_006399759.1:25451572-25453332 GCF_000299155.1 Elephantulus edwardii | reverse complement strand
GATTTGCTGCCGTGTTAAACTGTGCCTCTCTTACTGGAGTGAGATGGTACCTCATTGTGGTTTTGATTTGCATCTCTCTTATTGCCAGTGATTTGGAGCATTTCTTCATGTGTCTGTTTGCCATTTGAATATCATCCTCTGTGAAAATTCTTTCCATGTCTTATATTAAGCATTGCCATTTGTCAGGCAGCTAGACTCCAGACTTGCAAACTCTCAGGATTTGAACTGTAAACCCAGGAGTAATTCTACTAACCCCTCAAAGTGTGTGCTCTCTCTCTCTCACACACACACACACACCCCAAATCATTAGCATCTCTATTTTCTCCATATTAACATTTGCTTCTGAGGGATAGACATTAGAAAGCTTTTATATGTGTGTTCCTGTTCCATGAAAAAAAAGACCACATTTTAAAATATTTGCTATCAACCTTTGTAAACTATAGTAAAAATGAGTCTCTAGGAAAGTCACCATATTCTTCTATGAAATTATTTGTATGGCTTGTTATTATTGTGTGCTGTTGACTTGGAACTGACCCATAGCTGACCCTCCAGAGGATTTTCAGAGGCAGTTAATTGCACAGGAAGAGATTGTCCATCCTTCTTCTACAGAGCTGGTGATGGATTCGAACTGCATGCCTTCAGGATGTCAGTGCAGCTTCTTACCATGTGGCCATCAGAGCTTAATATGGATTGCTCTAACATTTTCTAAATGCTTACTCTCAATTTTTGTATTTGTTGTGTAGGTACAGAACAGTTTGCATGTCAGGCCTGCCCTTGAAGATTAGGACTATCACCATCAAGCAAAAATGACCTCTTTGATCACCAATGAATCTACCAACCGTGAATTTATCCATAATCTTGAAATGACTTATGTTTCTTGACTAGGCTCCCACTTAGATAAGAAGTTTCTTTACCTGCTCTCCCTTGGCAAAATGAAGAATTTTCTTTAATGAAGTTTTGTTCCTAATACTTTAAGAGGCATTTACTCCACATCCTTGTATTTCCAGGGACTTTAGGTTAATCTCAGATGTCCCCTATCTTACACCTTTTTTTATTTAATTTTTTTCTCTTGTTGTGGGCTATCAAGAAAGAATGACCTTGTTGCAGGCTATCAAGTCAACTCTGACCCACATACACCTTATTGGACAGAGTAGAATTGCCTTGTGGGACTTCCTGGGCTGTAATTGTTATAGAACGAAAGATCCTTAGTGGCATTGTGATAAAAACGACAAGATGCTAACCATTCGGTTGGTAGCTTGAATCCATCTGCTCTTCTATAGGAGAAAAATGAGGTGGTAGTTCTACTCTGTCCTGTACACTCACTGTGTGTTGAAATCAACAACAGTGGATTTTCCATTTTGTTTTGTTTGTAGTGTTTATGGAAACATAGTGGAAGTATAATTTTACCTGCATTACTGATGGGTTCAAACAGCTGACATCTTCATTAGCAGTCAAGCATTTAACCATTTTTGTTGTTGTTATGTGCCATTGAGTTGTTGGCGACTTCTAGTGTCCCTATGCACAGTAGCACTAAACTCTGCCAACCTCACTGTCTCTGACACACCTAATTCCATTACTCTAATCACTGAATTGATCCATCTCATTGAGGGTCTTCCTCTCCTGCACTGTTACTCCACTCTCCCAAACATGATGTCCCTCTTCAAGGATTGGTCCTGCCTGGCAACATGCCCAAAATATGTCAGATGAAGCTTCAGAATCCTTGCCTCAAGGTTTCACCCTTTCCAGAACAAACCTGTTTG
>NW_006399759.1:25449254-25451012 GCF_000299155.1 Elephantulus edwardii | reverse complement strand
ATGCAGCCCAGCATCATGGATAATCTGTTCTGCATACAGATTGAAAACTTATGGAGACAGAACATATGCCTGGCATACACCCTTCCTGATTTTGAATCATGCAGTGTCTCTTTCCTCTGTTCTGGCAACTGCCTCTTGGTCAAGTACAGGTTTCACAAAAGCATGATCAACTGTTCTGGGATTTCTGTTCTTCTCAGAGTCAGCCACAATTTGTTGTGATCCACACAGTCAAATGCCTCTTCATATTTAATCATAGCAGCACAAAAAATTCATCCCCAAACCGCATAATAGAGAAACCCGTTGTGTCTGATTTGATTCCGTTTCACGATGACTCTCTATTCTGTTTCTGAGGCTGTAAACTTAATGAGAAAAGACAATTTCAAGTTTCTCCAAAGGAATGGTTGCTGGGCTCATAATTGTCAATCTTTTCATTATCTGTTATTACACAGCTAGAACTAGGATTCTGAAATGATCACAAGTGCCAAGCTGGGAAATCTGGGCTAGGGTCTTTCAACATTCTCTGAAGTGTGGATTCTTTCTGTAGCTGAGAGTAAGAATCTAAAGAAACTTTAAGAAGTGTAACAATCAACTCTTTGGCTCCTCTTGCTTCTTCGGCATGAGTTTATGGGTTTAGAGGACTTAATACATATTCTGGCTTCTTTTATCTTCTTTTGTTATACCCTCACCCCAAATTATCTTGTGTTCCCATCTGGCTCCAATTACTGCATCTAAACCTATGAGTTCCAAACGCTATCTCCGGCATGCATTTTTTCAGAGCTAGAGACCATATATCAAATTTACCTTTCATCTTGTCTAATATGATGCTAGTTATATGACAGACTACAGTTCTTTTGTGCAAAACTTACAGTCATATTTGACTTGACAAAACTTAGCAACTGCTAAATGAAACTAGTTATGTCTGGAGAAACACACTTCCACTTTGCACATCACTCTTTGTCAATGTGCTGTATGAAGTAACCTGGGTTTGCTATGATGCTGAACTTTGTACCACTGGGGTATCAAATACCAGAATGGTTTCCTAATGTGGACAGTATTTGGTGGACCTCCCAGTTAGTTGTAAAACAGGTTTGGAAGCAGGAGTGGCATCCACTTCCTAAACCACATGCCTCTGGAAACTCTGTGAACTTGGAGAAATGACTATAGTTATGGAAAGGCATTAGGTCATTTGTTCATAGAATCACTATGGGTTGTGTTTGACTCGACCGCTATCAACAACAACAACAATAGATAAAATAATGGTCCTCCAAAGACATCGACAGCCTAAACCACAGAATGCGTGAATATATTATTTTACATGAGAAAACAGACTTTGAAGGGTTCAGATTCGACTAAGTTGAGGATGTTGTGGTGGTAAACAATATCATTGACTGCCTGTTTTTCCCAAAGATCCTGAAAGATGAAAAAGGAAGACAAGAAAGCCAGTTAGAGAAATAGGTGCTATGATGACAGGAAAGTTTGAAGTGAAAAGAGGTTGGGAGTCACAGAATGTGGGTCATTTCTAGAAGCTAAAAGAGCAAAGGACTAAATTATCTGCTAAAATCCTCAAGGAACACAACCTTATTTCAATTTAATTTTTTACATATGAGATTTGTTTTGTACTTCTGGCCTTTAGATCTTCAAAACTATAAGAAAAGACATTTTCTTATTTCAAGCTAGTAAATCTATAATAATTTGTTACACCAGAAATTGTTGTTGTTATGCACCATTAAGTCATTTTTAAATCATAGTGACCCTATG
>NW_006399759.1:25444545-25446882 GCF_000299155.1 Elephantulus edwardii | reverse complement strand
TCAACGACATCAGCTTGAGGACTAAGGTTTGTCTGATGAGGCCACAGTCTTTCCGATCACCTGCCACGCACCCCAAATCTGGACAATGACCAAGGATGACAGGAGAAGAATCGATGGCCCCAAACCGTGGTGTTGAAGAAGAGCACCGAACATCCCATGGACAGCCAAGAGAACAAGCAAATATGTTTTGGAGAGGGTGCAGCCAGAGCGCTCCTCGGAGGCAAAAACGATGAGCCCTTTCCCCTCCTACATTAGACATGTCACTAGGATGAACTATTTCCAGGAGAAAGAAATGATGCTTGGAAAGGTGGAGCGTCAGCGAAGGAGAAGAAGACCCTCAACCAAGTGGATTGGCACGGTGACTGCTGCAACGGGCCCCAGTGTGTCAGCAATTGTGAAGATGACACAGGGCAGGACAGGATCCAGATCTGGTAGTCACAGGATAACTAACTCTTATATGCATGCCAAATGGCTTCCCACTACATTAAGATCTCTACAAGGCCCTGATCAATATGCCACTTGGTTCCATTCCCTGGCTATGCTGGTCCTTTTGAATACTCAGAAACCTCAAGCTCTGTTTATTGTAGGCTTTCTCACTTGTCTCTGAATCAGCTCATAATACCCCTTCCTTTCCCACTGCCCACAATACTGATTATTCCTTGAGGTCTCAGCTCACAAAAGGACAAATACTCTATGGTGCCACTGTTGTAGAATGAGGCTGACATCACGGTGGGGGTAGGACTGAGAAAAAACTGGATAAATTATGTATACTGCATTGAAGCCAATGAGGGAGAGAACAGTTTAAAAGTAATATATTTTAGGGCATTATGATTATCATAAGAGTTCTGAATGAGGGTTGCAGAGTGGAGTATACTTGGGGTGAGAATGGGGGGTACAGGGGTACTGTATACCAATGAAGGGGTTTTTCTTTTGCTTTTAAAGAAGAGCGAACTGTGGCGGGGCGGGGAGAAAAGTGCAACAAAGAATGAATGGAAATCCACAATCTCGGTAAATGTTCATTGAAATTAATAAAAGAAAAAAAAGAGAGGAAAATTTACCAAAAAGAAAAGAAGTCTCCATTTCCCCATTTCCCAGGCTTAAGATAGGTGCCTATCTTAGGCACCTTCCTCAATGAGTATACTTTTGCTCTGCAATGTTCACATCTAACTCTTACGATGAGCACTTTTTGGTAGCATTTTGTTCAATAGCATTTTGTTCAATATACTCTTATTAGTTAATCTAGAAAGACCCAAAAATGATGAGACTATCTCATGTATCTTGGGTATGCCATCAGGTGAGACTAATCCATGGTGATGGACAGCATGGTTGGCCAATGAAGCAAGAAGATGAATTGATACAGTAACTGTAACGTTGGGATCAACAAGAACAATGATTGTGAAGATGGCACAGGATCAGCAGCGATTTGTTCTGTTGTACATGGGGTCACAATGAGTCAGAACGAATGATATAGCACGTTGTTGTTGTGTACCATCAAGTCTAAACTGACCCGTAGCTTACCCTCCTGTAGGTTTTTAGAGGCAATTAATCACATGGGAGGAGATTATCCATCCATCTCCCAAGGAACAGCTGGTGGCCTCAAACTGCATGCCTTCAGGATTGCAGCGGAGCTTCTTGCTCATTCCTATAATAGTTATTTAACATTTAATTATAGTTAGAAACTGACTCTGCCTGGCTTTGGACCATAGTGCTTGTACCTGACAAATATGATAGAGACTCAATAATATTTATTAAAAACAAAAATAAAATAAAATGAATGCTGTTGTTACATGTCATTATGAGTGACCCTATGTACAGCAGCTGTGAAGCCTTCCCTATCCTGAGCCAACCTCATGGATTCTGACACGCCTACCTGCATTACTCCAGTTACTGTGCTAGGCCATCACATCCATGTTCTTTTTTTCCTGTGCTGTCCCTCCACCCTTCCAAGCATGATATCCTTCTTCAAGGACTGGTCCCTCCTGGCCACAAAAGTATGTGAGATAGAGCTTCAAAATCCTTGCTTCCAAGGAGGTTTCTCCCTCTGCAGGGCAGACCTCTTTGTATTCTTGGTCGTCCAAGAAAGTGCAAGTTCTTAGTAGTCCAATGCTTAAGCAAAACCAATGATAATCAAAAGATTTAAAGTTCAACCCTACTAGTTGTCCAATGTCATTGCTGTTGTTATGTGCTGTCGAGTCGTTTGCGACTCATAGAGAACCTATGTACAACAGCCTTAAACCGTACTCTATCCTGTGCCAATCTCATTGCCTCCGACACACCCATCCTGATTGCCCCAGTTACTGAATCAATCCACCTCATAGAGGGTCTTCCCCTCCTGCG
>NW_006399759.1:25437862-25444035 GCF_000299155.1 Elephantulus edwardii | reverse complement strand
CTTGACATTGAGCCTCAGTCCATACTGAAGGCTGCAGTCCTTGACCCTTCGCAGCAAGTGCATGAGGTCCTCCTCAGTTTCGGCAAGCAGGGTTGTGTCATCTGCATAGCGAAGATTTTTAATAGATCTTCCACCGATCCTGATGCCACACTTCTCCTCATAGAGCCCAGCCTCTAGGATAATCTGCTCTGCATACAGGTTGAAAAGGTATGGAGTTAGGACACATCCCTGGCATACACCCTTCCCAATTCTGAACCATGCGATGCTACCCTGCTCTGTTCTGATGACTGCCTCTTGGTCCAAGTATAGGTTTCACTTTAGGACGATTGAATGTTCTGGGATTCCCATTCTTCTCAGAGCCAGCCACAGTTTGTTATGATCCACACAATGAAACGTCTTTGCATAATCAATGAAACACAGATAGACATTCTTCTGGTATTCCCTGCTGGTTTGGCCTACTTTCATGAAGATTACAACCAAGGATTCTCTATGAGGTAGACGTACCTCATCACAAAGGTTGCTATGACTAAGAGACTCAAAAGAAGCTAATGACAACAATAATAACAAAGTCACTGTAAAAAGAGATCTGCTGATTTGGAAGCAGCCATGTCTAACTTTCACAAATTCCACCAAAGAGTATTCACAGCACAAAGTCCATTTCCATGAGGTCAGACATACCTCCACACTGCTGCACTTTCTTCCACTAATTCAAGCATCAACCATTCCTCCTATGGTATTTGCTGTTCTACTATGGGGTCTGATAATCCATTATAATGTCCACAACAGAACTCGTAGAATTATGCTCATGATTATGTAGCTTATCAAGGAAGTAAACAGATAGTGATTCATGATAGAAACAGGATGCATTTCTTCAGTCAGAACAATGTCTTAGGTTTACGTGCAGGACCTTGACTTTAGCCTTGAGCTTTGAGTCTTACAAAGCTCTCTTAGTCCTGCAAATTATGATGTCTTCCTCTCTGTATCATAGTCCTGTAGCAACCTTGGGTAAGTCGTATTATGTTCCAGACCTTTGTGTTGTTCTCCTTGTTAGGTGCTTAAGCTGAGTATGACACATAGAAACCCAGTGCACAAAGACCTCGATGCCATTCTTCCTCTGATATACTTGAGCCCACTTGTATAGTTACCACATTAGTCCATCTTGTTTGGAGTCTTCCTATCTTTTTCTGGCCCTCTACCTTTCCAAGCATGATGTCCTTTTCTAAAGAAAAACCTCTCCTAGCAACATGTCCAACATATGAGAAGAGACGTTTCACTGTCCTTGCCTGCAAAGAGGTTTCCAGCTGCATCTCTTCTAAGACATATCTGTTTGTTTTTTTGTCAGGCCAGAGGATATTCAGTACTTTTCCTGAAGGCCACAACTCAAGGACATTAATTATTCTTCTGTCATCTTTATTCATTATCCAGTTTTCCGATGCACAGCAAGTCATTGAAAAGCTCATGGCCTGAATTAGATGCACTTTAATTTTCAAACTCACATCACTGCTCTTTAGTACTTTGGAAAGGTTTCAAACAGTGGACTTGCCCAAAACAATGCTTCTCCTGATCTCCTCACTGTGGGTTCCAAGTATGTTGATTGTGGTTCCAAATAAGATGAACTAATTGACAGTTTCAATTCCTTCTCCTTATATCATGGTGTTGCTTATTGGCCCAGTGGTAAAGACTTTTGTTTTCTTGATGTTGAGATGTAATCCATATTGAAGGTTGTAGTCTTTGATCTTCTGTAGCAAGCAATACAGGTCTTTCTCACTTTTGGAATGCCAGACCTTTAGTCATTCCAAAATTAGTTTTTATTCACATACTTTTAGAAAATGTATCATTTTTCCATTGTGCAGATGGATGCTAATAGCATATCTTTCAACATCAGAACCCATGGATCTGTCCCTGGAATTCTCTGAATATTTTCTCCATAACCTTGTCTGCCTTAACTATTTCCAAACTTTTCATCTACCATTTTTCTTCTAGACTCCTTTCACCAACAGTAACACAGTAACAGTCCTATCTTCTGCATTTAACATTAGCCTAAGAAATGGTACACATAAATATTGACATACTAGGCACTGGCAAAATGAAATGGATTAGCATGAGACATTACAAATCTGACAATCATATAATCTACTATGCTGGAAATGAAAAGGTTAGGAAAAATGGGGTCACATTAATACTTAAAAAGAAAATATCTAGATCCATTTTGAAATACAATGTTGTGAGTGACAGAATAGTATCCATACACATGCAAGGAAGACCTCTTAACCACTATCCTTCACATTTATTCACCAACAACCAGAGCCAAAGAGGAAGAATAGTTGATTTCTACCAACTCTTGCAACTGACAATAGAAAAAACATGCAAACAAGATACAAGAGCAATAACAGGTGACTGGAATGCAAAAGCTGTCAACAAGGAAGAAGGATAGGTAGTCAGGAAATATATACTTGGTGAAAGAAATGAGACTGGAGACAGAGTGATAAAATTCTGTACAATCAATGATTTATTCATTGCAAATATCTTTGATAAGAAAAACAAACACCTAGGCAAGGATGCCTACTATCACCTCTCCTATTTAATTTTGTACTGGAAGTCTTAGTGATAGCAATAAGACAAGATAAGGAAATAAACGGTATCCAAATTGCAAAGAGGAAGTAAAACTATCTCTATATGCAGGTAATATGATAGTATACTTAGAAAACCCTAAAGACTCAGCAAGAAAACTACTGGACATAGTTGACCAATTCAGCAAAGTGGCAGGATAAAGGATTAACATCCAAAAATCAACTGGATTTCTCTACAGTGACAAAACAAATACAGAACCGAAGCTAAGAAAAACAGTACCCTTCACAATAGCTAATCACAAGATTAAATACTTGGGAGTAAATCTAACCAGAAGCACAAATGATCTATTCAAAGAAAATTACAAAACATTACTACAAGAAACAAAAAAAGACCTGGAGAGGTGGAATAATATCTCTTGCTCATGGACAGGAAGACTCAATATTGTGAAAATTACAGTCCTACCAAAGGCAATCTACACATCTGATGCAATCCCAATACAAATCCCAATTCCAATCCTCAACAAGATGGGAAAGGCAATCTCCAATTTCATTTGGAATGGAATGAAACCCCAAATAAACAAAGCACTTCTTAAAAAGAGAAACAAGGTAGGAGGCATTTCACTCCCTTGTTTCAAATCCTATTACACTGCTATGGTGATCAAGATCCCATGGTACTGGTACAATGACAGACACATAGATCAATGGAATAGATTTAAGAACCCAGAAATCTACATATGGTCTACTGATTTTTTACAAGGAGATGAAATCAATTAATTGGGGAAATAACAGACTTTTAAACAAATGGTGTTAGCAAAATTGTAAAACTAACTGTAGAAAGCTCAAGCAACATCCACACCTCACTCCATACACAAAAACCAACTCAAAGTGGATCAAGGACCTAGGACTAAAACCAAAGACTATAAACTTCATTAGAGAACATCTTGGAAGAACCCTAGGAGCCTTGATCCACAACATAAATAGTCTTCCAACTATCTTGAAAAACCTACAGCCCGGAGAGGATAAAGTTGATGAATGGGATCTTCTAAGAATAAAATCCCTATGCACATCCAAAAACTTCTCCAACAGGGTGAAAAGGAAAGCCACAGACTGGGAAAAAAATATTTGGTGATGGCATGTAAGATAAAGGACTTATATCTAGAATTTATAAAATACTCGAGCACCACAACAAGATAAAAGTAAACAACCCAATTGAAAATTGGTCACAGGACATGAACAGACACTTCACCAAAGAAGACATTCAGATGGCAAACAAATACATGAAGAAATGTTCAAATTCTCTAGTTGTAAGAGAGATGCAAATTGAAACACCTATGAGAGATAATCTCACCCCAGTAAGAACAGCAAAACTTAACAGGACAGAAAACAACAAATGCTGGTGAGGTTGTGGAGAAACTGGAATACTTATTCACTGTTCTTGGGAGTGTAAAATGGTGCAACCACTATGTAAGGGAGTATGGAACTCTCTCAAAAAGTTGGAAATAGAAATACCATTTGACCCAACAATTCCACTACTGGAAATATACCCTAAAGAAACTATAACTGCCACCGAAGCAGATACATGCACACCCTTGTTTATTGCTCCTTTGTTCACAATAGAAAAGAGCTGGAAACAACCCAAGTGCCCATCAACAAATGAATGGATAGATTAGCTGTGATATATTTACACAATGGAGTACTACGCAGCATTGAAAAAACAAGGAACTCATGAATTATTATACAAAATGGATGACCCTGGAGGACGTTATGCTGAGTGAAGTTTCTCAGTCACAAAAGGACAAATACTGCATGATGCCACAGTTATAAAGTGGGACTGACATTGGGGTTGGGGAAACTAAGGAAAGAGGTAGTAAGTGAATAGTGTATACTGCATTGAAACAGATGAGGAAGAAAACTGTTTAGGAAGAATATATGATTAGATATTATTGTCATGACAATATAGGGATTGTATAACAATGAAAGTTTTTTTTTTACTTTACAAAGGGAAAAATAAACTGGGGGCAGGGGGGTGTGCAGGGAAGAAAGAGTGCAACAATGGATGAATGGAAATCCAAAGTCTCTGTAAACTTTCATTAAAATTAGGAAAAAGGTAAAAAGGAACATGAACACCAACTATATGTATGGACCTCACCTGATGGCCTGCACAGGAATCAGACTGATTACATATGTGGGAAAAATCACTGGAGAAGCTCAGTATCAGCAGTGAAAACTAGGCCAACTGTTGATTGTGAAGGAGATAATAAACCACTTGTATGCAAGTTCAGACTGAAGCTAGAGAAAATAAAATCAAATCCACAAGAAGCAAAATTTGACATTTAAATCTATCCCTCCTGAATTTAAAGACCATCTAAGCAACAGGTTTAAGGCCTTAAATACTAATGAGCAAAGACCAAATAAGCTGTGGCAGGATATCAAGAACATCATCTATGAAGAACGCAAAATGTCATTACAAAGACAAAGGAAGAAGAAAAGACCAAAATGGATGTCAGAAGAAACTCTGAATATTGCACTAGAGTGCCAAGAAGCCAAATCAAAAGGAAGAAATTAAGATGTCAAAGATCTGAACAGAAGATTTCAAAAGCAACATGGGAAGACAAAGCAAACAAAGTATTGTAATAAAGAGTGAAAAGATTCAAGTTGAAAATCAAAAGGGATTAATTCTCTTAATTTCTTAAACTGAAGTAAATGCAGAACAAATTCAATCCTAGAGTTGCAGACCTTAAGAATGTTGTGGTTGTTTTCACCTATTTGCTATCATGAATAATACAGCAATAAACATAGGTGTGCATATCTCTGTTTGGGTGGCAGTTCTGATTTCTTTAGGGTATATTCCCAGTAATGGAATTGCTAGGTCAAATGGTATTTCTATTTCCAACTTTTTGAGAGAGTGTAATACTGCCTTCCATAGTGGTTGCACCATTTTACACTCCCACCAACAGTTAATAAGGGTTCCAGTTTCTCCACAACCCCGCCAGCATCTACCCATAAACAAATAAATGGATAAAAAAGCATTGGTATAATTACACAGTGGAATGCTACACAGTACTGAAAAACAAGGAATTAACAAAATACTATACAAAATGGATTATCCTGGAGGACATTATGCTGAGTGAAATATCTCAGTCACAAAAGGACAAATACTGTGTAATGTCATTGTTATAAAACAGGACTGATATGGAGGTTGGGAAAAACTAAGGAAAGGGGATAAATAATGAACACTGCATTGAAACAGATGAGGGGAAAAGCTGCTTAAAAGGAATATATAAGTAGATATTATTTGCATGACAATAGTTAAGAATAAGAGGTACATAGCAAAGTGGACTGAGGGAGATAGTGCAACAATGAAATAATATTTTTTATTATTAAATTTTATTAGTTTTAATGAACATTTACAGAGATTTTGGATTTTCATTCATTCATTGTTTCTCTGTTTTCTCTACCCTCCTCCCCAGTTCTTTCTTCTTCCGCCCCCCCTTGAAGGTCTGTTTTAATTGTCTAATTGCCACAGTCCTTGTCAAAGCCAGTTCTGATTAATCTCCTTTGTCAGTGTGTCCTTTGCCATTCCCTATCACTCCTCCCTGAGAG
>NW_006399759.1:25428310-25433101 GCF_000299155.1 Elephantulus edwardii | reverse complement strand
AGACTGTTTATGTTGTGGATTAGGACTTCTAGTGTTGTTCCTAGCTTTTCTGTAATGAAGTTTATAGTCCTTGGTTTTAGTCCTAGGTCCATGATCCTAAATAATATTTTTAAGACAAAAGTGATCTGGGGGCAGGTAGGGAGGAAAATGTGCCACAATGAATGAACGGAAATCCAAGTTCTTGGTAAACTTTTGTTAAAATCTCAATAAAATTTGTAAAAAAAGAATGTATGAGCAGAATATTGAACAGCCCTGGATGCATTTGAAGAAGGTGGAAGGCGTACACAGAGTCACCAAAAAGAATTGACTGATAGAGAAGAATTTCATGAAACAACATGATCAAGAGATTATGCTGATGAAGGAAGACATCCAACCTATTTTGAAGGAATTAACAAAAATAAGGACTCAGGAATTAATGAAATACTAATTGACAAATTTCAACACCTGCTGCCCTTGATGTGCTCACTACATTATGCCAAGAAATCTGAAGGACAGCCATGCGGCCAACTGATTGGAAGAGCTCCCTATTTATTCCCATTCCAACAAAAGGTGACGTGAGAGATTGTGGAAATTATTAAACAATATCACTAACATCACATGCAAGCAAGATTCTGCTGAAAATTATCAAAAAATGACTGAAACAGCATATCAACATAGAACAGCCAAATGTGACAGCTGGGTTTAGAAGAGGCCGTGGCACTAGGGATATTCTAGCCAATATTAGATGGGGAGTCCCAAGTGTTAGAAGCAGAGAGTACCAGAGGAATATCTATCTGTGTTTCATTGACTATGCAAAGGCATTTGACTGTGTGGATCACAATTAAACTGTGGTTAACTCTGAGAAGAATGGGAATCCAAGAACATTTGATTGTGCTTATATGAAACCTATATTTGGACTGGAAACAGTCATCAGAACAGAGCATGGAAACACAGCATGGTTCAAAATTAGGAAAGTTGTATGCCAGGGATGCATCCTATCTCCATACCTTGTCAAACTATATGTGGAACAGATCATCTGAGAGGCTGAGGTCTATGAGGAGGAATATGACATCAGTATTAGAAGAAGACTCACCAACAACCTGTGATACGAAGATGACACAACCTTGCTTGCTGAAACTGAGGAGGACCTGAATTGCTTGTTGCAGAAGGTCAAGGACTGTAGCTTTCAGTATGGATTGAAACTCAATATTAAGACAACAAAGATTCTCACCACTAGGCCATTGGCAACAACTTGATAGTAAATTGATCGAGATTGTTAACAGCTTCAGTTTGCTTGTCTCTACAATTAACACTTATAGTACCAACGTTCAGGAAATAAAAAGACAAATCACATTGGCAGAATTTTCTGTCAGAGATCTTTCCAGAGTACTGAAGAGCAACAATGCCATTCTATAGACTGAGGTGCACCTGATCCAAGCCATGGTCTTTGCAATTACTTGCTCTGCATCAGAGAGCTGGACAATGACTAAGGATTTTAGAAGAATTTATACCTTTGAGTGGTGGTGCTGGAGAAGATTATTGAGTATACTATGGACTTCTAAAAGAATGAACAGGTTCATCATGGAGAAAGTGAAACCAGACTGCTACTTAAATACAAAGGTTCTGAAGCTCTGTCTGACATACTTTGGGCATGTTGCAAGGCAGGAACAGTCCTTGGAGAGGGACATCAAGACTGGAAGGATTGAGGGATAGGACTAGAAAGGAAGTCCATAGATGAGATGGCTTGACTCAGTGATTAGAGTAATGGAAGTGGGTGTGTCAGAGCCTATGAAGGTGGCTCAAGATAGAGCAGGGTTCAGAGCTGTTGTACATAGGGTCACCATGAGTTGTAAGCTACTCAACAACACATAACAACTAATAGGAACAAGTTGTCTAGAGCTTTCAGATAGACTACTACAGGGTCATCTGCTTCATCTATTAGAGAGAGTCAAGTCTATTCATTTGTTGTCTAGTCAGAACTTATCTATTTCCCTAGAGGTATTCCAGGGTCGTAGAAATATAATCTAAATGGCAACTTCCAAGTGAAAACATCAGGATGGAGTGAGCCAACTGAGAGCTCATTTACAGATGCAGTGGGGATAAGTGAGCATCTTTGCATATGATTCAGTAATTATCATGTGTCTTCTTCCTGAAGGAGGATAGCCTTTATAATCAAACGATCTACATTGTTCATTTCAAGCCTGGTTGCCTCATTTATATGACTGGGATGGTAGGAATAACCTCCCTCTTTCAGAAATGTTATAAAGAATGGAATGAAATGACATACAAGCGTCTTTTTAGTCTAAGACAAGTCCAAACACTCCTTCAAAACAATTTTTCTAAGATACTTGGTATCTTGGAAGGAAACACGATTGGGCCACGCCCCTTTCATAAAGTAAATCCTAGTGGAAAAAATCATAAATTAATAGTAATATTTTTCCTTTGGTGCCCAGAAATAAAGTATGTAATAAAAATATACATAGTAAAACTTTTATCTGAAGTAGAAGAGCTGAATAGAAGATTTTAAAGTACTCAGGAATGTATTAAAAAACTGAATTTGCACAGAGGTGGGGTTAGAAAACCAAAGATACTAATTAGGTTACTTGGACAGTGGCTACAACAATGGGTTCAAACAGAGGAATGACTTTAAGACAAGTCAAGGATCAACGGAATATTGTTTTGTGGAGTACAGGGTCATTATGAGTCAGAACTAACTAGACAATACCTAACAACAACATAGTTAAAATATCTTCCTAAATACAAAGGGGTCCTTTCTTACACCTTCACCAGCTTCACTTCTTTACTTTCAGGATCTTATATAAAACTAGACTTCTTCATTCTCCTTTAGAGATGTTCTATAGTAAATTATTTCTTTAAGGAAAAAGTTGGTTCTGATATTGCAACTTATGAATAAAATAATAGAAAATTAACAAATTAACCTTTTGAAAGCTCAGGAAAGAAAGACCTAGGACGGGACGAATTGACACAGTAATGGGTGTAATGGGGGTGGTGTGTTGGAGTCAGTGAGACTGGCTCAGGATAGTGCAGGCTTTAGAGCTACTGTACATGGGGTCACAATGAATTGCAGGTGACTCAATGGCACATAACAATGAGGTTGTGGAGATATTGGAACCCGTATTCACTGTTGGTGGGAATGTAAAATGGTGCAACCACTGTGGAAGGTGGTGTGGCACTTTCCTAAAAAGTTGTAAATAGAGATACCATTTGATCCAGAAATTCCACTACTGGGAATATACCCCGAAGAGACCATAACTGCCATCCAAACAGATATATGCACACCCATGTTTATTGCGGCTTTGTTCATAATGGCAAGGAGTTGGAAACAACGTAAGTAATGGTATTGATTTTCTTGTCAAGACACAATTCCTTTAAACTCTTTTTTGAAATCCCTTTGTCACTCTTTCTTGTTTGATCTTAACAATTTATGACTAAGTCATTTTTATTGTTGCCCTTTCTCATCTGCTCCTGCAAATTGTGATCAAGAGCAAAGTCTCTCTTAACCTCTCCCCTCCCATACACAAAAAGATGTGTTGTGAGTAAGAACCAATTCACAGTTGACCTTCCATTGTTTATTTCAGACTGTAATTTGAACTGGAGGAAACTGCTCATCTTTGTTTCTTTGGGTTAGCATTGCAAATCCCTATAGATTGGGTCCTGGACTGTACTACTACACTACTATAACTATCCTCTTTCGTTAGTATTCATAGGGTTTTCAAAGGCCTGCTGTTTAGGAAGTAGATGGTCTATCCTGTTTACTAGTCCATCTTAGTCAGAGAGCTCCACCAAAACCTGTCCAACCTGGGTAATCCAAATGGCATTTGACAGAACAGTGGCACTTATTTCAGTCTCACAGTAACCCTAAGTTATCTAAGTACAGCAAATTGACAACAAATGCTTTACTATTTAAAACAATGTTCTCCTCAACTACAATTAGCACCAGGCCCTGACCACAGTCCCAAGGGCCCAACTGACTTTTAAATACCAAGGCCCGCCCACAAGGTCCTGATTGCTTAAACAAGAGGCTTTTAGCCAACAGCTGATTGTTAACAAAATCAGAAATAGTCAGTCAGCTTACACTTGGGTGTTAACAAAATCAGAACTGCCCAAACAGTTTACACTCAGCTTTCAAGTAAATAAAAAACATTTACCCTCCAGCATCCAGTTGATCCTAGCTAGAGGAATGATGAGGCCAGTTTGAGAACTAAGGTGAGTCTGGTTCAGACCATGGTCTTTTGATTACTTGCTACGCATTTGAGAGCTGGACAATGAATAAGTATGACAGAAAAAGAATTGACGCCTTTGAGCTGTGGTGTTGGTGAAGAGCACTGAACATTCGATAGATGGCCAAGAGGAAGAACAGAAATGTCTTGGAGAGGGCACAGTCAGAGTATTCTTTGGAGGCAGGAATGATTAGATTTAACCTCACATACTTTGGGCATGTTGCTATGAGGGACTATTTCTTGGAGAAGAATGGGGGTTGGTGAAGGAGAGGAAGACCCTCAACTAGGTGAACTGACACAGTGACTGCTGCAATGGGCTTCTGTGAGTCAGGAAGTGTGAGAATGGTGCAGGATAAAACAGAGTTCAGACCTTTTGTTCACAGGACTGCTAAATCATATTTGACCTGACAGGACCTAACAACAACTTGGTCACCAGAGCTTTGACTTTAATTGTTGGTACATATATTTGTACATCAGGAGAAATGTGGGGTCAAGATTGGTGGACGATTTATCAACAACCTGCGTTATGCGGATGACACAACCCTGCTTGCTGAAACTGAAGAGGACCTGA
>NW_006399759.1:25381895-25427170 GCF_000299155.1 Elephantulus edwardii | reverse complement strand
GTATCATAGCTTCTTCTAAACCCAGCCTACACATCTGGTAGTTCTCCGTTGATGTGCTGTTCGAGTAGTTTTTGTATAATTTTCAACCGAATCTTGCTTGCATGTGACATTAATGATATTGTTAAATAATTTCCACACTCTGTGAAGTTACCTTTCTTTGGAAAGGAAAAAAATATGGATCTCTTCCAGTCAGTTGACCAGGTGATTGTCCTCCAGATTTCTTGGCACACAGCTTGGTGAGTGTATTCAGGCAGCTAACTTTGAAAAAAATGGGAATCCCAGAACACTTGGTTGCTCTTATGTGAAACCTATATTTGGATCAGGAAGCAGTTGTTAGAACGGAGTGAGGAAACACTGATTAGTTCAAAATCAGAAAGAGTATACCCCAGGAATGTGTCCTATCTCCATACCTTTTCATTCTATATGCAGAACAGATTATCTGGGAGTCTGGGCTTTATGAGGAGATATGTGGCATCAGGATTGCTGAAAGACACATCAACAACCTACATTATGCAGCTGACACAACTCTGCTTGCTGAAACTGAGGAAGACCTGAAGTGTCACAGTACTGGAGAGAAACAATGTCAGTCTGGAAACTAAGGTGTACCTGCTCCAAGCCGTGGTTTTTGCAATTACTTGCTATGCATCAGAAAGCTGGACAATGACTAAGGCTAATAGGAAGGAAAATTGGTGCTTTTGATTTGTGGTGTTGGAGAAGAGTATTACACATTCTATGAAGTGCTAGGAGAACAAACAGGTTGCTCCTGGAGAAGGTGAAACCATTCTGCTCCTTGGAGGCAAGGATTCTGAAGCTTCATCTGACATACTTTGGGTATGTTGCAAGGAGGAGCTAGTCTTTAGAGAGGGACATCATGCTTGGAAGTGTGGAGCACAAGAGGAAGACCCTCAATGAGATGGATTGACTCAGTGACTGGGGTCATGAGGGTATGAGTGTCAGAGATGATAAGTTTGGCTCAGTTTAGAGCCATGTTGAGAGCTGTTGTACACAGGGTTGGTATGAGTTGCAAGTGACTCTACAGCACAATACAATAACAAAATATTTTGTACATTCCACATTCTAGTTATTGTAGGATGTTTGCAGCTGTTCCTCCTAATTTTCAGTGACTTCCTATCTGGGGTCTACTTCTAATACTCTAGCTGCCCAAATTTATTGTACCTAGGGTTCCCAGATGCCTGTTATTATAGAAGTGATGGTCAATCCTGCTTTCTAATCTGTGTTAATCTGGGAACTTTCTTGAAACCTGTCTGATTGCTCACTGTTCTATGGCAGGTAATTGGAGGACAGCTGCTTGACCACCTGACTTGAAGAAATCCATATTTTTCCTATTGCCAAGAAAAGTGATCCAACAAAATGTGGAAATTATTAAACAGTATCATTAATTTCCCATGGAAACAAAATATTGCTGAAGATCATCTAAAATTGTCTAGAAGAGTACATTGATAGAGAAGTGTCAGAAGTTAGAGGTAGATTTAGAAGAGGTTATATCACCAGTGATATCATTGCTGATGCCAAATTGATCCTGACTGAAAGCAAAGAATACCAGAAGATTGTCTATTTGTGTTTTATTATTACACAAAAGCATTTGACTATGTGGACCATCAATAAAAAAGGAACTCCAAAATACTTCATTGTTTTCACATGAAACCTATACCTAAACCAAGAAGCTGTTGTGTGAAGAGAATAAAGGAATACTGCATGGTTTAAAATTAAGCAAGATGTGTATGTCAGAGTTGTATTCTTTTGCCATGCTTATTTAATCTGTATGCTAAGTAAAATTATTCAAGAAACTGGACTCTATGAAGAAGAGTGTAGCAGCAGTATTGAAGAAAGACTCATCAATAACCTGTGTTATGTAGATAACATAACATTGCTTGCAGGAAGTGAGAACTTGAGATGCTTGCTGCAGAAAGTCAAAGACTATATAGCCTTCAATATGGATTACATTCCAACATTTACAAAGCAAACATCCTTACCACTAGACTGATAGGCAATGTGATAGATAGAGAAAGGTTGAAATTTTCAGTGATTTCATCTTACTTGGGGAAACAATCCAGTTTCTTGGTACCAGCATTCAGGAGATCAGGAGACATATTGTGCTGGCCAAGTCCTCTCTCAGGGACCTCTCCAAAATACTAAGTAGCAATGACATTCGTTTGAAGTGTCAAGGACATCTCATTTATTTAGTCCATGAGCTTTCAATAACTTGCTACACATCTGGGAGTTGGACATTGAACAAGAATGACAGAAGAATTTATGCCTTTGAGTTGTTGTGTTGGAGAAGTGTACTGATTATCCCATGAACTACCAAAAGAACAATCAGACATGTCTTTGAGAGAGTATCGCCAGAGTGCTCCTTAGACACTAGGGTGGTAAATCTTCATCTCACATACTTGGGCATGCTGTTTGTTCAGAGGAGCTGTTCCTCTAAAAGGGATGTACTTCTTGGAAAGGTGGAGCATTAACAAAAGATGGGAAAGACCTTCCATGCGATTCATTGGCATAGGGACTGCAGCAATGGGCTTAAGTGTATCAGAGATGATGAGGATGGCACAGGCTAGGATAGGGTTCAGATTTGTTGTCCTTGATTCAATGACACCTAACACCAACAACATTGCACTAGAACTTTTCTTCTTTATATTTGCATATGATAAAACTTTTGCTATTCCACTTCACTTCTATCTCTAAGACTGGTTTTCCAGCAATAAATCCTTGGCTTTCAGTGATAGTTTGACCACTGAGCATTCTTAGCTGCTTAAAGATAGAGCTCTAGGCTCTAAATCTCACAGGGCTTTCTCTCATCGTCTCCTCACTTGGAGCTCTGACTTTGATGCTAAGAAATACAGGGAATTGTAAATTAAGTCAACATAAGCTAAGAACAATCCTGCCTATGTGTCTAAAAACTTGCTCGGTATCAAAAGATCCAAATGAAGAATCTGTATTTTGAGTAGAAAGGTCTTTTAACTAATTCCTTTATGTAACCTTTTTATTCAGGTGTTACCATTGCAGTGGACTGTAGAAAAGAGCTGAACATGGCAGATCTTTGAGGATGGAAGAAAATGTGCTGAGGACATGAAACGAAGATCGTAATTCTTGCCCAGCCTGGTCATGAATATAATATGTGTCAGCAGCAGGAATAAAACTATAATGTCTGGTAGAGAAATGAAAGTATCAAAGATCTGTTAGACTACCAAGAATTGTCAGTTGATCCAAAATCTCTGTAGATGTTCATTGAAATTTTAATAAAAAAGAGAGAGAAAAAAAAGAAAAAGTAAAAAAGCAAACAAACCCAAAACCCCCTACCTTCTCTCTCTCTCTCTCTCTCTCTCTCTCTCTCTCTCTCTCTCTCTCTCTCTCTCTTATTATCTACCTACCTACCTATCCATCTATGTACTTATCTAAGATTAGGATGCTAACTGCAAGGTTAGAAGTTTGAATCCACCAATCCACTCCAAAGGGGAAAATTGGCAGTATTCTCTTTCAAAGATTCATAGCCTCAGAAACTCCATGGAAGATTGCTGTAAGAACGAGTTCTGCAGCAGTTGTTAAATGCTGTCAAGTTGAGTATAATTCATAGAGACTCTGTGAACAGCCCTATACTGTACCATCTTTACCATTGCTGACAAACTAAAGTTCATTGCTAAAAAAAAAAGAAAAAGAAAACACATTCAAGGTCCATGGTGGCGAAGATAAAAGAGTCCTGCAGAGGCAGCTGTACTTGTTTCTTACTGTTGTTTCAATTGATTTTACTTGAAATTTATATACACATATATTTGAAGATGTCAAATAATGCAAAACTGCTTATGATTTTAAAAATATTATGTGCAAAACAACTATGAGATATCATCTCACCCCAGTCAGAATAGCAAAATTTACCAGAACAGCAAGCAACAAATGCTGATGAGGTTGTGGAGAAACTGGAACCCTTATTCACTGTTAGTGGAAGTGAAAAATGGTGCAACCATTGGGGAAGACAATGTGGAGCTTTCTCAAAAAGTTACAAATGGAAATACCGTTTGACCCAGCAGTTCCACAACTGGTAATATACCCTAAAGAAACCATAACTGCCATCCAGGCAGGTATATGCACACCCATGTTTATTGTGGCTTTGTTCACAATAGCAAGAAGTTGGAAACAACCTTAGTGTCTATCAACAAATGAATGGATAGAGAAGCTGTGATTATTCACACAATGGAATAGAATACTATGCTGCACTGAAAAATAAGGAACTCATGCAATATTATTCAAAATGAGTGACCCTGGAGGACATTATGCTGAGTGAAGTATCTCAGTCACAAAAGGACAAATACTACATGGTGCCACTGTTGTAAAACAGGACTGACCTCAGGATTTGGGAGGAGACTGAGAAAGATGGGTTAAATAATATATACTGCATTGAATCAGATGAGGGACAAAACTGTTTAAAAGAGATATGTGATTAGGTATTTTTGTCATGACAGGAGTCCAGAGCGAAGGCTGCATAGTGGAATGGACCTGGGGAAGGGTTTGTAAAACAATGAAAGAATCTTTCATTTACTTTTCCAAAAGGGTAGTATACTAGGGGGGAGGGTTGAGAGGGAAGAAAAGTGCAACAATGAATGAATGGAAATACAAAGTCTCTGTAAATTTAGTAATTAAAAAATTAAAAAATATTATGTGCTTAAAAATCTGGTTTTAAATCTCAGAGGACAGTACTTATAAGTGTTTTAGTCCTTTCTTTTTTTTATTTTATACTGGTTTATTTACAAAGTTCATATATATTGTTTCTCATAACAGATCTTTATCATTTCCTTCACCCCTCTATCAAATTGTGTGACCCTATTATTAACATTCTCCTCCTCCTGCCCGTCTTCAGCCGTTTGCTCTCCCCTCTCCCGCTTGAATCCTCATAATCATTCTACAATAAAGGTATTATACAATATTTGTCCTTATAGGACTGACTTAGTTCACTTAGCGTAATGCACTCCAGTCTCTCCCAAGTTAGGTAGCAATTTAGAAATCATTGTTTCTTTGCATTGCATAGTAAGTATTCCATCATGTGAATGTACCGTAATTTCTCAATCCATTCAGTTGTAGTTGGACATTTGGACTGTTTTCATATTCTTGCAATGGTGAATAGTGCTCAATTAACATTGGTGTGTAAATCTCAGTTTGTGTTTCAGTTCTCATTTTCTGGGGTATATTCCATGCAATGGAATAACTGGGTCATATGGAATGTCTCTGTTCAGCTTTTTGAGGAAATGCCAAACTGCCTTCTAGAGTGTTACAATTTTACATTTTACAACCCCACTAACAGTATGTAAGATTTCCTATCTTGCCATGTCCTCTCCATCATTTATTATTTTTATTTGTCCTGTTAAACTTTGCCACTGCTACTGAAGTTAGATTGTATCTCATTGTGGTTTTGATTGGCATCTCTCTTACTGTGATTTTGAGCATTTCTTCATGCATCTGTTGGCCATCTGAATATCTTTCTCTATGACCATTCTTTTGTCCATTTTTTAATTGTGTTATAGATCTTTTTCTTGTGGAGATTGTGTAGGATTCTGTAAACTTTTGATATAAAACCTTTGACCTCAAAAACTACTATACAGTAGTAACCAAAACAACATGGTACTCATATAATGACAGGAATATAGACTAATGGAACAGAATTGAGAACCCAGAAATAGACTATCCAGCTATCTATAATAAACTGATATTCAACAAGGAAATAAATCCTATCAAGTGGTGAAATGACAACCTCTTCAACAAATAGTGGTGGCTAAACTGGACTTCTACTTGCAGAAAGCTAAAACAGGATCCACATCTCACACCATACACAAAAATCAACTCAAGGTAGATCAGATACCTGGGAGTAAAGACCAAAATCATAAAGTTCATCAGAGACAAACTGAGATCAAGCTTAGACAGCCTGTTACTGTTGCGTACTGTAGAGTCAGAACCGACCCATAGTTGATCCTCCATTGGTTTTCAGAGGATTTTAATCGCACAGGAAGAGATTATCCATCCTCCTGTGGAGCAGCTGGTGGATTTGATCTGTATGCCTTTGGGATTGCAGCACAGTTTCTTGCCTCGAGGCCATCAGAGCTCCCATTAGACAGCCTAGACTATGGTATAAAGAGACTGCCAAATGCAGCAACAAATGCACAATCTAGAGAGGATAAAATTGATGAATGCAACCTTCTAAAGACTAAATCTCTGTGCACATCAGAAACGTTTTCCAACAGAGTGAAAATAAAACCTACTGACTGGAGAAAAACTTTTGGCAATACTAGCCTTTTCCCTTCGGGTTCAGTTATTTGCCTTTAGATATACTGTATTTGAGGAGTCAGTCCCTGAGTGGTATGTATGGCTAAGCCCTTGACTCCTCATTGAAACACCATCAGTTAAAATCTACCCAGAGGCATTTGCAAAGACAGGACTGACATTCTGTTAACCAAAAGTTCACATGCTTAGAAGAATCATAAAGCACTTCCACACTGCATACACAAGCTGTTCATGAGCCAAAATGGACCTATCAGCAAACAATAACAACAACAACATGTTGATTGTTTCCCCCCTGCCTCTGAGCTGTAGTGTTGGAGAAGAGTATTGAATATACCATAGATTGCTAAGAGAACAAACAGGTTCATACCAGGCTCCTTCTTAGAGACAAGGATTCTGAAGTTTTGTCTGACATACTTTGGACATGTTGCAAGGAGGGGCCAGTCCTTGGAGAAGGGTGTCATGCTTGGGAAGGATGTCATTCTTGGGAAGGTTGGAGGGACAGAGCAGGAAAGGAAGACCCTCAAAGAGATGGGTTGATTCAGTGACTAGGGTAATGGGATTAAGTGTGTTGGAGACTGTTAGATTGGCACGGGATAGAGCAGGGTTTAGGGCTGTTGTACTCAGGGTCACTATGAGACACAGGCACTTGGACTCATAACAACAACAAACACAGTCAAGCACTAGCTCTTGAACTTTCATACAGGAAAGTGAAGATTTAAGTTCTTATTACTGACCTACCATACCTCTACCCTCCTATTTTGTTTCTTGGCTCAGTTCCAAGGGTCTACAAATCACTTCCTCCAGCCACATCAAGCCAACCACATGATTGCTTTTAGTTTGTTTGTGTTTTTCCCCCTTGTATGCAGAGTAGATTATCCAAGAGGCTAGGCTCTCTGAGGAGAAATACAAGGTCAAGTTTTGTTGGAAGATCTATCAACAATTAACAATATGCAGATGACTCAACCCTGCTTGCTGAAACTGAGGAGGATCTGAAGTGCTTGCTGTAGAGTGTCAAGGACTGCAGCCTTCAATATGGATTGAAGCTCAATGTCTAGAAGACAAAGACTCTCACCACTGGACCAATTGGCAGCATCAGGATGGATGATGAAGAAATTGAGATTGTTCGGTTTTAGTTTGCTTGGCTCCATGGTCAACACTCTTAGCAGCAGCAGATAGGAAAGTAAAAGACGTGTTGTGATGGAAAAGTCTGCTATTAGGAACCTTTTCAAAGTTCTGAAGAGCAATGGTGTCTCTCTGGAGACTAAGGTGCCTCTGATACAGGCCATGGTCATTGCAATCATTGTTATGCATCAGAGTTGGACAATACCTAGGGAGGATAGAGGAGAACTGATGCATTTGAGCTGTGGTGCTGGAGAAGAGTATTGAGGATACCGTGGACTGCTAGGAAAAGAAACAGATTCATCCTGGAGAGGGTTAAATCATGCTGCTCCTTGGAGGCAAGGATTCTGAGGCTTTGTCTAACATACTTTGGACATGTTATGAGGAGGGACCAGTCCTTGGAGAGGGACATCAATCATACTTGGGACGGTGGAGGGACGGCGCAGGAGGGGAAAGCCTTCTATGAGGTGGATTGATTTAGTGACTGGGTTAATTGGGATGGGTGTATTGGAGACAGTGCAATTGGAACAGGACAGAGCAGAGTTTAGGGCTGTTGTACATAGGGTTACTATGAGTCGCAAGCGACTTGACAGCACATAACAACAACAACATATGTTATATGAATGAAAGCTCATAAAATTTACTAGTGTTTGTTCAATCACTCCCACACATTTTTCTTTAGAATGTTAATTACAATATTGTTAGTTGTTAGTTGGGACTTCCTGATAGCTGACCCTCCACGGGGGTTTTCAGTGGCTATGAATCACATAGAAGATTACCCATGTTTCTCCTTTGAAGCAGCTGGTGTCTTCAGTTTGTCAATGTAACTCCTTACCAGTAGGACAACAGAACTCTTCAATATTCATAAAGTAGTTGTTCTTTTCTCTTTTCTTCCCTGGGGTGATGATTTTCATTACTCCTATTATTTTACCCCTTCCTGACTTCAGGGCTTTATGTTTCAACAAATGCTAGTCTTTTGATTTTATGTGATTAGTTATCTTAAGGAGTGAGGGACTCCTTGATGTTATTGGTCACCTTATAGATTGATGTGTAAAGAAGACAGAAGACAAGTGAAAAATTTCTGAAACATTTAGTCCAAAAGACTAAGTGGCCTTGTGAACCTTAATTTCAAAGACCCCCTAGGCCAGAAAAACTAGATATCTTTCCTAATGCTTACCACTCTCAAAGAGATCACAGCATCCTTATTCCTGCCTGGCTCTGTAAACAAGGATGGTTGTTATATACCTTTGTATATAAAGAAGTCTCAAAACACTGAATACATGGAAGATGGTAGAGGAAATTATATTAAGTGACAAATAATATTATATTAAAATTTAGCAAAACTGGTCATAAATTTTTATTTTTGTAGCAGTCCCAGGCAATGTAACCCCTTACTTGTTTAATATTTTTTAAAAGTTAGTAATAGGCCTACTTTCTCTTATATCCAGTTTTTCATCTGTCCTTAGTCTTTTCTACAGTTTCTATCCAATATATCACATGCTTATTAATGTTATTTTTAATATTTCAAGACCATCACATAAATCATTGATTCCTTTCAGATACTTCTTTCCTGGATAACCCGAGGCTTCTGTTCTAATCTGGGATTTCTATCTCTAATCACAATTATCTTCCTGATGCCCTTTTCCTATCTTAAATCACCAATTCTAGGATCCTGCATCTTCTTTTCCTCAGCTTACACTTTCATTTTCTTTTCAGAAAACATTTTCCAGTAACTTCCTAAGAATGAAAATACCAGATATAATGGTTTAAGTCTTTTCATATACACGGCGCTCTGAGCTCCCTACATATGAAAAGGCTAGAAATATGATTTCTGATGTTTTCTTTTCATATATGAAGATGTATTTTTCTACACTTTTCCATTTAGCATTTTTTTCTAAATAAATAATTCTACTTCTAAGTGTAATTGTTGGCTCGGAAGGTTAGAGTAATGGGTCCATTACCTCTTAGCAAGTGTTCTTTTATTTCCATATATGACTGGTTCACTGGAAACTGCTGTGTGATTATGATTTTAATTGCATGAGAGTGGATCAAAATACATAATCAACCTGTTATACTTGACTGAAAGTCCAGGTAACTAAGATAGTAAGAATGTGAAGTGTACAGAGAGAAGCAGGGAATGTATGTTATAAAAAAAGTCAAGGATTTATCTTTGGTCATAATCAGAGAAGAATCTTACAGGAAAAAGGAAGCAGTGGTTGAGATCAACTGATATTAACTGAATAAGTGGATATGGAAAAGAAATTCAGGCAGTGGGAAGGGCAGAACAAATACCCTTGCATGAGAAAGCATGGAGCACTCACTAGAGTATTCTAACCTGATTTTACGAAGCTGTTAGTTACTTATTCCAGAAAAAGACAATCTGAAAAGAAAAGATGAAGCCAAAGAAAGCCTTTTGAATGATTGAAAGGAAGGAAGATCATTTCTTGAGGAAAACTTACCTGGAGCTCTAAAGAATGAGGTCATAAGAAGTAATTCTTAGTAGATATGTTCACAAATTATGATGTCTCCACAGCCACTCAAGAAATGGAGGAAATGGAGTGCTTATTAAGTTCCAGTTTCAGTTCTAGGGAATAATTATTAGAAGACCTAACCTTACACTCAGCGAATACAGAGCCTAGGAGTAGTAGGCTGATAGGGAGTCAAATAAATGTAACTGTAAGGCAGAGAGAAAGGACCCTGAAGGAGAAAAACTTATGGTTCTCAGAGGAGAGGCACTTGACACAGGCAGTTTAGCAAACTTCCATGTAAAGGTACTCAATTAGATATAGTCATTTCCTCAATTATTGTCTTTGAGTTCCTAGGAGCTTTATTAGGGAGCTCTTGGTGGCCTAGTGGTAAGAAGCTGCACCACTGTCCCAAAGGCACACGATTCAAATTCACCAGATACTCTGTAGGAGAAGGATGGGAAATCTCCTTGTATGCAGTTTGCCACCTCTGAAAAAACACTGAAAGTCAGCTACAGGTTAGTCCTGATCCAACAGCAAGAGAACAACAGTACAAATAAGATGACCAAGTCCATTTTTTCTTTATCTTGAGTCTGGTTTGGGGTGTCTTCCGAGGCTGAATCCAGTCCTATGGATATAGCTCAGCTCATCAGTACACTTGAGGCGGAGATCTATTTTCCAGGTTAAAGGCACAAGGATCACATATAAGCCAACACTTCCTGATCCATTTATCTCAACGTGTCTATTATAGTTTTATGAGCCAGCTAGATCTTAATATTATAAATGAAGAAACTTATGATTAGAAATATATCTTGCCAAAATATCAAGGCCAGATTTGATCATTGATCTTTTGTTCATCATAAGGTTATATTCTCACTAGCAAGATAAATTGTATCTCATTTTGGGGAACTGACTTCCTCCCTGCCTTGCCAGTAATAAAGTCTTATGCATGCTTGGAGAAACAGCGTGTTAGATGCCAAAACCACACCGTTAGATCACAGCTTAAAAATTCCAGCTCAGTATCCATCCTTGGTCAACCTCATAAACCAGGGAGGGTCTGTTTTTATACAAGGCAATCTCTAGTACCCAGACCTCAGGCAAACATCACTGAAATGAGAAATGACTTTATGACTTCACTTTAAGCCCTCTCCCAGTGCACAGAGCATGAAGGGGCAGCAGATAACTGAGGACTTTCTCTCCAAGGCTCAAAAGGTCTGAGATGATGGACACAAGAGACACGTGAAGCTTATAACTTTAGTTGTTGTTCTGTTGTACCCTTTAGATACTCCAAACTGGGACCACAAACCACACTAGGCTGAGGCCCTGTTGGTCTTCCTGCTTCGGGTATCTCTAAAGGACATACCCAACTTCTGTGGCCACATAAAGAGTTATGATCTATGGCATCCTAGTGAAAGGAACAGGCATTGTCCCTCAGCCAACTGCCCTTGACAAGCTCAAGACAGCCTGAGAGTTATAGTTCTTTCTTCACGGGGATTCTTTGCTTTTGTTTTGGTCCCAAGAATAAATGGGCCACAATTAACTCTCCTAAAGAAGTGGTTTCCCCACCACAGAACTCTTTCCTCTGTAGGACAATGGCTTTGCCCAATGTGGTCAAAGAGAAGTTTAACCAAAGGAAAAACTGAGCCCACACTGATAAAGCATTAATGTTATCAAAGGTCTGTCAGGCATGAGAACTGAAGTTTCCTTGTCTTGTGGTGCCTTTATAAATATTCTTTGCATATATTTCCCAACTGCAACTAAACATAGATATGTCCTCAAAAAACATACAGGAGCTCAAGAAGTTTTACCTTTTTGGCTTATGAGTATCATCATACCTTTCCCCAGCACCCTAGACTACCTCTCCACTAGCATATAGTCATTTTTTCTCTTTTACCCAAGCCTCAGATTTACAGTTTTACTGAAGAAATATGCCATTCACCTTTCTAGAGGCAGTCTTATACAATAATTTATTTTTTAGAGTAACAATGATAATGATTTTTGAATACCTAGTTTGTACTAAGGAGCTCTGGTGACTTAAGTGGCAAGAAACTGTGCTGCAATCTCAAAGGCATATGATTTGAATCCACCAGCTTCATGTACTTCGGGCATGTTGCTAGGAGAGGCTATTCCTTGGAGAGGGACATGATGCTCAGAGAGGCAGAGGGTCAATGAAGAAGAGGAATGCCCTCAGGGAGCTCTGGTGGCCTAGTGGCAAATATGCTGCACTTGCAATCCTGGAGGCATGTGGTTCAAATCCACCAGATATTCCACTGGAGAAGGAGGGGCAGTCTCCTCCTGTGCCAGTAGAATCTGACTCTACAGTACAGAACAAGAAAAAAAAAAGAGGAAAACCCTCAGTCAGGTAGATTGACACAGTGACTGGCTCAAAGATATCTAGTGCGTCAGGAAGTGTGAGGACGACACAGGATAGGATCAGGTTTAGATGGGCACTGCCTCTCAAAAACGACTGGATGGTTAGCTGTGAGTCAGTTCTGACTCAACAGCACACAGAAACAGCAATTTTGGACTGAAGGACATGCTATATATTTCTGTTTGTTCTCCCACTTTCCACAGAATGCTATTATTTGGTTTTTTTAGGTGCTGTCAAGCTGATTACAACTCATAGTGACTCTATGAACAACAGATCACAACCTTGCCTTGTCCAGAGCCATTCTCACAATCTCTGTCATGCTCAAGCCCATTGTTGCACTCCTTATATCACGTCCTCTTGTTGAGGGTCTTCTTTTCTGCTGGCTTTTGAGTAGGTTAGAGTGTCCCTGTAGATCAGAGTAGAACTCCTTCCTAGGGTTTCTAATGCTGTGAATCTAACAGGAACAGATGGCCTTATCCTTTATCTCATTGAACAGCTACTGGGTTCAAGTTTCTCATCTTTTGGATAGAAACTGAAGTTCATAGAATTAAGCTCACTGTCAGAGTATCATATTTATAAAACAAAATTTAAAATTTAGAGACTGTGATGTAAAAAGGCACACGTAGGTTGCCATCTAAATGCCTCCTTTTATTTTAACCTTGCCTCAAGGGTAGCAGGAAATGTCAAGAAAACATCTTACCACTGGACCAATAGGCAACATCATGATGGATGGAGAAGAGATTGAAAATGTCAACAGCTTCATCTCAGTTGGATCCATTATTAACATTCTTGGGATCAGCAGTCAGGAAATAAGGTGACACACTGCACTGGGAAATCCTGCAGTTAGAGACCTCTCCAAATTGTTAAGGTAATGACGTCAGAGGATTAAAGTGTGTCTGATTCAGGCCATAGTCTTTTCTGATCACTTGTTATGCATCTGAAAGCTGAACAATGAATAAGGATGACAGAAGAATAATTGATGCCCTTGAGCTGTGGTGTTAGAGAAGAGCATTGAGCACCCCATGGACAGCCAGGAGAACAAACAAATGTCTTGGAGAAAGTGCAGCCACAGTGCTCCTTGGAGGCAAAGATGATAAAGCTTTGTCTCATGTGCTGTGGGCATGTTGCTAGGAGAGGCTATTCCTTGGAGAGGGACATGATGCTCTGAGAGGCAGAGGGTCAGCAAAGAAGAGGAAGACCCTCAACCAGGTAGATTGATATAGTGACTGTCTTAGGCATATCCAGTGTGTCAGGAAGTGTGAGGATGACACAGGATAGGATTGGGTTCAGATCTGTTATTCATAGGGTTGCTGTGGGATGTGCTCAACTTTTACAGCACTTAACAGCAACAACTAACACATAATAAATTGTAGTCAATTCTGTTCAGACAGCAGTTACAAAGTCATTCCCAACTTGTGGAGACACCAGGTGTGATGAGTACCTTTCTTTCATCACTTCTCTGGTGTATCTCTATGTCTATTCTTCTAAATTTTCGTTCAACATGGTAATCATGTGCACTACTCAGAGATCCCATTCAATTCTCAGATATTCTTATTTATTAACTTCCTTTTAGCTATGATGAAATATTAAAGGCACTCAATAATCTTATAGATAAGAGAGATTCTATAGAATATTAGAATATTTGTTTCTTTTTATCTGAGGTAATAGGTACACAGATTAAGCAAAATAATATTTAGGAATTTAGATAAATATTAAAGCCCTATTGTGTCCCTTTTATACTTTTATTTGAGATATGACTTATAATATGAGCAACAAATTGTTGTTACTTTGTGCTGTCAAGTCAGAACCGACATATATTTGACCCTCCAATGGATTTTCAGTCTGTTAATCACATGGGAGGAGACTGTCCATCTTTGTGTAACAGCTCCTAGATTTGTACTGCCTGCTTTTGGATTGGCAGCACAGCTCCATAGCACTGCACGTGCTGGGGACACCAGAGCTCCCTAAGCAACAAATTATACAAGTGAATATTTCAGATGCATATTATTTATAGAGAATTATATTCAAATATTGATGGCAAATTTTTAATGATGCACAAGATGAAAAGTAAGATATTTTTAAGGCATGTATGAAATCATAAAAGTTTTGTTGTTGTTGTTGCTGTTGTTGTTGTTCTAATGAACCGTCAAGTTGCCTGCAACCCATAGCAATCCTCTGTAGAGCAACTCTGAACACCTGTCCTGAACCAGTCTCACTAATTCAGATACATGAAACCCCATGGCCGCAATTACTGTATCAGTCCAACTCATCCAAGGTATTCCTCTCCGGAGCTGTTCCTCCACTCTTCCAAGCATGATATTTTTCTCCAAAGACAAGCTCTCCTGGCCACATGCCCAAACTCTGTGAGATGGAGCTTCAAAATCCTAACCTTTAAGGAGAAATTTGCTTTCACTCTCTCCAAGACAGACTTACTTGTTTCTTGGCTGTCCATGTCATGTTCAAGACTCTTCTCTAGCATCACAATTCAAAGCATCAATTCTTCTGTCATACTTAGTCATTGTCTAGTTCTCTGAAGCATAGCAGGTTTAGACCCAATTATATCCAAGTGGAAAAGATTGATGTGAACAGGAAACAGTAAGACTGCTGTGGCAATGACTAAAATGATAAATTCATATACTCTACCATCTATCTATCTATCTATCTATCTATCTATCTATCTATCTATCTATCTATCTATCTATCTATCATCTATCTAAACTTTAATGATTGATGCAGAAAGTTGAATAATACATCAATACCAGTTAATTAGTCTTCTTTGTATGTGTATGGAGTATGGAGATATAGATATATTGTTAACAGCTTTAGTTTGCTTGGCTCCACCATCAACACTCTTGGCACCAGCAGCCAGGAAATTAAAAGATGTATTGTGATGAGAAAATCTACTGTTAGGTACCTCTCTAATGTACTGAAGAGCAGTGATGTCACTCTGGAGACTAAGGTGCATACAGGCCATAGTCTTTGCAATCACTTGCTATACATCAGAGAACTGGACAGTGACTAGAGATGATAGGAGAAGATTTGATGCCTTTAAGCTGCCGTGTTGGAGAAGAGTATTGAGTATACCATTGACTGCTGAGAAAACAAACAGTTTTGTCCTAGAGAAGCTAACTTAAACCAGGCTGCTCCTTGGAGGCAAGGATTCTTATTTGGATCCATTATTAACATTCTTGGTACTAGCAGTCAGGAAATAAGGAGACACACTGCACTGGGAAATCCTGCAGTTAGAGACCTCTCCAAATTGTTAAGGTAATGACGTCAGTTTAAATGATGTCAGAGGATTAAAGTGTGTCTGATTCAGGACCATTCAGATTAAATTTATGTTTGAATTTTCATTATTTTATCCTCCTTTACTTGATATATGAAGTATATCAAGTACAAGAAATGCTGAAATATCATAAATGCTTGACTTGGAATTAATTTTCATCTGAACAGTAAGATCCTACATAGTGAAGCCTTCACTGTCCTGAGAGGCTCATTCTCCTCTCCAGTAAAGCTTCACAGCACCTAACAATAACAGCTTATGGCCCCTTGACCAGAATCTGAAGAAGTGGTGGCAGGGTTGGGATGCAGTAGCAGCTTCATTCTACAGACAACTATACATTTTGTTATCTTGCTCTAGCAGAAGACAATCTTTCCTTCACATCATTCCCGCAAGGTCCAGCTTTAATTCTCCCTGCCCCTCTTAATTAAAAAAAAGAACACTTTAATTTATTTATAAATGAAACAAAAAGTTTAAAAGTCATGCTGGTTTTTCATTTGCTTATTCATAGATATTTTATTTGGGAATAATAGCTTCTTTTGAAGGGAGCTCTATGGCTACAGCTAAGGTCTAAACCCACAAACTCAAAGGCTTTTGGTTCAAATCCACCAGCTGCTCTGTGGAAGAAATATGAGCAATTTCCCACCTATATGACTTACAGCCTCTGAAAAACCTGCTGGAAGGTTAGTTATGAGTCAGTTATAACTCAATGGTGCATGACAACAACAACAGCATCTTCATCAGGGCCCAATTGCCAGTTATTATTAATACATTCTCTTTTTTTAAAAATAAAATTTTTGTTTTATACTGGTTTACTTACAAAGCTCATAAACATTGTTATTCTTACTGTATCTTTCCCATTTCCTTCACCCACCCCTCCCTCTACCCATCATATTGTGCGACGCTATAATTACCGCCCTTTTCATCCTCACCCCTCTGCTCCTACCCTCCCGCACTTGGATCCTCATACACGCTTTACTAGTTATCTTTGTATTTCTACAATAATGGCTTTATATATTATTTCTCTTTATTATTATGTCTTAAATGATCCAAGAAGCATTAAAAGAAGATGGAAGGAGTATATAGACTCACTGTATCAGAAGTAATTGGCTGACACAGAAGAATTTCATGAAACAACATATGAGCAAGAGCCTGTGGGGATGAAGGAGGAAGTTCAAACTGCTCTGGAAGAACTGGCAAAAACCAAGCCTCCAGGAATTGAAGGCATACCAATGAACATACTTCAACAAACATGCGCTGCCCTGGATAATGGTTTAAAATCAGAAAGGGTGTACACCAGGGATGTATTCTGTCTCTATATCTGTTCAATCTATTTACAAAACAGATCATCTGGGAGGCTGGGCTCTATGAGGAGAAATATGCCGTCAGGATTGGAGGAAGATTCATCAACAACCTGCGTTATGCAGATGACATAATCCTGCTTGCTGAAACTGAGGAGGACCTGAAGCACTTACAGCAGAAAATCAAGAACTGTAGCCTTCACTATGGATTGAAGCTCAGCATCAAGAAAACAAAGATTTTCATCACTAGGCCAATTGTCAGCATTATAATAGATGCTGAAAAATTTGAGATTGTTAACAGCTTTAGTTTGCTTGGCTCCACAATCAACACTCTTGGTACCATCAGTCAAGAAATCAAGAGAATTTCACTGGGAAAGTTGGTGTCAGGGACCTCTCCAGAGTACTGAAGAGCAGCAGCATCAGTGTGGAGACTAAGGTGCACCCAATCCAGGCCAATAGCTTGCTATGCATCAAAAAGCTGGACAATGACTAAAGATGAGACAAAGAGAATTGATGCCTTTAAGCTGTGGTGCTGGAGAAGAGTGTTGGATATACCATGGACTGCCAGGAGAACAAACAGGTTCATCCTAGAGAGGGTGAAGCAAGGCTGCTCCTTGGAGGCAAGGATTCCGAGGCTTTGTTTGACATACTTTGGGCATGTTACAAAGAGGGACCAGTCCTTGGAGAAGGACATCATGCTTGGAAGGGAGGAAGGATGGAGAAAAAGAGGGACATCATCAATGAGACGAATTTATTCAGTGATTGGGGTAATGATGGTAGGTGTGTCAGAGATGGTAAATTTGTCACAGGATATAGCAGGTTTCAAGGCTGTTGTAAGTTCGCTATGAGTCACAGGTGACTTGATGGCACATAACAACAACAAGAGCAACATGATGCTGAGTTAGTTCATTTATCATAATGTCCTCCAATCCCCCTTAAACTAGGTAGTAATTTTCAAAATCATTGCTCCTACATGCTATGTGTTATTCAGTTGTGTAAATGTACCATAACCTTTCAACACATTGGATTGTTGCTGGACATTTGGGCTACTTCCATGATCTTATAATGCTGCATAATGTTGCCATGAACATTGAGGTACAAATCTCCATTTGTGTCTCAGTTCTCACTTCTCAGGGTATATTCCAAGCAGAAATAGCTGGGTCATATGGAATTTCTATGTTCAGATTTTTGAGAAATGCTAAATTGCTGTCCAGAGTGGTTGTACCATTTTACAACCCCACCAACAGTGTCTAAAAGTTCCTATCTCACCACATCTTCTCCTACATTTATTATTTACTATCCTGTTAAACTTTGCCACTGCTACTGGAGTGAGATGGTATCTCATTGTGGTTTTGATTTGCATCTCTCTTATTGCCAGTGATTTTGAGCATTTCTTCACGTGTCTGTTGGCCGTCTGAGTATATTCCTCTGTGAAAAGTCTTTGCATTTTTTTGCCCATTTTTTAATTGGGTTATCAGTCTTTTTCTTGTGGAGGTCCTGTTGTTGTTGCTGTTGTTATGTGCAGTCAAGTCACCTGTGTCTCATGTACGACCCTATGTACAGCTAGTGAAGAGTACTGCATATACTTTCCAAACATGTGATTAAGCTGTATTGCAAATGACTCTTCCAGTTCAACTCAAGCTACTTCATAAGGAATCTCAAGCCTCAAAAACATAATAAGCTATCCCCATATCTGTGACACAGAAATTGTGAAAAATAATAAACATATATTGTTGATTCAAGACTGTAAGTTCTCATCTGTGAATAAGAGATTTACTTAAATTATTTATAGAAGCCATTACAGCTTCCTAAAGACTATACCACCAGATCTCCCTAAGAGATATAAATAAATAAATAATGTTGGGGGACTATCCTCTTTCACCAAGTGGCTTTCCAGCTTGACACCTTTTTTCCAAGGACTAGACCCTTCTGACAGCATGCCTAATATGTGTGAGACAAATTTTTACTATCTTTGCAGCTAAAGATCACCCTGGCAACATTTCCTCCAAGACAGTAATTTGCTCTTTTGACTGTCTTTAATATATGCAGTACTTGTCACTAACTCCGTAATAAAAAGGAATTGTTTTTTATTCATTGTCCAAGTTTTAGATGCATATGAAATGATTGAAAGCAGCATGGCTTGATTATGGCAAAGTAATAGAGTTTTGTGAATATTAAAAAGCAAATGTCTATGAAAGATATTTCATGTAGATATCTCTGGAGGAAGAGTCATCAACAACTTGTACTATTCAGATGATACAACCTTGCTTGCGGAAAGCAAAGAGAACTTGAAACACTTTCTGTAGATGATAAAAGACTACAGTCTTCCATATGAATTACATCTCAAAATCAAGAAACAGAAATTCTTACCACAGAACCAATAGGCAACATTATGTTCGATGGAGAAATGTTTGAAGTTGTAATCAATTTCAATTTCATTTTACTTGGATCCACAGTCAACATCCATGATGGTGGTGGTGGTGGTGGTGGTGGTGGTGGTAGTAGTAGTAGTTGTTGTTGTTAAATACCGTCGAGTCACAGGCGACTCACAGCCACCCTATGAAGGAGAGTCCTCGATGCTTGGGTGTCTTTCATCCTTTCTCCAGGTTCATAGGGTTTCCAGAGGCAAGCTGTTATGGAAGTGGATGTCACTCCTTCTTCCAAGTAGTAGTAGTAGTAGTAGTAGTAGTAGTAGTAGTAGTAGTAGTAGTAGTAGTAAAGAAATAAAAAATTTGTTGCATTGAGAACATCTGCTGTTAAGGACCTCTCTAAATTACAAAGAGCAAGGATGCTAGATTAAAGACTAAGGTGAGCCTGATTCAAGTTATGACATTTTCATGTCGTAGTGATACTGTTAAAGAGTACTGAATATTCTGGGGACAGTCAAAATAACAAACAAATCTGTCTTGGAAGAAGTGCAGCCAGGTGCTCTTTAGAGGAAAGGATCGTAAAAAATCATTTATTTCATATATTTTGGTTATGTTGCCAATAGGAACTAGTCCTTCAAAAGTTACATCATACTGGGAAAGGTGGAGGGTCAGAGAAAGAGAAAAGCTTGCAATAAGATGGATTGACAGAGTGATGGTAACAATGGCTCTGAGCATAACAGAGATCATTAGAAAGTTGCAAAATAGGGCAAGGTTTGTTGTGTAATCTATTGTTTGTAGGGTCACTATGAATAGTAGTTAACTTGACAACACCAAACTACAACATATGAGAGTAGCTGTTTTTGTTCATGTGTCTAATCTTAGAAGAGTTGTTTTGGGACAAGTGGAAAATTGAACATAAAGCTATTTGTGCTGAAGTTTTGGAAGATAACATTTCCTATGTTAAGTTAGATTCAACTAGTACTTTAGACTTACGTTTTGAGGAATGCAGGCCATATCAATTTACAGAAAATTGTGATATGACCCCATATGATCACACACGGCATGCAGTCAACAGACAAACCTCAATTTCAGTTTTAATTTTGACTAGAAAGTCAGACAAACAGTACATGATTTTGTTAGGAAAAGTTCTTTAAACCTTTCCCAAGACTTTTTTTTATTCATTCTTTATTTGAGGAACTATCTGAAAATAACAAACTGATTACGAGCAATTTTCAATTTCTTTTGGATTGATTCAGTGACTGGGATAATCAGGATAGGAGTGTCAGAGACAGTGCGATTGGCACAGGACAGAGCAGAGTTTAGGGCTGTTGTACATAGGGTTGCTTTGAGTCACAGGCGACTCGACGGCACATAACAACAACATAGTATGTAAAGTATTATTTTGGGAATAAAAAGAAGGAATTAAAGATGGAAAGAGCATGAGGAGGGAGGCAGGACAAAAGGAGAGAATGTGGGAGAGAAAGTAAGGAATCAAAACGGGAGAAAGTAAAAAGTTATTGTTTATCTACTACTTGCAGACCTAATTCTGGTCAGTTTCACTTATCATAGTTAATCATCTGAGGTATTATTTTATATTTCTTTTTTTTTTTACAGAAGAGGTAACTGAGTCTTAGATCTTTGTCCAAAAGTATAAAGCCAGCAAGTTTTGTATTGATAATAAATGCTATAGTAGGCAAAGTAAGAAAAAAAGAAAAAGCTTGAATACAGGCTGTTGGAGAGAGAAGCTGAATGAAGATGAGGAGATCCTAAAAAAGTAGTAGTACTGGTCTGCACAATGTAAACAAACTGGGTAATTGAAGCAGAATGGCTGTTAGATTTGAATTATTTGGGAACAGAAGGAAGTAGATGAGAAGAGTCATTACTTGTCAGTATTTTTTGAGTGCCAGAGTTACTTGTTTAAAGGCTCAAACATTACTTGAGGCTAGAGATGGTATGTAGTTAAAGGTGCATAGCTAGACATTGTCTCTCTATACAGTTTTAACAGAGTTACACATGTTGCCCTCAGGTCTATAAAAAGTCATTATCACATTGAGCAGGCAAGTATGTTTGTTTTTAAATAGCCTCTCCCAGTCACTGTATATCTGTGATGGCATGTGTGCTGACCAGACTGCGACACCATCTCCTTCCTTTGCCCAGCTCTACACTGTTTTTTTGGTGGATGGTTTTGTTTGTGGGGGTTTTCCCTCCTCCCTCAAACTGAGTTTTCTCTATGAAATTGCATATTTTCCTATGGCTTCAATTACATGATGTATATTGATGATTCCCACAACTTGTCTTATCTCCAGCCCAGATTTGTCCTCTGAGTCCCAGACTCACAATTCTAAACACCCATGTGACAGCACTGGTGGAGATGATACATGTTAGCCTAATTCTCCAGATTCTGGCCATGCTTGGTTCCCTGCTTCTTCTTCTTGTTGTAATTAATTCTAAACTTGGAGGTACAGTGGTGAACAAGACATGATTAATATTTACCCTCAAACCTCAATACTCTTGCATCTAATAGATGGAGAAAAGTGAGTTCTAAGTTATTACTAATGGAGATCAGAGACTGAAAATATCACCCTAGGTCATTCCTATGAAGTAGCAGAGCTAGGATATAAACTTTATTTTATTTTTTTCTCCTTGAAGCCCCAAATATGGGGTTTTGTTAATACAAACTTCTTGGAGGCCCTAAGTCCGAATACTTCATTTAACCATGTTGGCAGTTAACTCCAACCATTATTAAGAACTTTGAAATTATCAGGGATGAAAGATTTTAAGTATTAGTTGTTATCATCATTACCCCTCTCCTCTTGGCTTGGGATAATAACTGTTACTGCTTCTAACCACCAACTCCAGCCAAGTAGCCTCCAGAATTTTGTGTTTCAGGTATGTGAAGACGGGCCTCACAGACAAAAGTTTTCTTCCACCGTTGCTTAGAGTTTATGCCGACTACTTAAAATAGAAATACCCAGGAGTGTGTCATCTTGGGTAGATTACACTAATTTACGACAAATCAAAGATTTGAAAGAGACATTTTTAAACAGACCAATGGCATATCACTTTTATACTTCAAAAGCCATTTGGTTCTGGGCCCAACAGCCAAAGTGGTTATTATGGTTCTATGTGGGAAAAAGCGGGTAAGGCTGGAATGTGCCCAGTAAACTTGAAACCCATGGCAGAGCTGTGCTTGTTCCTGCTGCCCTGGTGAGGCTAATTGGAGGAGAGCAACCTTTTTGAGAAAGGAAAGAAATTTCTGGATTTGAAGCAGATGTCTGAACCTTGTTGAATCCACAATGCAAGCCTTTAAAGGAAATATTGCAATAATTAGGAGTCCAGTTTGAAGTCAATGTGTTGCTGTAAAGATTAAGGATGTTTACAACTGTGGGAAAGTTCTCTTTAAAAACTCAATTCTGATTCCAATTTGCTAGCAAATTGCATCCTGGCCCCATGGAGGGAATGATCAGGGGACCCATTTAATAGATCAGGATCCTCAGTGTCCGATGAGGAGAAGAACATTTACTTCAGTCTTTGAAATACAAATATTAATAACTCATGTATGATCCAGAATTCATATGTAGAATTTCATAACCCAAATGATAGTTTGAAATTTGGAGCCAGATGGAATGTTTTCTCTGTTGACCTAAGTACATAAATAAATAAACCAGAAAAGAAGGCTTGACTTTTCTTGTGTGGTCCCTACTAGGGGAAATCTAGTATTTGCTACAATTGCCCTGGTGTATCTGATATTGGTTAGCCAAGAAACACTATGTTGCATTAAATTTCAGAGAAAAGAAATTAGTCAATGTATAGATTAAGTTTTCTGGTAGTTATAAATAGTTATTTAGCATTAAAAATGGTTTTATTTGTTTGTATCAGAAGGGAGAGAAAGAAATATTCAGTTGGCTCAGGATATGATTTTAAGAAGAAAGGAATAGAGAGCTCTACTAGTACAAAGATTAAAGTTCTCAGCTGCTAATCAAAAAATCTGCATCTCGAAGGCATCAGATACTCTGAGAGAGAAAGATGTGGCAATCTGCTTCTGCAAATATTTACAGTCCTGGAAATCTGATGTATCTGTTCTACTCTGTCATCTAGGGTCACTAAGAGTCAGAATCCATTTTGGAACATAAACAAAAATAACAGGTTAATGTTGCTGTTGGTACAACGTGGATTAAAGTGGAACAGTAAGGAATGGAAAAGAACTGGGCAGAAACAGCTAAATGTTTTCTAATAGCCCTTCACCCTCTTAATGACAGAACGCAGCATTTGAGTTTCACATTTGTTTAGTTATTATTGTTGTTACGTGCCTTCCAGTTAAGTATGATTCTTAGTGACCCTTTGAATAATCGATCTGAAGCCTCCCTATCCTGTACCCTCTTTACCATCTCTGATATACCTGAACCCATTCTTACAGTTGTCGTGTCAATCCATCGTTTGAAGGTCTTCCTTCCTTACACTGTCCCTCCAACTTTCTGTATATGATGTTTTGCTCCAGGGACTAGCTCCTTCCAACATGCCCAAAGCATGTTAGAAAAGTATCACCACCTTTGCTTCCTAGAAGCACTCTGATTTCACTTTCTCTAGAACAGACTATTTATTCTCTTGCTCATTCATGGAATAGTCAGTATTCTCTTCCAACACCACAACTCAAAGGCTCAATTTTTCTTCTATAATCCTTAGTCATTGTCCAACCTTCTGATGCATAGAAAGCAATAGAGATGACCAGGGCCTTGTTTGTTTAGCTCGAAACTGTCTTTTCTACTTTTATTACAGTGTGGTGAGTCATGTGACTGGAGTTTTGAGGGACAGTGATGGATATGATTTCTAATCCATGCCACTTGTCTTCTAGTTCTTCTTTCTCTTCTATAGGCAAAAACATGTACACAAGAGTGAGGAGTCAGTTTTCATCCTGCAGATAAAAGCTACATTTCAAAGGCTGGAAAGACATCAAATCAGAGGGAGACTGGATTGCTAGATAATTTTGTGGAGCTGACCTTTCTAAACTTCTTGCATTATCTGTTATTGCTAGGCACTATTGAATTGATTCCAACTCCTAACAGCTCTATGTACAACAGAATGAAATGCACTGCAGCCCTGTCCTGCTCATAGTAATGGCTGTATTTGAGCCTATAATTGTAGGCACTGTGTAAAACACTCTCATTGAGAATGTTCCCCTTTTTGACCCTCTCTTTTATAGAGTTTGATGTCTTTCCCTTAGGACAATTCCTCTTGATTTTTTGATGTCGTTGTTTTCTGCTATCTAGTTCGAACTGACTCATGCTTTTCCCTCTAGCAGGTTTCAGAGGTTTTAAATCAATCATGTGGGAGAGCAGCTGGTGGATTCGAACCTTGTGCCTTATGGTTGGCAGTACAACTCTTTACCAATAGGCCACCAGAGCTCCCCAAAACCTTCTGATGTCACATCCAAGCCTCCTTTCTAAGAATCACTCTGGCATTACATCCATAATAAATTTATTAATTATTCTGGCAGCCCATGAGATATCCAATTTTCTTCACTATCACTATAAATCTAAAACATAAAATCTTTTTCAAATTTTTCATATTCATTGTTCGATTGTTTGGGTGAGCTCATCTACTACTTTAGAAATTTTTCAGAGGAAAAAAATATGCTATTCAACTCGTTTTTATAGTTGTCATTGTCAAAGTAACTAAACCAATGTTCTAACTATTGCAGACATAATAAAGAAACTAGTGGCATCAAAGATCAAGATACTAAGTGAAAGGTGAGAAGTTTGAATCCACCTCATTGGGTGAAAGATGCCTAGTCTCCTTTTGTAAAGATTTATAGCCTCAGAAACTCAACGGAGGGATAGGTTTAATATTTGGTTTATAGACACAGTCACGTTATTGAGGTCTGAAACATCATTTAAATCATAGCCTGCATCCAGTCCAGCAATTTCCGTGTCTTCCCAGTATGTTCATCAATGAGTTGTATGTCGTTAAAGTGCTCTGGGTATGACTGACAATAACACTAATATATGGGAATAATTGTATGAAAAACATTATGAATGAAAGAATGCAAAATGTACTTGAGTGAAACACAATGTATACTAATTTTGTGTGCAAACTGAAATAAACATTTTTAAAATGTAGAAAAATATTTTAAAAAATGAATAATCTTCTCTCTTCCGCCACAAAACTGTGGCAGAAGAGAACAGATTAGTTGGATTGGTGCTAAAGTTTATTGAACAAAGGGAGATAAATTCAGAGACTTGTATTAAGATCATTTATGATTGCTTTTATTTTACTTTAAAGATAATTTCCGGTTGCTAAACTAAGGAAATTATTGTTGTTGTTATGTGTCATTGCATCAACTACAACTCATAGAGACCCAATGCACAATAGCTCTCAGTGCTGTTCTATCCTTAGCCAATCTCACTGTCTCTGACACACCTACCCTCATTGCCTCAGTTATTGTGTCAATCCATCTCATCTGGGGTTTTCCTCTTCTGTGATGTCCTTCTACCCTTCCAAGCATGATATCCTTCTCCAAAGATTGGTCCCTTCTGGCTAAATGGCCAAAGTGTGTGAGATGCCCTCCTCAGTTTCAGCAAGTAGGGTTGTATCATCTGCATAGCGTAGATTGTTGACGAGTCTTCCTCCAATCCTGATGCCACATTCTTCCTCATAAAGTCCATCCTATCAAATTATTTGTTCTGCATATAGATTGAAAAGGTATGGAAACAAGACAACCCCTGATGCATTCCTTTCCTGATGTTGAACCATGCAGTGTTTCCTTGCTATAATCTGACGACTGCCTTCTGGTATCACATAAGTACAATCGGGTGTTCTGGAATTCCTATCATTCTGGAGGTTAGCTACAATTTGTTGTGATCCACATAGTCAAATGTCTTTGCATAGTCAATAAAACGCACAGAGATGATCTTCTGGCACACCCTGCTTTTGGCCAAGATCCTTCTGACACTGGCAATGATATCCCAAGTGCTACTGCCTCTTCTAAATCCAGCTTGTATTTCTGGTAGTTCTCGGTCCATGCACTACTGTTCAGTAACTTTTGGAAAATCTACAGCAGGATTTTGCTTATGTGTAATATTAGTGATATTATTCTGTAATTTTCACATTGTATCACCATTTTTTGGTATGGAAATAAATATGGATCTTTTCCAGTCAGTTGGTCAGGTGGTTGTCCTCCAGATTCCTTAGCACAGCCTGGTGAGCAATTCCAGGGCAGCATCTATTTGTTGAAATATGTCAATTGGTAATCCTGGGGAATTGTTTTTTGCCAATTCCTTCAGATCAGCTTGAAGTTCCTTCTTCATCACCATTGCCTTTTGGATATAAGTTGTTTCATGAAATACTGTGTCAGCCAGTACATTGACTCTGTGTACTATATCTTCTTTTGATGCTTCCTAGATCATTAAATATTCTTCCCATGTTGTTGTTGTTATGTGCCATCGAGTCGTTTGCGACTCATAGCGACCCTATGTACAACAGCCCTAAACACTGCTCTATCCTGTGCCAATCTCATTGCCTCTGACACACCCATCCCGATTACCCCAGTCACTGAATCAATCCACCTCATAGAGGGTCTTCCCCTCCTGCGCTGTCCCTCCACTGTGCCCAGCATGATGTCCCTCTCTAAAGACCTGTCTCTCCTTACAACATGTCCAGAGTATGTCAGGCGAAGCCCCAGAATCCTTGCCTCCAAGTCCTCCTCAGTTTCAGAGAGCAGGGTTGTGTCATCTGCATAACGCAGATTGTTGATAGACCAGTCCTAATGCCACGCTTCTCCTCAAAGAGCCCAGCCTCTCGGATAATCTGCTATGCATACAGGTTGAAAAGGTATGGAGACAGGACACATCCCTGGTGTACACCCTTCCCAATTTTGAACCATGCAGTGTTGCCCTGCTCTGTTCTGACGACTGCCTCTTGGTCCAAGTATAGGTTTCGCATTAGCACGATTAAATGTTCTGGGATTCCCATTCTTCTCAGAGTCAGCCACAGTTTGTTATGATCCACGCAGTCAAATGCCTTTGCATAGCCTACTTAAATATTGCAACTTGAGGTTTGAGTTTGTTCTTCAGTTCTTTCAGATTGAAAAATGTTGAGCGAGTTTGACCCTTTTAATTTTATTACTCTTTTCAAATGTCATTGTAATCTGATTTTCCAGACCAGATTCTTCCAATTTCCCTCACCCCCCCAACCAACAAATTGTACAACCTCATGATTTATACCCCAGACCCCCTGCACACCCTCATCTCTCTGCTTCCATCCTCCTCCCCCACTTGAATTCTCATACTTGTTCTACAATAATGGTTTTATACAATATTTGTCCTTGTGGGACTGAGTTGGTTCACTCAGCATAATGCTCTCCAGTCCCTTTCAAGATAGGTAATAATTTAAAAGTCATTGCTCCTGTGTGCTGCATAGTATTCCATTGTGTGAATGTACCATAATTTCTCAATCCATTTGATTGTGGTTGGATATCTGGGCTATTTCCATTGTCTTGTGATGGTATACAATGCTTCTATGAACATTGGGGATAATTTGCATTCTTGATAGATAATATTCCTGATATTCTTCTACAGCTTATCTGGCCTTCACTCATTAGAGTTCACGGCCTTAAATCTGTTCCTAAAATGGCTTTTGAATTCAAGTGGGATAGACTCAAGATCAAATTTTGATTTGTGGATTTAATTTAATTTTCTTTAGCTTCAATTTAGACTTCATAGAGTAGTCCATGGTCTGTTCCTCAATCAGCACCTAGCCTAGTTTTCACAGCTGATATCAAGCTTCTTCAGTGATTCTTTCCACAGATGTAGTCTATTTATTTCCTGTGTTTATCATCAGGTGAGGTCCGTGTATATAGTCTTCATTTATTTTTCTAATAAAAGATATTTGCAATGAATAACATTGACGTACAAAATTCTATCATTTTTTTTCTCCAGCCTCATTTTTGTCACCAAGCTCATGTTTTCTAACTACTGACCCTTCTTTTCCATTACAAACTTTTGCATTCCATTAACCTATTATTATTATTATTGCATCGTGGTTGCATGTTTGATTTCTGACTGCAAAAGTATGTAGAAATTGTCTTTGTTCTCCTCTTTGGCTGTGGTTGTAAATCTGTATGTTTGAATGATAGTGGTATTAATCAATCTTCTTTGTATGTGTGATATGTGAATATTTATGCATTACATTGCTCTCTTAACTATCCAATTTACCTACATTCATGCTTCTCACATTCTACTGTCCAATAACTAGTATCCTCCTCCCTTGTGTTTGCCAACCAGAGGGCTCAGCCTCAGGTGCCATATCTGTTAGTCTAATTTAAGTGTGCTTTGTTCTTTTGGAAGTGGATGGCCTATCCTTCTCCCTAGTCTGCCTTAATGTGGATGATCAATTTAGACCAATATCTGGCAGATAAGCATTTTACCAGAAGAGCAGATGAGATTTACTTACCATTTCAAAAATAACCAATTAAGTACTGGTTTCCAGTCACTCCCCCACCCCCATTGCTGTCTGTGATTGGTTCCATCACTGTGTCACACTGCCACTATCTACTTCCTCCAGCATCCACTTCCGTGCCTCACCTTTCCAACCCCTACCTTGACTGGAAGTATACTGCCATTTATATCTAATCAAGGGAGCTCTGGTGGCTTAGTGGTAAGGAGTTGCTCTTCTAGCCTAAAGGCAAATAATTCAAATCTACCAGCTACTTTTTGGAAGAAAGATGGGTAGTCTCCTCTTGTGTGATTAACTTCCTCTGAAACCCACTGGAAGGTCAGCTATAAGTTGTTTCTGATTTGACAGTACTCAACAAGTAACAACAAATGAATACTAGCTGATTTCATTTGGTTCACTTATAATAAAGTCTTAATTTTTCAGCTTTCAATGTAGGAAATCTCTGGGGGAGTAACCCTCAGTGAGTTTCACTACTGACCAAAGACTGTGCTTCTCCATCATCAGATCCACAGGAGAAAGATGAGGAGCCTCCTTGCATTATGATTTACAGCCTCAGAAACCCAGCGGAGCATAAAATATGGGTCAAAATCATTCAATGCCAGTGAGTTTAAGTGTTCTTTTTGGAGTAAGCAAACAGACTTTGAATGGTCACTAGGCATATGCATCAAGGTTCACTTCTAATGTCATTGAATTCTTATAGAATTCCTTTATTAAATTGGTTTATCTTAGTGAGAATTTATTGTTACTTCCTTGAGCTTTGCAACATTCACTTGTTCATTTACTTATTATTTGAAGTTCATTAATGCAACAGAATGTTACAGATAATTTAAAATATATCTGGTATGCTAGGTATTGTAGAATAAAGATGCAGATAATACATACCCTCTGCTGTCATAATTTATGTGTATGTGTACATGTTACTGTCCTTTGGGTGAAAATTTACATAACAATTAAGTTTTTTATTTGATAAGTCCTACACAAAATTTTTCAATAACATTGGCTGTTACTTCAGTCATGTGTGAGAATTGTTTCTATTTCCAGCCTGCCTTTCCTGTTTCTACACCTCTTGTTTCCCTGTCCCTTCTGGCCTTTCTATTTTTGCCTTGGGTTCATTGTTTTGTCTTCGACAATTGACTATTTCAAGGAGTACAACCCTTAGGGGTATTATTGTTTATTTTATAGGCCAGAGTGTCACTTGCCTGGAAGTTGTCTTCTTGGAGTAATTTTAGTTCTAGATTTAAAAAATGTCTTAGGAGTTCCTACAGTCCATTAGTCCAGTAAATCTAATCTAGTGAACTATTTTATTCAATTGAGTTTTGTTGTACATTTTCCCCCCTATCCTAACTAGGATATTCTCCTGTGTCTGTGGTCAGAGTAATGAAAAGTCTGCACTACCTAGTTCTTCTGGCCTTAGTCTAGAGAAAGTTTTGGTTTGTGTGGGCCTTTGTTCCTATGGACTTTCTTAGTCTTTGGTTTCCTTCATACCATTTTTTCCCCTCCATGTATTTTTGTTGTGTTCTTTACCACAGAGTTGGAACTGACCCTTAGCTGACCCTCCTACAAGTTTTCAGATGATGTAAGTTGCTTGTCAGGAGATTGCCCATCTTTCTCCAATGGCGCAACTGGTTGATGCAAACGAAGTCCCTTTGAGTTGGCAGGACAGTTCTTTACCACTATGCCACAAGTAATCCCTTTTCTCCATACTGTTGTTGTTGTGTGCTGTTAAGTCAGAACCAACTTATAAATAGTAAGTCACAGAGGAGGAGATTGTGTATCCTTCTCCTGTGGAGGAGACAGATATATGTCAAAAGAATAATTAGAAGCATTTAGGGCCCCCATACTGCTTACCACACTAGGAATTGGAATATTATCTTTATGAACTATGTTACAGTAACTAATTAGATATCCAACAATATTGTACATATGGTTCATAGCTTTCAAGTCCAGTAACTCATTCCTATGAAGTGTTTGTATATGACCAAGATATTTCCATAGGTACCTCTATTTGTCCTGTTACATATATGAATATATTTGATCCACCACACATCTGTCAGTTTGTCACACTATTGTGGTATGAGTGTTGCCGTAATGCTGAAAGCTATGCTACCAGTTTTTACATGCTAGCAGAGCCACCCAAGGAAGACAGGTTTCAGTGGAGTCTTAAGACTAAGACAAAATAGGAAAAAAGACTGATGATCTGCTTCTGAAGTAACTGGCAAGTGAAAATCCTAAGAATACCAGCAGAACATTATCTGATACACTTCTAGTAGATGAGCCATTCAGGTTGGAAGACGCTCAAAATATAATTAGGGGAGTGATGTCTCCTGAAAAGAAAGTAAATTTTAATGAGGTATTTTACATAAAAATTTTAAGACCTGTATGTGCTGATGTCATGTGACTCAGAATGAGAAGAAACAGATGCAAAAAAATGTCCATTAATGAAAAGCATGTAAAGAGTTCAAAGTCTAGAAAAGATGGAAGTTGTAAAAAATGAAATTATTAAAGATTGATATTCTAAACATTAGTAAGCTGAGATGGACTTTTATTGTCCATTTTTAGCTAGACAATTGTATGATTTAGAATGATGGAAATAACAAATGGAAGAAGAGTAATGTCACATTCACCATAAGAAAATTTAAAAAACAAACACATAAAAAAGCTGTAACATGAAGTAGATACTCTATTACACTGCAAGCAATAGGATCATACTTGTATATAAACAAAGAAGGCCTTACTTACTTGTTACCCTTCTCGTTTCAAAATGGTCTTAGGCAGAATTTGTTCTTTTGAGACTGAATTAGTTCATGCATCTTAGTGCACTATGATTTCTTGATTGCTATTACCATGAGTGTGATTTTTGTATACAATCAAAATAAAATTGTCGACAACTTCAATCTTTCCTCCATTTATCATAATGTTGCCTATTAGTCCAATGGTAAGAATTTTTGTTTCCTGGACATAAAGGTATGATCTATATTGAAGACTGTAGTATTTTCTCTTCTGTAGTAAATGCTTCAAATTTTCTTTAGTTTCTGCAAGCATGGTTATGTCATCTGCACAACAGGGTTGTTGATGAATGTTCCTTCAATCCTGATGCTTTATTTTTCTTCATCATTCAATGGTTTCTCCTGTTATTTTCTCAACAAACAGATTGAATGTGTGTGGAGAAAGGATATAATTCTGATTTTGCATATAATTTCCTGATTTTAAATCAAGTGGCTATAAGTCATGTACAACCCTATGGCACTTAACAACAATAACAGCATAGAGAGAGATCAGTTGGCCTAATGCACAGAAAGTGATGCTACCAAGCCTAAGATGGATGACTTTAATCCACGGGTCTCAGGCCTGATTTTAATTGGTTTTGGTCAAACATTTTTCTAGGTCATATAGGTTTGGTATGTCCACTTGCTGTACAGAGGTAACTAACTCGTGCTTGCTGTAAAGCTGAACACTGTGACACTGATGTGTCAAATGCAATGGTTACCTATGGTGGACAGAGTTTGGTGGAGCTCCCTGATTAAAACAAGCTTGGAAGTAGTAGTGGCATCCACTTCTGAAATAGCTTGCCTCCGGAAACCCTGTGAACCTGGAGAAAGGATGAAAGTTATATACAAGGGTTCAGGTCTTTCATTCATAGGGTTGCTATGAGTCACCTACGAATCGACAGCACTTAACAACTTAACAATAGTGCTCTCTTGTTCTGTTCAGAAAATAGCCTTTTGATCTAGGTATAGTTTTCACATAAGCACATTTAAGTGCTCTGAAATTCTCACTCTTCTCAATGTTAGTAATAAGTTGTTATGATTCCTAGTCAAATGCTTTTGCATAGTCAATATAACACATGCAAGTATCCTTCTGTATTATCTCATTTTGGCCAATTTGCTTTTAGATTCATCTAACATAATTATCCTTCATTCCACAACCTCTTCTGAATATGGACTGAATTTCTGCAAGTTCTCTCTTAATATAATATTCTAACCATTTTTAAATAATCTTAAACAAAATGCTACTTGCATATGATATTAATTATACTGTTCAATAATGTCCACATTGCATTGGATCTCCTTTTTTATGGGAATGGGAATAAGTATGGGTCTCCTCCAGGCAGTTAGCCAGGTAGCTGTCAGCCAAATTTCTTAGTGTAGACTAATGAGCACATCCATGTCTGTATCTGTCTGTTGAAACACATCAATTGGTATCCCATCAATTCCTAGAGCCTTATTTTCTTTTTCAATTATTTCAGTGTAGTTTGAACTTATTTCTTTATTATAATTTGCTTTTGATCTTTATTGTACTTCCTGAAATGGTTCAGTGTTAAACAGCTCTTTTTGGTACAATGACTGTGCATCATATCATCTTTTGATAATCTTCCATCTTTCAATATTTTTCTCATAGAATCCTTCTATATTTGGAAACAAAGAATTAGGACAGGTACTTGAAAAATAAGAACTTGTTTATAGAAATGAAGCTGAAGATCTGACAGAGTTTTGTATAAATAAGTGATATAGTCACTTCAAATACTTTAAAATAGTAAATAACAAAAAATCCTAGACAGTGCTTATGAACACATGAGCCTCGTATGAGGGACTACACAGGAATCAGATTGACTACATGTGTGGAAAGAGATCATGGAGGAGTGCAATATTAGCAGTCAGACCAAGACTTACGATGGCACAGACTGTCAATTCCTCATGTGTAAGCTCAAATTGATGCTGAAGAAAACAAAAACAAATATGTGAGAACAAAAATAACCTTGAATACATTCCAACTAAATGGGGTGAAAAAAGCATCCCAAGAAAAAATTATGATGCCCTAAACTCTATTGACCTAAGATCAGATGAGTGATAGGATTAGGAAGTAAGATTTCAAAGGGCAACTCCAGAAAATATACTAAAAGACTTGCAGTAAGAATGGCATTGTAGTTCATGTAAGATCAATCTAGGTTGAAAGTAGGGAAGGCCAGAAAGATGTTTATCTGTGTTTTATTGACTCTGCAAATAAATATGACTGTGTGAGCCATAATAAAGTAAGTAGAACATTTTTAAGAATTGGAATTCCAGAATAGTTAATTGCAGTTATGCAAAAGGCAGCATAAAGAACAAGATGTACCATTTGAACTCAGAACAGGAGGAAATTGCATGATTTAAAATCTAGAAAAGTATGTGTCAAAGTTGGTTTCTTTCACTATAAGTATTTTATTTGCATAATAAGCAAATAATCTGAGATTTATTATTATAAAAATACCCTAAAATACTATATTAGAATAGAATTAAAGAAAAACTTAACCTAGGATAGACAAATCACACAACTTTACTTGCTGTATGTAAAGAGGACTTGAAATACTGATACAAAATTAAGACTATATCAATTGTTACCTTTCTTAATTATATCTCAACACAAAGAAAATAAAAATTCTTATACTGGACCAATATGCAGTATTATGATAAACAGAGAACAGAAAGAAGTCCAGGATTTCATATTACTTGGACCCACAGTCATTGTCTATGGAAGCATCAATCAAAAAATCAAACTACATGGTGAGTGGAGGGAGGTAGTTAAGGAAATGGGAAAGATCCGGCAGAGATCTGAAAAGACAGAGTAGTGGTGGGCATAGTTCACTAGTGATTAATTTTATAAAGTATAATAAACTGGAATGAACGGTAGTATGTATACACAATGTACATGAATTGTGTATGCAAATCAATATAAAATATTTTTTAAAGTAAAAAAAGGAGGGGGGAAATGCTGGAGAACAAAGAATCATCTCCTCTTGGGCCAAGTCAGATCTGATTCAACAGTAAAGAACAAGAAAAAAAAATAATAATTCAATACATCTCCTGATCTCCTGACTGCTGATACCACGTGTATGACTGCTGGTAGCAAGTTTATGGATTGTGCATCTGAGTAAGATGAAGTCATTGATAGTTTCCAATCTTTAGAAGAAAAAAAAATCAAATTATATATCAAACTGAGCAAGCCTGCTTTTAGGGACTTCTATAAAGTGTTAAAAAACAAAGATCTGATCCACACCACATTATCTTCAATAACTTCACATATATCCAAATGACGGAAGGTCCAAAAGGAGAAATGAAAATTCGATGCTTTTGAATTATGTTAATTAAGAATGTAGAAATCATGGACGTCAAGAAGAGTGAACAAATCTTTCTTGGAAGACGTGAGGGTGAGGAAACCTTGTTTCAGATAATTTTTATCTAATTTCTAGTCCCTAGATAAGAACATTGTTCTTGGTAAGATAGAAAGCAAAAAAATAAGAGCCCCCACATAATAGATTACCATAGTGGTCTCAACAGTTGGCTCAAATATAATGATGATTATGAGAATAATACACTGCAAGAGTGAGTTTTGCTCTGTTGTATTTAGATTTGCTCTGAGCAGGAGATGACTCAAAGGTACCTAACAACAACATATCTAAGCACACATGTGCACATACTCCTACACCTATGTAACACATATCAACATACATGACACTCACAAATTTTGAGTTGTCAATTTTGGTTGCTGCAGAATTGGATACTTTACATCATTTGCAATAATTGTCTTTATTCTTGTGTGTCTCTTGTAATTTATACTACTGAAGTTGTTCTTGTCATGGAATTTTAGTCTAGGGTTTACTAATACTCAGCTGTCAATGACTAGGCTTCCCCTTTCAGCCGGGTCTTTTGAAAATGCTGTAAATAGAGAGTCTTTTTCTTCAGGAAGCCCATAGCCCACAATTATTATTAAATGTCGTCTTCTACCTTGTAATTAGAGAGAGCAGCATTGCTTTCTTGGCCCTATCACTAAATGGTGAGTATTTCTTGCCAGCAAGAACAGTGTTATGTTTATCACTCACTAGTCTACTCTTTTTTTTTAAAATAAATATTTCCATGCTTTGCATATAGTAAGTAGTCTATAAATATTTGTCAAAAGGAATGAATTCTACACAGTAAAAGATAGCCCTCCAAAAGTTGTATAACCCTAGTCTACAAAGACCAAAGCATATGTTAAATCACGTTCCCTGAAATTTTATTGATTTTTATGGTTGTTTAAGAATATATACATCCACAGAAAAATATATATCACTACAACAGTTTCTAAAGGTGCTAATCAATTAGTACCTAAGAATATATTCTTAGAGTTGTGTAGCCATCTCATCGTCCTTTCTTGAGATGTTCCTCTCGTATTAATAAAAACTCACTACTCTGGTCATTTAGTGGGTAAGAACGATATCCATTTATGGAGTAAACAAGGTGTAGTGTTAAAAGAATTCCTTCAACAGAAGCAAACATCTTGCAGAAATGAATTCCTGGGCCCAGAGAAATTTTGTTCCTTCTAGTCAGTACCTCGTCTTTTTACTTCTTAATTACTGTTACACATCTTTAGACCAATTATTACTAAGGGAATAATTTTAAAATATAAAATAATCATTACTGCTTTGATGTTGGGTTTCTTTTTCTCATTTTTCCTTTGCTGATTTGCTGAGAGATATTGATGAGTTATTTCTTTTCAATGTTCCATAGTAATATTTTCTTTTATGTCAACAGCTTCATCTTGCTTAGATCCATAATTAATACCATTGGTACCAGTTGTCAGGAAATAAGGAGATCTGCAGTTAGGGACCTCTCCAAGTTACTGAGGAGTAATGATATTAGTTTGAGGTCTAAGGTATGTCTGATTCAGGCCATAGTCTTTCCAATCACTTGCTCTACATCTGATAGCTGTGAGAGCTGGATAATGAATAGAGATGACAGAAGAATTGATGCCTTTGAGCTACGGTGTTGGAGAAGAGCACGGAATATCCCATGGATGACCAAAAGAACAAACAAATACGTCTTCTAGAGCATACAGCCAGAAGGCTCTTTGGAGGCAAGAATGGTGAGGCTTTGCCTCACGTCTTTGGGGTATGTTGCTAGGAGGGGCTATTCCTTGGGGAGAGACATGATACCTGAAAGGATGGAGGATCAGCAACGGAGAGGAAGACCCTCGACCATTTGGATTGACACAGTTACTGCCGAAGTAGGCTATTGTACGTCAGGAAGTGTGAGGATAATACAAGACAGCACAGGATTCAGAACTTTTGTTCATAGGGTCCTTATGGGTTGTACTCAACTAGATGGGACCTAACAAAAACATATAAGTGGTTTGTTGTTGTTAGGTACAGTTGAGTCAACTATGACTTGTAGTGACCCTACAAATAGTGGCTCTAAATCTTGCCCTATCCTGAGCCAACCTCACTATGCCTGACACATTTGACCCACTGCCACAGTCATTGTGTCAATTTATCTCAATCAGGGTCATCATCTCCTATGTTCATATTCTACTCTTCCAGGATGATGTTCTTTTCCAAAGACTGTTCCTTCTTAATAATATGCCTGAAGTATGTGAGACAGAGCTTTAAAATCCTTGTTTCCAAAGAGAAACCTGGTTTCACCCTCTCCAGGACACCCTTGTTTGTTCTATTATCAGTCCATTGTATGTTCAATCCTCTTCTTCAGCACCAAAGCTCAAAGGCATCAATTATTCTTCTGTCATCCTTTTTCATTGTCTAGCTCTCAGATACATACCAAGCAACTAAGAAAACCATGGCCTAGATCAAGTACACCTTATTTTCTGAACTAACATCAGTGCTCTTTAGCTCTCTGGAAAAATCCCCGACAGCAGATTTTTCAAATGCAACTCATCTTTTGATTTCACGACTACTAGTACCCAGAGTGTTGATTGTGGATATGAGCAAGATGAAATTGTTGATAACTTCAATCTTCTTTCCTTTTACCATGATACTTCCTATTGGCTCAGTGGTAAGGATCTTTGTTTACTTAATTTTATCATGTAATCCATATTGAAGGTTGCAGTCCTTGAGCTTCTGCAATAAATGCTTCATATCCTCCCCAGTTTTGGTGAGCAAGGTTGTATCTTCTGCATAACTAATGGTTTTGATGAGTCTTCCTGCAATCCTTATGTCATCTTCATAAAGTCAGCCTCCCTAATGATCTGTTCCATTTATAGATTGAAAAGGTATGGATAAAGGGTACATTCTGACAAGTTCCTTTCTTGCTTTTGAACTAGACAGTGGTCCTCTGTTTGGTCAACAGCTTCCTGGTCCAGTATAGGTTTGACTTGAGTGCAATTAAGCGTTCTGGGATTCTCATTCTTCTCAATGTTAGTCACAACTTGTTGTATTCTACACTGTCAAATATCTTTGCATAATCAATAAAACACAAATATACATCCTTCTGGTCCTCTTTGTTTTCAACCAAGACCTGCCTGACATCAGTGATGATATCCCTGGTGTCATGGCCTCTTCTAAACCCTTTTTTAATTTCTACCAGTTTTCTATCACTGTACTGTTCTAGTTCATTTTGGAAACTATTCAGCAATATTTTGCTTGTATGTGATATTAGTTATATTGTTCTATAATTTCCACATTCTGTTGGATCACCTTTTAGGGTGGTAATAGGAATAAATATGGATCTTTTAAGTCAGTTGACTAAATAGCTGTCCTCTAGATTTCTTGGGACAATCTGGGGGCACATCCAGGGCTGCATTTGTTTGTTGTAATATTCTAATTGGTATTCCATTAAATACTTTGTTTATGAGGTAATATCAAACAAGTTATTTCCTTCCATATCATTTGTAATGCAGCAACTGAGGTACATATGTGAAAGTTATTTTGAACTAGCTCTTCAAGATGATATAATTTTAGTATCAAATCTATTTTCATAAGCGAACAAGTTCACATCTCTAAATGCTTTTCCACTTTATCTCACTTTTTAAAGAAGAGGACAAAACAAATATTTAAGGATGCCCACTGTCACAACTTCTATTCAGCATTGTATTAGCAGTACTTGCAGGGCACTATGACAAGGGAAAGAAATAAAAGTCATCCAGATTGGCAAAGAGATGTTTAAACTGTCACTATATGCAGATGGCATGATAGTGTGCAAGAAAATCCCAAGGAACCAACAAGGAAACTGTGAAAGCTGGTGAATCAATTTAATAGAGTGGCAGGATAAAAGATCAATATCCAAAATTCAGTGGGATTTCTCTATAGTAACAATTTACCCCAAGTATATTAGGACTGAGACACAAACGGAGATTTTTACTCGAATGTTAATAGTAGTGTTATTCGCCATTGCAAGACATGGAAACAGCTAAATGTCCAACCACAACCAAACAGAGAAATTGTGGTACATTCACGCAATAGAATGTTATGAAGCACTCTGGAACAACAGTTTTGAAAAATACTACATAACTTGGAAGACACTGGAGAGCATTATGTTGAGTGAACTAACTCAGTGTCATAAGAACAAATGCTGCATAAGACCATTATTTTAAAAATAGAAGAGAAACTAGTAAACATGCATGAGAACGCTTGGAGGAAGCGGTAGGCACAAAGGGCTGAGGATAGATAGGAATGAAAACACAGGGCTGTCCAGTTTGGTGGGTAGAGGGGATGCGGGAAAGGAGTGGGAAGGATCCAGGTGAAAAGACGGTAATGATGGGCAAGGTCCAATGGTGATTAATTTTATAAAATATAATGCATGTGAATGATTGTATGAAACACAATGTGAATGAAGAATAGTGTGAAACACAATGTTTATAAACTTTGTAAACAAATCAATAAAAAGCCAAACAAACAACAACTAAAATCTGTTTTTCTGGAGGAAAGGGTTCACAAAAGCTAAAGAATCAATGGACCAAACGAACCATAAAGGGAAGTTGTATACAAAACATACCAAAAAAACCCCACCAAAAACAAACAACGAAACCCCAAAAAAACAACGTGTACTAACTGTGCATCCCCATATTTGAGTTAAAATAAATACTATAGTATTACATTGAATTTTTTAACAATGACAATAAGTTTACTATATACTGACACACATCAGAGTAAGCTTATCTTTGAGATATACTAACTTGTTCTGATGTCTCAATTGTTAAAGAAAAAATTAAAAAACTAAGCTTAAAGTTTAAAGATGAAGAAATCCTTTAAATTTCCTTCAGAAATTAAATGGTGGGGATGAAAAGTCCTTATTAGGGCATCACATAGAAATACATGCCTAATATTAAGTGAAGCATGTAGCCAATAGTTATTACTTAAAATTTGGAAACACAAGTGCTGACATAGTTGTTTTTTTTTTTAAATTATATTTTTGTAATCGGAAGAAAAGATAAAAATAAATGTCTCATTAGGGAACTATTCAATAACCTTCCTTAACTCTGGGGCCTTAAGGCCTTTTGGTTAGCTGATTAAAATAAACTCTAAGCTGGCCTTCCTGCTTCCCACTCTCCTCCTAATGTTGAGGTCAGAGTGACTGCCTAAATTGCAGATATAACAATGCCAATTTTCTACTCCAAATCTTCTAAAGTTCTTCAGCACTAGAAGATTTAAAAAAACCAAAAGGTGGACAGCAGTGGTTTGCAGGAATGGGCTCACAACCCTTGAGAGTCAATATTGCAAAGTTTCCACTGGTTGATGGCAACAGAACAAAAAGAAAGATAGCATGGCAGGTTTTCAAGAAAGTGAAATTAAAATCACTGTTGTTGTTGGTTTTTTTTCTTAAACCAAAAATATTGTTCTTTATTCTAAGATAATGCAGTCTGGTATTTTTTATATTCCATGCTTTATGAAATAGGGAGCTTTGTGACCTAGTGGTAAAAAGGTGTGTTGCAATCCCAAAGTCACAAGGTTTGCATCTACCAGCTGCTTTACTGGAGAAAGATGGGCAATCTCCTCCCAGGCTATATAGTGCCTTCGAAAATCCACCAGAGGACACCTACGAATTGGTTCCGATTTGAAGGTAAACACGACCACCACCACAATTTTACAAAAAATGGTAATCAATAAGTTTTGTTATTGCTCTTGGTTTTGTTTAACTCTAATGATCTTATTAGAAAAATTTAAAATTCAGCATGATCAGGGCTCTGTAATGTTATTGCTGGTCAATAATAATAATAATAAAAACAACAACAACTTCCTTTCCACTCTCAATGACTGAGCAGCTCTCTCAGAGTCTCTCCCATAACTTCTGTTAAATCTTTGGTCTACCATATGCTCTATTCACCTCTACCCCAATATTTTTTCCTTTGTTGTTGTGTTTTGTAGAGTTGGAACTGAATCATAGCTGACTCTCTAGTGGGTTTTCAGAATATGAATCACAGAAGAGATTGCCTCATAAATAGCTGACCCTCCAGCAGGTTTTCAGATGTCATAAGTCACAGAGAGAAGATCGCCCAACTTCCTCCCACAGAGAGACTCATGGATTTGAACTGTCCATCTTTGGGTTGGTAGTACCACTCCTAACCCCTTAGGCTACCAGAGCTCCAATCCTCATTTTAGGTTGAGACTGTTGTTATGTGCCGTCGAGTCGCTTGCAATCACAGCAACCCTATGTACAAGAGCCCTAAACACTGAACTATCTTGTGCCAACCTCTCCATCTCTGACACACTTACTCCCACCTCCCCTGTCATTTAATCAATCCATCTCATCAAGGTCTTCCTCTCCTGCGCCGTCCCTCCACCCTCCCAAACATGATGTCCCTCTCTAAGGACAGGTCCTTCCTTGCAACATGTCCAAAGGAGGTGAGATGAAGCTTCAGAATCCATGACTCCAAGGAGCAGCCCAGCTTCACCCTCTCTGAGAGAAACCTGTTTGTTCTCCTAGGAGTCCATGAAATAGTCAACACTCTTCTCCAGCATCACAGCTCAAATATACTTATTCTCAAAAATTAGGAAATGGAGACATACAACAACTACCTCTTTACTTGCAGAATTATAGACAGTAAGTGAAAGAGATGAAATTTGAACACAAGTGATTAAACATCAATTGTTTAATCTATTACCAGTGTCTAGAAAAGTATGTTATACAGAGAAGACATTTGATAAATGTTTGAGTAAGAGAATGATTAAATGAAATGCTTTTCATTCTTTGCTATTTTTTCTGAAATACAATTTTTGTTGTTATGGTTATGTGCCCTCAAGTTGTCTGTGACTCATAGCAACCCTTTGTACAACAGCCCTAAACTCTGCCCTATCCTGTGCCAAACTCACAGTCTCTGACATACTCACCCCAATTATCCCAGTCAGTGAATTAATCCACCTCATAGAGAGTCTTCCTCTCCTGGGATGTTCTTCCACCCTCCCAAGCATGACGTCCTTCTCCAAGGACTGGTCCCTCCTTGCAACATGTCCAAAATATGTCAGATGAAGCTTCAGAATCCTTGCCTCCAAGGAGCAGCCTGATTCAACCCTCTCCAGAACGAACCTGTTAGTTCTCTTAGCAGTCCATGTTATATTTTTCTCCAACACCACAACTCAAAGACATCAATTCTCCTTCTATCCTCCTTAGTCATTTTTCAGCTTTCTGGCGCATAGCAAATGATTACAAAGACAATAGCCTACCTGTATTGGATGCACCTTAGTCTCCAGAGTGACACCATTGCTCTTCAGTACTTTCCTAACAGCAGACTTTCCCATCACAATATGTCTTTTAATATCCTGGTTGCTGGTGCCAAGAGTGTTAACTGTGGAGCCAAGCAAACTATAACTGTTAACTATCTCAATCTCTTCACCATCCATCCTGATGCTGCTAATTGGTCCAGTGGTGAGAATCTTTGTCTTCTTGACATTGAACCTTCAATCCATACTGAAGGCTGTGGTCATTGACCCTCTGCAGCAAGCATTTCAGGTCCTCCTCAGTTTCAGCAAGCAGGGTTGTGTCATCTGCATAATGCGGATTGTTGATGAATCTTCCACCAATCCTGATGCCACACTTCTCACAAAGCCCAGCCTCCCAGATAATCTGTTCTGCATACAGGTTGAAAAGATATGGAGATAGGACACATCCCTGGTGTACACCAATCCAAATTTTGAACCATGCAATGTTTCTTTGCTCTGTTCTGACAATTGCTTCCTGGCCCAAGTATAGGTTTCACATTAGCATAATCAAGTGTTCTGGGATTCCCATTCTTCTCAGAGTCAGCCACAGTTTGTTATGATCCACACAGTCAAACAGTTTTGCATAATCAATGACACAGACATTCTTCTGGTACTCCCTGCTTTCAGCCAAGATCCATCTGACATAAGCTACAATATCCCTGGTACCATAACTCCTTCTAAAACCAGCCTGCACTTCTGGTAGTTCTCTGTTGATGCTTGCAGGTGGTATCAATGTTACTGTTTGATAATTTCCACACTCTGTTGGGTCATCTTTCGTTGGAATGTGAACAAGTATAGATCTCTTTCAGTCAGTTGGCCAGACTCTTGGCACAACTTGGTGAGCACATAATTTCCACACTCTGTTGGGTCATCTTTCTTTGGAATGTGAACAAGTATAGATCTCTTTCAGTCAGTTGGCCAGACTCTTGACACAACTTGGTGAACACATCTAGGACAACATGTGTTAAATACATCAGTAGGTATACCATCAATTCTTGGGGTCTTATTTTTTGCCAGTTCTTTCAAAGCAGCTTGAACTTCTTCCTTCATCACCATAAGCTCCTGCTCATATGCTGTTTCCCTAAATTCTTCTATGTCTGCCAACTCCTTTGGTACAGTGACTCTATATACTCTTTCCATTTTCTTTTAATACTTCCTGGATCATTTATTATTCTGCACAAAGCATCCTTAAGTATAGAACTCGAGGTTTGAATTTGTTCTTCAGTTCCTCGAGCTTAAAAAATATTGAGCGAGTTCGGCCCTTTTGTTTTCCTTTTAGTAGACTTGTTTAATTATACCTTAGAATTAGCTCCTATGATTTTATGAGTCAAATTACAAATGCTAAAATAGAAATATTTTCAACTAGAATACATGTTACTAATCTCATTACTACTGACTTGAAACCTACTTATAGCTGACTTTTGACTGGGTTTCTGATGCTGCTGGTGCATTCTGATCTCCAGAGAGGCTTGGGTTAGAAGTGTGACTCCATAGAATCTAGGCCACAGAACTCCCTCATGGAAGTATCTAGTATTAGAAATTGACAGTGGTAGCTAATAAAGACAACAAGCACTGTTTTCACCATATCCTACAAATACAGATATAGTTTCATTTTCACTCAACTAAATAACTTTTTTAATTCTCATTGTAATACCTTTAATTAACAAAAGGTATTTTTAATTTCTAATATTTTAAATTTCCAAATATTTGGGTGATTCTTCAAATTTAGTAATTTGCTGTTTACTTTTCCTATTGTCTGTAAACACTTACTGCAATATCTCAATTCATGTACTTAAATGATGTATATTGAATTTGGCTTTATGACCCAGAATATGGTGTGTGTGTATTTGAAAAGAATGTATATTCTGTTGATTTTTATTTTATTGTTTTTATTTGCTATTGAGCTGAAACCAACTCATAATTGGCCCTCCAATCAGTTTTCTGCGGCTATATAACATGTGGGAGGAGAGTGTTTAGCTCTTTCTGCCTTGAATCAGCTGTAGATTCAGACTGATTAGCTTGAGTTGACAGCCACTAGGCAACTAGAGCTCCCCATTTTTATTTTGCTATTTTAGAAATATCAATTGGATCAAATAGTTAATAATATGATGTAGTTCCTAGGGAGTGGTGATGTTAACCTCAAAACCATGCCTCTGGATATGGAGAAGTCAGAACTTTCATACACTGCTGGTGGAATTTTAAAATGGTACAACCACTCTGGAAGGCACTTTGGCATTTCCTGAAAAAGTTGAACATAGAAATTCTCTATTACCCAGCTATTCTAATATTAAGAATATACTCCAAAGAAATTAGGACTGACACAAAACAGAGGTTTGTACATCAGTGTTCATAGCAGCATTATTCACCATAACAAGAACATGAAAACAGCCCAAATATCCAACCACATCCAAATGGAATGAGAAATTGTGAAATATTCACACAATGGAATACTATGCAGCACTCAGGAAGAATGATTTGGAAAAATACATAACTTCGGAGAGACTGGTGGGGCATTATGCTGAGTGAACTAACTCAGTCTCATAAGGACTAACACTGCATAAGACCATTATTGTAAAAATAGGAGGATTAACTAATAAAACATGTATGGGAGCTCAAAGGATAGAAGGGTGGGAGTGGAGGGGTGAGGATGGATAGGGGCAAAACCACAGGACTGCACAGTTATGTGGGTGAAGGGAGTGGGAGAAGAAAATGGTAAGGATACAGTTGAAAAGATGGGGAAATGATGGGCAAGGTCCAATGGTGATTAATTTTGTAAAACTTAATGCATAAGAATGATTGTATGAAGCACAATGTGAATAGTGTGAAACAGAATATATATATAAACTTTGTAAGCAAACCAATTAAACAAAAACAACCAAAATACCAACCACAAAAAACACATTTCTCTAATGGTTCAAATCTATCTGCTACTACATGGGGGAAAGATAACAATTTCCTTTCATGTAGTTTATAGCTTCACATACTCACTGGACAGGCAGTGGTCCATTTTTACCCAATGGCAATGAGATGAATGTCCTTAATGATTTTTCTGTTTATTTTATCTACTATTGAAAGAGAAGTATTGAAATAGCAATCTATAATTGTCAAATTGTAGACTTCTTATTTTAGTTCAGTCAATTGTCAATTATAGCTTTAAATAAAAATTAAACCTCTGGTTTTATGTTTATACA
>NW_006399759.1:25376343-25381243 GCF_000299155.1 Elephantulus edwardii | reverse complement strand
TGATTGCTTTAAAGAGTGAAAACCCCCTTAATGTCAATTGTTCACTTGATCACTTCCTCTCATTGTCTTAAGTCAGAACTAACTCACAGCTCACCCTCCAGCATGTTTCCAAAGCCCTAATTTCACAAGAGAAGATTGCCCATCTTTCTTATACAGAATGGCTCAATCTTTGTGTTAACAACACAATCCCCATAGATCACTCCATGTTGGTCAATCGTTTTGCTGAAAGCTGAGTGAGTCTTGGGGCAGAGTTTTTTCCAAGTTCAAAGAGTACCTAAGGGCTTATGTTATTCAAATCCACTCTTCAGGAGAAGAATGAGCATTTTCTTCCCTTTAGATTTACTGCCTCTGAAAACCAGCTGAAGAGTCAAATACGGGGTTGATTTTAATGTCATAGTTACTGTTATTGTTAAGTGCCATCAGGCATAGGAGACTCATAGCAACCCTATGAACGAAAGACCTGAACACTTGTGTAACTTTCATCCTTTCTCCAGGTTCTTAGGGTTTCTGGAGGCAAGCTATTTTGGAAGTGGATGCCACTGCTGCTTCCAAGCTTATTTTAATCTGGGAGCTCCTTAAACACTGTCCACAATGGGTAACCATTATCACATTTGACACATCAGTGTCACAGTGTTCAGCTTCACAGCACTAACCATGAGTTAGTTACCTCTGTACAGCAAGTGGACAGGCCAGGACTATATGACCTAGAAGAATGTTTGACCAAAACCAACTGAAAACAGGCCTGAGGGCTGTGAATTAAAGTCACCACCTTTGGCTTGGTCACATTATTTTCTGTCCACTAGGCCAGCTGAGCTCTCTCTATGCTGTTGTTGTTGTTAAGTGTTGTTGAGTCGTAGGTGGCTCATAGTGACTGTATGAACAAAAGACCTGAACACTTGTATAACTTTCATCCTTTCTCCAGGTTCATAGGGTTTCCAGAGACAAGCTATTTCAGAAGTGGATGCCACTCCTGCTTTCAAGCTTGTTTTAATAGGGGAACACAATAGTAAAACCATTAGACCAGTAACTGCCTTTTTTTTTTCTTTCTTTCTTTTTGTCCCTAATGTTTCCCCCATTCTGTCAAGTACCTACTATTGTTGCAAGTCACTACTCAACAAATAAGATGTAGAACATTTTTGATGGTTCCAGAGACTATGGTCCCAGAGACTATGGTCCTGAGGCCTTGTCCTTGTTGTATGTCATCAAGTTGACTATGACTCACAGTGACTCTATAAGCACTAATTCTGAACCTTGCCTTATTCTGAGCCAACCTCACCATCTCAAACACATCTAACCGCATTGTCACAGTCACTGTGTCAATCCATCTCATCCAGAGTCTTCCTCTTCTGCACTGACCCAGCAATTCACTTCATAAATATGCTTAGTTCTGCTTAGGAAGTTTACAAAACTTTGTTCTTTGCTGTGTTTAACTATATACATGGATATATCCAAAGCATTCCTGTATGAATAGAGGAATAAAATAACTTTTCGTGAGGATAGACCCACTGTCCTCCCTAACACTGGTTTTTGTTTTGGTATTTTGTTTGGATTTTTGTGGGGTTTTTTGTTTGTTTTGTTTTTGTATATGTGCTTATAAAATTAACATTGTGTTTTTAAGGGTTGCACTTTGCTTCTTTTTATAAATATTATTTATTTTGTTGTTGCTGAAAATATAAGAAAACATGGATCAATTCAAAGTTTCTATATGCACATCTCAATGTCTTTAAATTCTCTGAGTTATACAACCACTCTCATTCTTTATCTGAATTGTTTTTCCTTCATTAAAATGGATTCATTGCCACCTAATGTGCCTGTATAATATTGTTGCATTTTAAGACAATCTCAGGGGATGTTCATTGCCATTTTGTTGGAAATGATTCACAACTCACTCTCCAAGAGCTTTTTTAGAGGTTGTCAATGGCACAGGAAAATATTGTCCATATTTCTGCAGTGGAGAAGCTGGTGAATTTGAACTACTTGCCTGCCTTTTAGGGTGACAGCACAACTACTTAATCATTAGATCATTATATTATGTTATCATTGTATTATTCCATTTTTACTTCAAATAAACATTGCTACAATTCTTCTCTCTACTATGTATAAACATTAATTTCTATCTGATAGTGCTTATTGCTTGCCTAAATAAAGCCTGCTAAACTTGAAATAGGCAGCAGTGTGAGAGGTCAGCAGCAGTGCAAGGTGCAAGGCATCATAAAAGTGATCTTTGGCCTGAGCCATCAGATCAAGGAGTGGATGGATGGAGGGAGGTGCTGGATGGTGTAGTCTCGATTGTAAGAGGATGCTGATGGAGCGGGGAAAGGGAAGGGACAAGACACCAGGGAGTGAGGGGCAACACTGAATCCATTGGTTACTTTTGCAAAGGGGAAGTATCTTTCTTCTGCTCCTTTTGGTAGCATGCATGTCTGTCAGATATATAAAGCTGAGCATGCAAATTAAGACAGATTAGAAAGAAGAATTGGCTAGTCACTTATGTACTGTAGAGCACACTTAGAGTACACTCGCAGATATGATACCTGAGGCTGGGCCCTCGTATTTGGAAACACAAAGAAGGAGATACCAGTTATTGGAACATGGAACATGAGAAGAATGAAAGAAAAAAACTTGACATCATTAAGAAAATAAATAGAATGCATAAATATTGATATATTGGGTATTGACAAAATGGGATGGATTGGCATGGAAATTTTGAATCAGAAAATAATATATTCTATGCCAGCTGCATGGTTTAAAATTGAGAAAGGTGTACGCCAGGAATGTGTCCTATCTCCAAACCTTTTCAACCTGTATGCAGAACAGATTATCTGAGAGGCTGAGCTCTATGAGGAGAAGTGCGGCATCAGGATTGGTGGTAGATCTATTAATAATCTGTGTTATGGAGATGACACACACTGCTTGCTGAAACTGAGGAGGACCTGAAATGCTTTCTGTAGGGGGTCAAGGACTGCAGCCTCCAATATGGATTGAGGCTCAATGTCAAGAAGACAAAGGTTCTCACTACTGGACCAATTGGCAGCATCAGGATGGATAGTGAAGAGATTGAGATTGTTCACAACTTTAGTCTGCTTGGCTCCATGGTCAACACTCTTGGCACCAGTAGCCAAGAAATCAAAAACTGTATTGCGATGGGAAAGTCTGCTGTCAGGGACCTCTCCAGGGTACTGAAGAGAGATGGTGTCATTCTGGAGAGTAAGGTGCATCTGATACAGGAAATGGTCTTTGCAATCACTTGTCGTGCATCAGAGAGTTTGACAATGACTAAGGAGGAGAGAAGGAGTATTGATGCCTTTGAGCTGTGGTGCTGGAGAAGAGTATTGAATGTACCATGGACTACTAAGAAAACAAACAGATTCATCTTGGAGAGGGTTAAACCAGGCTGCTCCATGGAGGCAAGGATTCTGAGGCTTCATCTGACATACTTTGGGCATGTTATAAGGAGAGACAGGTCCTTGGAGAGGGACATCATGCTGGGTAGGGTGGAGGGACAGAGCATGAGGGGAAGGCCCTCTATGAGGTGGATTGATTCAGTGACTGGGGCAATCAGGATGCGTGTGTCAGAGGCAGTGCTATTGGCACAGGATAGAGCAGAGTTTAGGGCTGTTGTACATAGGGTCACTATGAGTCGCAAACGATTCGATGGCACATAACAACAATAACACTAGAAATGTAGAGCTTCACATATATATTTTATATCATTTTTTTATCCCTCAAAGCCAAATTTGGACCTCTTTTTTATTAAATAAAATTTTTGTTTTATATTTGTTTGTTTACACAGTTTTTATACACTGTTTTTCACACCAGATCTTTCACATTTCTTTACCCACCCCTCCCTCTACCCATCAAATTGCGTATGATTACTACCCCCTACCCAAAATCACCCCTCTGCTCCCCCCGCCCCATGTGGATTATCATACAAATTTTATAATTATCTATTTCTACAATAGTGATCTTACACAGTATTTGTCATTATGGGACTGAGTTGGTTCACTTAGCGTAATGCTATCCAGTTCCTCCCAAGTTAGGTAATGATTTCCAAAGTCTTTATTTCTGCATTTGGCATAGTATTCCATCATGTGTATGTACTATAATTTCTCAATCCATTCAATTGTGGTTGGACATTTGGTCTGTTTCCATGTTCATGTGATGATGCATAATGCTGCTGTGAACACTGGTGTACAAGTCTCTGTGTCTCAGTTCTCATTTTCTCAGGATAGATTCCAAGCAGTGGAATAGCTGGGTCATATGGAATTTCAAAGTTCAACTTTTTTTTAAGGAAGGGCCAAACTGTCCTCCAGAGTGGTTGTACCATTTTAGAAGCCCATCAATGGTGTATAAGAGTTCCTATCTCTCCACATTCTCTCCAACATTTACTATTTGCTGTTCTGCTAGTCTTTGCCACTGCTCCTGAAGTGAGATTGTTATCTCATTGTTATTTTGATTGACATCTCTCTTATTGACAGTGATTTTTGTTGTTTGTTGTCATGTGCCATCAAGTTGCTTGCAACTCATAGCGACTCTATGTACAAGAGCCCTAAACACTGCTCTATCCTGTGCCAACTTTGCCATCTCCGACACACTCACTCTCACCACCCCAATCACAGATTCGATCCATCTTATTGAGGGTCTTCCTCTCCTGCTCCATCCCTCCACTCTCACAAACACGATGTCCCTCTCCAAGGACCAATACCTCCTTGCAATATGCCCAAAGTATGTCAGACGAAGTTTCAGAATCCTTGACTCCAAGGTGCAGTCCAGTTTCATCTTCTCCAGGGCAAACCTGTTTTCTCCTAGCAGTCCATGGTATATTCAACACTCTTCTCCAGCACCACAGCTCAAAGGCATCAATTCTCTTTCTATCATCCCTATTCACTGTCCAACTCTC
>NW_006399759.1:25372809-25374923 GCF_000299155.1 Elephantulus edwardii | reverse complement strand
TTGAAATATGTCAATTGGTATGCCGTCAACCCCTGAAGCCTTGTTTTTTGCCAATTCCTTCAGAGCAACTTGAACTTTCTTTTTCATTAGTGCAGGCTCTTGCTCTTATGTGATTCCATGAAATTCTTCTGTGTCAGTCAATTCCTTCTGATGCAGTGACTGTGTACTCCTTTCATCTTCTTTTAATGCTTCCTGGATCATTTAACATTCTACCTAAAGAGTCCTAAAGTATTGCCACCCATGTATGGCTTGAATTTGTTTTTCAACTCCTTCAGCTTAAGAAACACTGAGCGAGTTTAGCCCTTTTGATTTTCTGGCTCTCGCTCTCTGCACATTTCATTATAGTATCTTGCTTTGTCTTCCGAAGCTGCCTTTTGAAATTTTATGTTTAGCTTTTTTATTTATTGATTTCTTCCTTTCTCTTTGGCTTCTCAGCACTCTAGTGCAATATTCAGAGTCTCATCTGACATCCATCTTAATATTTTATTTTTCAGTCTTTGTAATGATCTTTTGCGTTCTTCATGGACTATTTTCTTGATATCCTCCCAGAGCTCATTTATAATCTACGCTCATTGGTGCTCAAGGCCTCAAACCTGTTTCCGAGATAGTTTTAAAATTCGAGTGGGACAGGCTTAAGGTAAATTTTTGGTTCCTGTGGATTTGATTTAATTTTTCTCAACTTCAGCTTGAACGTGCATGTGAGAGTAGTTGGTGGTCTATCCCACAATCAGCATCTGGGCTGGTTTTCACAGCTGATATTAAGCTTCTCCAGTGAGTCTTTCCATGACTTTTAGCATTTCTTCATGTGTCCGTTGGCCATCTGAATATCATTTCTGTCAAATCTTTTCATGTCTTTTGCCCATTTTATAATTGGGTTGTCAGTGTTTTTCTTGTGGAGGTCCTGTAGAATCTGTAAACATTTGCTATGAGACCCTTGTCTGAGATGGTATTCCCAAATGTTTTTGGTTGGGTTTTTGTTGTTGTTGTTTCCCAAGCAATAGATTTTATTTTCACTCTGTTAGAAAATGTTTTGATGTGCACAGGGATTTAATCTTTAGGAGGTTCCATTCATCAAATTTATATCCTTCAGATTGTGCATTTCTGTCTATATTTGGAGGTCTCTTTATACCATAGACTAAACCATCTAAGGTTGATCCCTGTTTGTCCCTTATGAACTTTGTGGTTTTAGCATTTACTCCTGGGTCTCTGACTCAGCTTGAATTGTTTTTTGAGTATGGTGTGAGATGTAGATGCCATTTCAGCTTTCTGCAGGTAGCAGTCCAGTTTTCCCGGTACCATTTGTTGAAGAGGTTGTCATTTCTCCATTTGATAGGTTTTATTTCCTTGGTTAACAACAGTTAAACATAGATATAAAGGTGCATTTCTAAGTTCTCACTTCTGTTACATTGGTCTATGTTCATGTCATTGTACCAGTACCATGTTGGTTTTGTTACTATCACTGTATAGTAAGTTTTGAGGTCAATGAGTGCTATACCTCCCACCTTGGTAATTTTCCTTTCATTCTTCATTTTGGATCTCTTTTATACTAGTCATTTATCCTCTTGTCATGATAATTCTCTCCTTTATATTCTTGGTAATCCAAAATCCATACACATACAAGGAAGACCTATTAAAACCACTATCATTCAAATTTATGCATCTACAACCAGAGCCAAAAAAGGAGAAAATAGATTATTTCTATCAACTGTTGCAGTCAGAAATCAATCAAACATGTAACCAAGATGCATTAATAATAATGGGTGAGGGGAACGCAAAAGTTCGGTACCAGGAAGAAGGATCAGTAGTCTGAAAATAAAGACTTAGTGACAGAAATGAGTCTGGGATGGAATGATAGAATTCTGTACAATCAATGGTTTTTTTCATAGCAAATACTTTTTATAAGAAACATAAATGCAAGTTATATACATGGATTTCACCTGATTGGATGCACAGGAATCAGACTGATTACATCTGTGGAAGGAATTGTTGGAGAAGTTCAATATTAGCAGTGAAAACTAGGCCAGGTGTTGACTGTGGAACAGACCATCAACTGCTCCTATGTAAATTCAAATTAAAGCTAACGAAGTTTAAAACATATCAACAGGAATAAAAAT
>NW_006399759.1:25347324-25371923 GCF_000299155.1 Elephantulus edwardii | reverse complement strand
ACTAGAGACATTATTGCCAACATCAGATGGATCTTAGCAGAAACCAGAGAGAGTGAGAAGAATGCCTTTCTGTGTTTCACTGACTATGCAAAGGCATTTTACTCTGTGGATCACAACAAATTCTGGTTAACCTTGAGGAAAAATGGGAATCACAGAACTTGATTGTGCTTATGTGAAACCTTTACTTGGAACAAGGAGTCCTCAGAACAGAGCAAGGAAACAATGCATGGTTCTAAATCAGGAAAGGAGTGTGTCAGGGATGCATCCTGTCCCCACACTTCTTTATCTGTATGCAGAACAGATTATTTGGGAAGTAGGGCTTTATGAGGAGAGTGTGGCATCAAGATTAGAGGAAGACTCATCAACGATCCACGATATGCAGATGACACAACGTTGCTTGCTGAAACTGAAGAAGACCTGAAGCGCTTGCTGCAGAAGGTCAAGGACTGGATTTACGCTCAACATCAAGAAAACAGATTCTCACTACTGGGCCAATCGATAGCAACATGATAGCTGGAGAAGAGATTGAGGTGAGGTTGTTAGCAATTATAGCTTGCTCAGCTCCACACTAAACACAATATAATTTTGGACTTAGTTTAGAACGGATTTTTCAGTTCATCATGAGTCATAATCTGCTCCTTTGTCTGATTTAATATTTTTTGTATGCTCTACATTATACATTTTAAACTTTGGGATTCTAGATGTCGTTATAAACCTTTAATTAGCACAAGATTTTTTCCCCCTCTCATTACTTAGTGGTAAGAAGCTATCATGCTGTGCCAATGGCACATGGTTCTAATCCACCAGCTGCTGTACAGAAGGTTGGACAATCAGTTCCTCTATTATTTACTGCCTCTGGAAACCCTTGGATTGTCAGGTATCAGTCTATGACTCTATTCAGACTTGAGGGAGCACAAAACCACTAGGAAATTAAATTACTTAGTATTAGATTAAACATCTTTGTTGTGGTGTTAGAGTCATTGAGTTGATTTCAACTAATAGATTGACACAGTAGATTGATTGGTCAAAATCATTTCCTAGCCATTAGCTTTGACTTTTATCACATGGATAAAAAAATTATGGTAATAATATGAATAAAGTAAATAACAATTTTTGAGTGTAAACACGCAAACAAGGTGTATAGACTACTAATGAGAAAATCGGTCCGTTTTATTATCCTTTTAGGTTTAAACTGAGCAGGTTCAGAGTAGAAAATGAGACTCTCACTACCATCAAGAGAGAAGAAACAGAGTGTAGTGTGTCATTTTGGGCCACAGATTCCTGTAAGAGGTAGAAGCCCAGACCCATAACAGCAGTCACATCCCAGGCTGCAGCAACAGCAGCAGAGGTGGCAGAGAACTTGTAACCAACATAAAACAGATCTGAGCTAGCACTGCCTCCTCATGGAGCTAAGGACAAGGAGTTTCATCAGGTTTATTGGGCTAGAAGACACATCATATTTGGCAGGAATAAAAGCTTCCAATCACTGAGCAAGAGCCACAGGCAAGACCCACTGGATTTTCTGGAGATTAGAGAGTCTTTCAGAATTGCATAGGAAACATTACTGATTGAACAATTTTATACTCACTGTTTCTTATCTGAATTGTAACCTGTTACTCACCTGGTAGATTCCATAATTATGAGTATTGTCTGTGAGTTCTTTGTGGCCATTTCAATAGACTAATGGATCCAGTAAAGGAACACTGAGCACCTTGAGAAGGATGATTGGTGTTAGAATTAATAGATGAGGGAGTGTGAGAGTTTGTGGCTTAAATGACCTCATAAGAATCAATTTTATGCTGTAGATGTGGATAATGACTCTTAGTTTGTGCAGTCCAAACAAGGCTTTTCCAACTACAGCCATTCTGTTTTTATACCAAATAACCAGAGTGTAACTGTCTATGAGGTTTTATAGATTGAAATTATGGGAGCAGGTTTTCAGGTCTTTCTCTAGCTTCATTGTCCATTAGGTTCCTGTCACCAACCTTTAGGTTAACAGTCAAGATCTTAATCCTTACACCTTCAGGGGTCTTTTGAACCTCTTTTTGTTGTTGTTATGTGTCATTGAGTCACTTGAGTCTCATAATAACCTCGTGTACAATAGCTCTGAACTCTGCTCTATTCTGAGCCAATCTGTCTCTGACACACCGACCCCCATTACTCCAGTTACTGTGTCAATCCATCTCATCCAGGATTTTCTCCTTCTGTGCTGTCTCTTTCCTTTTTCTAAAACCACGATGTCCTTCTCCAAGGACTGGTCCCTCCTGAACCCCTGTAGGTTTGTTTTTAAGATTTTCTTAGGAAGGATTTATAGTACCTTTTAGTCCAAAGCTAATTTTGTACCATGATTAAATCGATATCATTGTGATGAGTAGACTAGTTTTAAGTAGTCTTTCATCAGCCTCAAGAATTATTCAGGTGACTACTTTCTTCTGCTTATGTGTTGAAATTTTACTAAATTCTAATCTAGTACTCCCTTATTAACCCCATAATTGTATTATCTGTGAGTTCTCTGTGAATAGTAAATCTCTATTCAGTCAAAGATTTGAGGAAATTCCTCTAAGTTTCTAGTTTATCTGCGCAATTTCCTTCATTTTGGAATTCTGTCCTGACAATTCCAGTCATATTATTTTCCTGGAATTCTGACTAGTGGGTTTATTTGGGGGGTTTTCCGTATATATTGTGTTTAGAAACTGACTTCTTATAGCAAGTTGGACAACTCACCTAAAAAACAGAATAGGAATTCTTAATTTTATTCCTAACTTGATTTTGTTCTATCATTTTTGTGAGAAATTGCAAAAAATATCTGATGGAGACCTGAGTATTGTAAACTTTTAATAGTATAACAATACCGATTATGAAGCTACTTAGGTTTTTTTAAACTTCATCTTTTACTATATTCACTTAATGGAAAAATAAAGTAAATTTGATATAAAAAGAATATAGGTGATTTGGGGAGGCTGATGTTTCCATCTTGGCAGAGGCAAAGTACTGAATCTCCTCTAGTCGCTAGTTTACTGTTCTAAAGAGAAAATTTAAGGCTTATCTATGGGCGTAATTTTTAGCATATCCTACTGATAACCAAAAGGCTGACAATCTTAAGTAGTTCAAAGGTCAATGAAAGGCTTTGAGGGAGAAAGGAGGTTAGTTTCCTTCCCTTGGGAAAACTTGATGGAGGGTCATTGAGAGTTGGAACGAGTTCAGTGGTAGTGAGTTAGGTCTGAATTTGATGTTTTTTTTTAACAAGGTCATAAACTTAACATGCTTGGAGTATTCTTTAACAATAAGCAATGACTATCTAAGTTACTAGAGATTGTTTACCACACAGAAAACAAAACCAATACAAAGAGAGATCAAATCACTTTTTCACAGTACCATAGGTACTGTATTAAGGCAAAGTTAGACTTAATTCAAGTAGTGTACTACCACAATGTGGCACTGTGTAAAATTATGTGTAATGTCAACCCAATAATTTTGACTTTTCTGAAACACAGTTTCTTCATCTGTAAAGTGCACAATGATAACCACCATGCTGCCCTTGATAATCATGCAGGGAATTATGAAAATTAAAATATATTACATGTGAAAATGTTTTCACCTCAGCTCATTGCCAGTGAGTAGGAAACAACCCATAGTTGACTCTTTAGGAGGTTTTCAGGAGGCTAAAAATCACACCAGAGGTGGTTGTCTATCTTTCTCCCACAGACCCACTGGCAGATTCCAACCTCCAGGGAGATGTGATCTCTGGGTTAGTAGCACAAAGCTCTACGGACTACACCATCAGAGCTAATGTAAGGACGTTTAAAATAATCTTTCTCGTGTTTAACAGAAAAAGGTATTCAGCAGTTTCCTAGTCACACATTTCTCATTTTCACCTCACTCCCTGCTTCTTTTTCTATTTTTTCCCTTTCTTTTCTGTCTTTGTAATGACCTTTTGCTCTTTCATGTATAGTACCCATGATTTCAGTGCACAATTCCTCTGGTCTTTGATCCTTGTTAGTCAATGCCTCCAAAGAGCTCTTAGGTTGATTTTTAAATTCAAGTGGGATAGAATCAAGGACACATTTTAGCTCTTGTGGATTTGTTTTCATATTCTTCATATCAATTTGAACTTACACATAAATTATTGGTGGTCTGTTTCAGTAAGGACCTGGCCTGGTTCTGACTGATAATATTAAGCTTCTCCAAAGGTTCTTTCTACATATATAGTCAGTCTGATTTCTGTGCAGTTTGTCAGGTGAGGTCTATATGTAAAGTCACCTTCTGTATTTCTTAAAAATGTATTTGCTATGAATAAATCATTGAATGTTAAAAATTCAGTCATTCATTTTCCTGCCTTTAAAGAAAACATGAAAATTGCGTGAGAATATCATGAAGGCAAGACAAAGGGGAGAGATACAGAAGTAAGAGAGTTAATAGAAAATTTAAAAGAGTATATCCTGAAGACAGAGCAAAGTATTATAATAAAATGTGCAAAAAGTTGAAGTAAGAGAGTAAGAAAGGAAAAACTCGTGTGACCTTTCTCAAGCTGAAAGAACTAAAGAACAAATTCAACACTCGAGTTGCAATACTGAGAGATACAATGGGCAAAATCTTGAATGATCCGGGAAGCATAAAAAAAAGATGGAAGGAATACACAGAATCACTGAACCAAACAGACTTGGTTGAAAGTGAAAATTTTCAGGAAGTACCATATGAACAAGACCCAATGATAAAAAAGAAAGAAGTTCAAGTTGTGCTGAAGATACAGGGGGAAAAATAAAGCTCCTTTAATAGATGGAATATTGACTGACATGCTCCAGCTAACAGATGCAACTCTGGATGTGCTCACCAGTATATGCCAGGAATTTTGGAGGACAGCTGCTTGACCAACTGACTGGAAGAGATCCATATGTATTCCCATTCCCAAGAAGAATTATCCAACATAGTGTGGAAATTATCAAACAATTTCACTAATATGTGTGGAGTTTATCTTTTAGTATGACTTTTCCTAGCCATTATTATATAGATGAGTAAGAACATGTGAATGGAGCACATTAACCTACCTACCCATCAATGGAATTGCTATCTACCGTCCCACAAGGGGATTGGCTAGTCTTAACAATCTACAAGAGGATTGGCTAGTACTGCCATTGAATTGGGCAAGTGAACAGCAAGAAGTAGACAGATCTTCTGATGTCATTGAATAAGAAACAGGAGAATGTAGGACACACTTTTCATTGCAGCTACACATACAGCAGTAACACCTATGGCCAAACGGAAGACCTGATGTGAGATGGGACCTTGTGATCTTCCTCCTTTCTTGTGAGATCCAATATCAGCAGGACTGAGAACTATGTTGAACAACTAGACATGGAAAGCTAATATTGGCAGCACTAAGAACTTGGGAACACGGGTCAAAAACCATGAGGTTAGAGACTGAGATGCCTGTGTGTACGTTTCAGGAGCTGTCTTAACTATATTTTGTTATTAATCTGGATTAAAACTTTTTATTTTCCCAGTATGGTTCTGTGTAGCATGTGAACTAACACATCAGATTTTGGACCCAACAAAGCAGTAAAATTGGTGTTGAGATTAGTAGAAAAGAGGTACTGGAGCTCAGGGGAGATGTCTGTCCTCAGTGGATCTGGTTTTGTGTTATAGATGCTGTGGACAGGAATAGTTTCTTTTGGTGAGGTTGGTTAGGATAGATATGGCTGTTCCCACATGGCCCTTGCTCTTTCTACAATAGTCAGGCAAAATATTGTTGAAGATTATCCCAAAATGGCTAGAACAGTATCTTGACTGCCAGAAGTTCAAGCTGGTTTTAGAAGAGTTCATGGCACCAGGAATACGTCAGATGTATCCTGGCTGAAAGAAAAGAATACCGAAGAATGTCTATGCGTGTTTTATTGAATATGCATAGATATTTGACTGTGCACATCACAACAAACTATAGCTAACATTGAGAAAAATATTTCCAGAAAAGTAATTCCAGATCACTTAATTGTGCTTATGAGACTTCTATACCTAGATCAAGAACTTGTTGTCTGAATAGGCAAAAGGAATCCTGAACGCTTTAAAAAGCATCAAAGATACATAATTATTCCCCTAACTATTCAATATTTATGCTAAACAAAGATGGAGAAAGGATTGGAACTGTCAATAATTTCATCTTATTTGAATCCACAATAAATACCCTTGGTAACAGCAGTCAGAAAATCAGGAGGTGTATTCCTTTGGGCTAGTCTACTGTCAGTGACCTCTCCAAAATAGTGAAGAGTAATGATGTCAGTTTGAAGAGTAAGGTGCACCAAATTCAGGTTATTTTATTTTCAATTGCTTGCTAAGCTTTTGAGAGTTGAACAATGAATAAGCATGATGGAAGAAATATTGATGCCTGTAATTGCATTGGTGAAGAGAACTGAATATCCCATTGACTGCCAAAAGAATAAACAGATAGTTCTTAGAAAAGATGCAGCCAATGTGTTCCTTAAAAACAAGTATGGTGAAGTGTCATCTCTTATAAATTGTACATCATGTTAGAAGAGACTGAACCTTGGAAAGGGATGTCATGTTTGGAAAAAAGTGAAGGGTCAGTGAAAGAAAGGCAGACTTTCAATGAGGTGAATTACATGGTGACTGTAGCAATGTGATCAAGTGTATCAGGCATGATGGGAATAACAAAACAAAGAATAAGATTCAGACTTGTTATTCTTAGTTTTGTTATGAATTGCACTCAACTCAAGAATTACTATAAAGATTGGCTGCATGGAATTGCTCTAAGATTATAGATTTTCCTTTCTGAATTGTAAACATTTATCATGGTGCTGCCAATTGGCCCAGTGCTAGGAATCTGTGTCTTCCTGATGTTGACCTTCAATCCATATTGAAGACTACAGTCCTTGACCTTCTGCAGCAAATGTTTCAGGTAGTCCTCAATTTCAGGAAGCAAAGTTGTGTCATACGCATAATACAGGTTATTGATGAGTCTTCCTTCAATCCCGATGCCACATTCATTCCATAAAGTCCTGCCTCTCAAACGATGTGTTCTGCATATAGATTGAAAAGGTATGGAGACAAGACACATCCCTCATGCACTCTTCCCTGATTTAGACCCATAGAGTGTTTCCTTGCTCTGTTATGAATACTGCTTCCTGCTCTGAATATAGGGTTTTGCATGGGCACAATCAAGTGTTTTAGGATTTTTATTCTTCTCAAGGTTAGCCAAATTTTTTTTGTGATTCACACAGTCAAATACATTTGCATAGTCAATAAAACACAGATAGACATTCCTCTGGTACTCGTTGTATTTTGCCAAGATCCACCTGACATTAGTGATAATGTTTGTACTGTCACGGCCTCTTCTAAACTCAGCTTGTACTTCTGATAGTTCTCTGTTGATCCAGTCATTTTTGGAAAACCTTCAGTAGGATTATGTGAGTGTGATAATTGTTAGATAATTCCCACATTTTACTGGGTCACTTTTTTTTTTACTGTGACTATATATGGATCTCTTCCAGTTGGTTGGCCAGGAACTTGTCCTCCTGATTACTCTGCACAACCTAGTGCATCAATTTGTTGAAATATGTCAATTGATATTCCATCGATTCCTGTTGGTTGCCTTTTGTTTTTGCCATGTCCTTCAGAGCAGTTTGAACTTCCTCTTCCATCACCATTGCCCCTTGATCATATGTAGTTTCATAAAATTCTTCTGTCAGCCAATTCCTTTTGGTACAATTACTCTGTATACTCCTTTTATCTTTTAGTGCTTCCTGGATCATTCAATATTCTGCCCATAGCATCCTTAAGCATTGCAACTTGAGGCTTACCTTTGTTCTTCTGTTCCTTCAGCTTAAGAAACGTCAATCAAGTTGATTTCTTTTGATTTTCTGACTCCAGCTCTTTGCACATTTCATTATAATACTTTGTCTCTGTGAGCTTTCTTTGAAATCTTCTATTCAGCTCCTTTACTTCCTGATTTCTTTTCAATTCTTTGACATCTCACCACCGGGCCAATGGGCAACACCACAATAAATAAAGAAGAGATTGAGGGTGTTAACAATTCAGTTTGCTCTACTCCACAATCAGCACTATTGGCACCAGGTGTCTGGAAATCAGATGAATCGTATTGGGGAAATGTGATGTCAGAGACCTCTCCAGAGTGCTAAAGTACAACAATATCAGCCTAAAGACTAAGATGTGCCTGATTCAGGCCATGATCTTCACAATTACATAATATGTTTCACAGAGCTTGATAATGACTAAGGATGAAGAAGAAAAATCAATGTATTTGAATTCTGGTGCCAGAGAACAGTATTTAACTTACCACAGATCACCAAGAGAATAAACATATCTGTCTTGAATTGGGTGAAACCAGACTGCTCCTTGTAGGCAAGGATTTTGAAGCTTCATTTAACATAGAGTGTGCATGTTTCCAGGAAGTTTCAGTACTTGGAGAAGGACATTATGCTTGGAATGATTGAGGGACAGTACAGGAGAGAAAGGCCTTGAATAAGATGGACTGATATAGTAATTGGGATAATGGAAGTTGGTGTGTTATACAAAGTGAAATTGGCTCAGGATAAGATCAGAGTTCAGAGCTATTGTACATTGGATCTCTATGAGTTATAGGCAACTCATTGGCACCTAACAACAAAAACAAATTGTAAACAGCTCTGAATCATGAAAACTTGGCATAACTGTGTTTTCAGTGTCATAACACAACAGTGCTTAGCACAGTACAAAGGGTGCAGTATCTGTTCAACACATTTGTGGTCTTGTCTAAAAGCAAAGTGTTACTTTAGCACAACAGAGGCAATATGATCCAGTCTGGCATTGTGTTTCATATCCAAGCCTGTTAAGAGTCATCTAAGGAAAGTTTTCAAAATGTGTGTATTCTAAACCTTAATCCCTCCCTCAGTTGCTTTACTAAATCAAAATTTCTAGCAGTATAAAACAGGCATGTGCAAATTGAAATGTTTCCCCAGGTGATGCTGTTCCATTTCCTTGTTGAGTATAATTTATCAAATGGAAAAATATGAGATTGGGACTGGGGGGTCAAACATTCTAATCACAGGTCTACAGCTACCTTGCTGTGTAACATTCACAAATAACTCTCAGCTACAGTTTTCTTTTGGCATTTAGGATTAATAGCATCTGCATTAGCATCTCCTATGATAAATGTCAGGCACACACCCTGACTTATGCCATAGCGCTCCCAAGTGGAGTATTGCTCTATTCACTTTGGCCCCTTTCCCAGCATTCAGCATACAGTTTTAGTGACTCCATATTTCCAGGTGCATCTGAGTCCTAAAGATTCTACCTGTAGGTCCAAGCAGGCCCTTCCTGAAGGAGAATTTTGAGAGAGATAACATCTGTGACCTTACTGTCACCATCTTTTGAGATTTATAAACAAGTCATGCTATTTATTAGCCCAGTTACTTACTGAAAAAAGCCATAAGCTCTAAGAACTTCAATGGCCTCCAATTCCTGGCTGCCCAAAGTCTTTGGTGGAAACTAGTTCTGCCTAAGGTTAGATTCCTGGTTTTCATGTCCTTCCCTGAAAAACAGCACATTTTTCCTTGCTCTCATCTTTCCCAAGTCTTTCCCGCCCACTTTCCAGTGATTCTCCAGTGGTCACTTACCACAGATATCCTATAATGATTGCATATTCCACAAAGGTTAATGTTCTTTGGAGTCTAAAGAGGTGGCAAGGAAGAGAGATGAGATTTGACAAGCAGACACCAGAGAATGAAGAGTTTAGGCTGTTTCCATTCCTATTCTATAAGCAATATGGAACAAAAACAACAACAACAACAAAAATGAGTGATTAAGATATCATCAGATTTACATTTCTAAAATGTGACTCCAGACAATTGCTTAGTGTAGGGGCAGATTTGTGGGGACTACGTTAGAAATCTATTGCAACTACATGGCCACACATGGTAAACCTTGGAAACTGAGAGGAACTAGAAGAATCGAAGAGAAGTGAAGCAGCAGCAAGACTTGTTGATTCAGTGTGGGTGATATCAGATGAAGGCACAGATTCCAGACAGGCCCAGTATTCAGAGCCCCAAGACACTCTCACAAAATACACACTGTGGAGCATTAATCCTAGCACAGCTGGTCCTGTCTTCCTCCAAGAATGGCTGGGAGGTGTCTCAGAGCTCCCTTTATCCACAATCAGGCGCAAGAGTCAACGTGCACACAGGTAATTGCTGAGTACAGTGCTAGTCAGATTCTAATCACAAACACTTACTTGAAATTCTTAACATGGGAACAGTCCTGTCATACTACTGAAAATTGGCAAAATATAAAAAGAACCTGGTTTGCATGACTAACATGAATGTACCAATTAAGCTAACTAACAGCAGCTTATGCAGTTGTTTTGCCTCTGGAAGTTTGGGAAGTAAAGAAGACATATTATAAACTCAGGTACATTAGACCAGATGGATGCACAGATCAAATGCCCTAGGATCACAGTCTTCTGAGGAGTAAGAATCCATGGCCCACTGTCTGAGCTAAGTACCCTACTTTCAGAATCTGTAATACTTTAAGAATACTTTCAGAATGATTTTCCTGTGTAACTGGAAAGAAGAAAAAAATGAAAAAATACCCCAAAACCCCTGAAAACCAAGTACTTCAGTTATTGAAGATATGTTTTAAATAAAAATATGAAAATACAAATAACACTTTTATAAAAAATTTTCACTTATCTGCTTTGAATTGATACTAACACATGCTTGGAGGAAATATTTGCCAATTGTATAACAGGTTGGTAGAAAGTTTGAATGATTGATGAGAAGTTAAATAGGCTGAGAAGTTCCTTTTTCTCTCCTTATGGTTCTTTCACCAAGAACAGCTCCCAATGCACAATAAAAATCAGAAAAGGGGTTAACTGATATTGGAGTTTTGGTCATCATGTGCTATGGCTCCATGAATCCTAGCCAATTAACTAAGCAAGTATATGAACATCATTGGTCAAGATAACATTTTAAAAAATATTATTCACCTCATAAGTAAGTTCAGAATCTTATGCTCATGAGTTTTAGGATTCTAACAGAATAGGCTGAAATAGTGTTACGTAGAATAGGATGTGTGTCTTCTCTTTGAAATCAATGTGCTCAGAACAGCCTCTGAGTCTTTAGAAACACGTATTTACAAATGCTAATGATAACTATTATTAGAACTGCTTTGAAGTTTGGAATTTTTATGTCTGTCTTTCCCTCCCCTCCCTTCCCCTTCTCTCTCTCTTCCTCTCCCTCTCTTCTTCTCCCTCTCTCTCTCTCTCTCTGCGCACACACACACACACACACACACACACACACAAAATTGTTGTTGTGTACCATTGAGTTAGAACTGACAGAGGCAGTTAATCACACAGGAGGAGATTGTCCATCCTCCTCCCACAAAACAGCTTGTGTATTTGAACTTCCTGCCTTGCAGCTTCATGCTTACTAGGCTACTAGAGCATATATATATATAAATATAAATATAAATATATATATATATATAGTTGTGTACAGTCAAGTTAGAACTGACTCATAGCTAACCCTCTGGCTGGTTTTCAGAGGCAATTATTTTCATGGGAGGAGATTTCCTATCGTGTGTGTGTGTGTGTGTGTGTGTGTGTGTGTGTGTATTTGCATATGGTGGAAATAGGAGTGACATCCACTTCCTAAATAACATGCCTCCAGAAACCCTACGAACTTTGATAAATGTCGATAGTTGTAAAGGAGCTTCAAGCCTTTTTGTTCATAGGGTCACTGCGAGTCATGCTCAACTTGAAAGTAATCAACAACAACATATATGTATGTATATATACATATATATACACACACATATATATATAATACATACACACACACATATATATAATACATACATATACATATCTACACACACATTTAAAGTGCTATACATTACTTTTTTTGCTCATCTACCTCATTTTCCAAGGGACTTGACTCTCCCTATGCTATTGGCTCGGTACCTTCAAATAGCCAGCCAAACGAAAAGACAGTCCATACTTCAAGTTAGACAGACCTACATCTGAGTCTATGCGCCACCATTACCTAATCTTTGGTGATTGAGTAAATTATGTTTTCTCTTCGTTGTTCAGCCAAATAGAGGTACAATGAAGAGTCATTGTGAAGTCAAAACAAGAGCAGGAGGAAAAGGAAATCCTTTTATAAATCTTACATGAACATGAAAGATTATTAGTACATTCTCAAGACATAGAGAATTGTACCTTATGTCAATCCATGCTCAATTTTACTACATACATTCTGAACCCTAAAATAAAGATGCTAGAGAGGGACAGGATTACAGGCAATAGCTTTCCAGGGTGACACCTAGTTAAACTGAAAAACTCATGTGATAATCTAGCCTGTATATTTATTCTTTATGGCAGTGTTTTGTTGTTGAAACAACATCTTTGCCATTGTCCCTGATTGTTATTTAGGCTCCAACCCAAAACACATAGAGTAAAACTGCTCCATGGAGTTTTCAAGACTGTGATGTCCCAGCAACAAATTCCCATGCCATTCTTCTGAGACTTCTTTGAGTGATTCCAAACTACAACCCTTTTGACTAGGAATTAAAGCACTTAACTATGTACACCATTCAGGGACTTTCTGTAGCCTCTCCACTGATGAGACACAGTTGTTGTTGGTGGTGGTGGTATGTATTCTAATAGAACCAACCCATAGCTGACCCTCCAGTGGCTTTTCAGAGGCAGTAAACTGCACAAGAGGGGATTGTCCAACCTTCTCCCACAGAGTGGCTTGTGGATTTTAATTGTGTCCCTTTAGGATTGCAGCACAACTTCTTACTATCAGCTTAAAAACCTTTCCATAATATCAACTATATCACTGACAGAAATCTGATATCTTGATAATATCTTGATAATATTTTATCAACAAGATAAAGGGGAGAAGACAAAACCCTCAGCTTCCGTTTTCTAACGTCTTAAAGTTTGTGTTTCTATTAAAGTACATCCTTTAGAATTCTGTCACTTGGGTGTATATGGTACTCTTTCTTAAAGTTCCTCAAATGGAGATTTTCAAATACAAAAATTCAAATAAGATACAGGAGAAACATGACAATTTTGTACTTGGGATTCGATGGTGGTAGTAGTGATAGAACAAGGATCCTTTGATTCTTGCTGTTGTTGTTGAGTGCCTTCAGGCCGAACATGACTCATAGCGACCCTATGAACAAAAGGCCTGAAGACCCTCTACAAAATTCTGATCTATTCTGAGTTCATAGGACCAGTTCTTTTAACTTTCCCCAAGTAAAAAAGAGGGCTGAGTTTTGGGGATAAGGCCTGAAGGGTTCTTGAGATATGTGTTAACCAGCCTAAGCTAAGTTTCTAAACAGTATATTTTAGAAAATTGTCACAGACTCATTCATGCCTTTCACAGCTGTGGACAGGGAATTCAACCAGACATGCAGGTGGCCAAAACAATTCTCATTAGCTGTCATTAAAAAATGCATTTTTAGTTTTTATTCAAGTGGACTTACATGAAGGGAGAGCCAAACTAACATCCTGAGCTGTGTTTACTCAGGTTCTTACAGCTTTCAGAAATGGGAAACTCCTACTTTCTGGGACTGAGTGCTTCCATTTGTGATTTCTTCTTACAAAAGCACCAAGTCAATGCTCCACCATGAGATTTCTCCCAGGTACAAAGAGAGAATTAAGCAGTCGTGTACATCCACAGGAACCAAGATATGATCTTAAATCAATTTCATCTGAATTTCAGGATCATCTTAAGAATAGGTTTGAACAAAGACTGGATAAATTGTAGGAAATACCAAGGATATCATCCATAAAGAAAGCAAAAGGTCATTATGAAAAGAGAGAAGAAAGGAAAAACAGAAATGCATTTCAGAAGAGACTCTGAAAATTTCACTGGATAATTGAAAAGCCAAAACAAGGGAACACATACCAAAGTAAAACAGATGAACAGAAGATTTCAAAGGGCAGATCGAGAGGACAAAGAAAAGTATTATAATGGAATCTGCAGAGCACTGAAATTGGGGAATAAAAAGGGAAAAATTTGCTCTGCATTTCTCAAGCTGAGAGAACTGGAAAACATTTAAACTATGAGTTACAATATTGAAAGATGTTATTGAATGACCCTTTCTTTGTTTAGTGGTATAGGGTTTTCAAAAACTTTTTATTTAGGAAGTGGATGCGCCATCCTACTTCCTAGTCTGTCTTAATCAGGGAGCTCCACCAAAACCCATCCACAGTGGGAAACCCTTTTGAAATTTGCCACACCAGTGGCAAAGATTTTCATATCACAGCAAGTTCAAATAATCACAGCACAGCAAACTGACAGACAAGTGTTGCACCACTTATAACAACGTTCTTTCTAAAAAGGATCAATAGGGCTTTTGAAAACCCTATGAACACTAAACAAAGAAGGTATTTATAGTAGTGTCATGATAGAGCTCACATTGGAAGTTAGTTGAAATGAGAAAAATCAATAATAAACATCGTTTAAAAATTAGTACATGGAATGATGATACCTTGAGTGTTGGAAAACTGGATATTCTTAAAAATAAAATAGAACTCATAAATATTGACATAATAGGCATTAGTGGGATGCGATAGACCAGCTATAGCCCCTATGACTGAGATAATCATATGATATACTATGAAGAGAATGAAAAACAGAAGAACAGTGTTGCATTCATAGTCGAAACATCAATTTCAAGTTCTATCCTAAAATACAACGTTATAAGTAATAATATCCATACGCATACCATGAAGACCCATTAACATGACTATTATCCAAATATATGAACATACATGTAGTGCTAAAGAGGAAGAAATTGAGAATTTTTACCAAATTTTGAAGTCTGAAATTGACTGAACATGCAATCAGGGTGCACTATTGATAATTGGTGCCTGGAATGCAAAAGTAGGAAATAACGAAGAACTAACTGTAGTTGGAAAACAAGGACTTGCTGTTAGAAATGAGGCTGGAAATAGAATGATTTAATTTAGTATTTATAATGATTTATTCATTGTAAATACTTTTTCTAAAAGACATATTTTTACATGCAATGGGCTGCATACGAATCAGATTGACTAGATTTGTGAAAGAAATCATTGGACAAGCTCAATATCAGCAGTCAAAACTAGACCGGGGCAGATTGTAGATCAGATCATCAATTATTCATATACAAGTTCAAATTCAGGCTGAAGAAAATTAAAATAAGTCCACAGGAACCACGATATGATCTTGAATCAATTCCATCAGAATTTCATGATCATCATCAACAAATGAATGGATAGAGAAGCTTTGGTATATTTCACACAATAGAATAGTACGCTGCATAGAAAAACCAGGAACTTATGAAATATTCAAAATGGGTGGCCCTCATTATGTTATGCTTAGTAAAATGTCTCAGTCACCAAAGGACAAATACTGCATAGTGCCACTGTTGTAAAACAGGACTGACTGACACATCGGGGCGGGGGAGACTGAGAAAGGTGGGATAAACTATGTATACTGCATTGACATAGATGAGGGAGAGAACTGTTTAAATGGGATATATGATTAGGTATTATTGTCATGACAGGAGTCCAGAACAAAGGCTGCATGGTGGAGTGGACCTGGGGAGAGGGATTGTATAACAATGAAAGAATTTTTCTTTTAGTTTTCAAAAAGAAGTCCAAACTGGGGGTGAGGTTCGGCAGGGAGAAAAGTGTAACAATGAATGAGTGGAAATCTAAAGTCTCTGTAAACTTTCATTAAAATTAATTAAACAAGAAAGGGGGAAGAATGGGTTTGAGGAACTGAACACCAATGATAGAAGACAGATTAGTTGAGAAATGATATCAAGGTTATCATCCATGAATAAAGTGAAAGGTCATTACAAAAACAGAGGAGAAAGAAAAAAGTAAAAATGGATGTCAGAAGAGACCCTAAAGATTGTACTCAAACATTGGGAAGCAATATCTAAAGGAAAATACGTCAAAGTGAAAGAGTTGAACAGATGGTTTCAAAGGGCGGTTCAGGAGGACAAAGCAAAATATTATAACAGGATGTGCAGAGAACTGGAATTGGAGAATAAAAAGGGAAGAACTCGCTCTTCATTTATCAAGCTGAAAGAACTGAAAAACAAATTTTGGCCTCGTGTTGCAATGTTGAATGATGATATGGGAAATGTATTGAATGACTGAGAAAGCATAAAGAGAAGATGGAGGGAATAAACAGAGTCACTGTGTTAGAAAGAATTGATTGACAGTGAAAAATTTCAAGACGTACCCAAAGAACAGAAGCCAATGGTAATTAAAGGGGAAGTGGAAGTGCATTGAAAGCGTTGGCAGAAAAGAAGGCCCCAGGAATCGATGGAATAGCAGTTGACTTGTTTCAATTAATAGATGCAGTCTTGGATGCATTCACGAGTCTATGCCAGGAAATTTGGAGGATGGCTGTCTGGCCAGCAGATTGGAAGAGGTCTATATTTGTTCCTATTCCCAAGAAAGGTGATACAACTAAATGTGGAAATTATTGATCAATATCATTGATATCACATGCTAGCAAAATACTGCTGAAGATCATTAAAAATGGCTGAAACAGTACATAGATAGGGAATTTTCAGAAGTTCAAGAAGGTTTTAGAAGAGGCAGTGGCACCAAGGATATCACTGTTGATGTCAGATAGATCCTGCGTCAAAGTAAGGAATATCAAAACAATGTCTATTTGTGCTTTATTGACTATGAAAAGGCATTTGACTGGGTGGATCATGACAAATTGTGGCTGAGAAGGATGGGAATCTCAGTGCACTTAATTGTGCTCATGAGGAACCTATACCTGGACCAGGAGGCTGTTGCGTGAATGGAGCAGGGGAGCACTGCATGGTTCGGAATTGAGAAGCGAGTGAATCAGGGATGTATTTTCCTTCCATACCTGTTCAGTTTATATACTGAGCAAATTATCAGAGAAGCTGGACTCTATGAGGAGGAATGTGGCGTCAGGGTTGGAGGGAGACTCATCAACAACCTTGCTTGCTGAAAGTGAGAAGGATTTGAAGCACTTGTTGCAGAAGATCAAGGAATGCAAGCTTCAGTATGGATTGTGGCTCAATATCAAGAAAACAAAGATTCTTACCACTGGACCAATAGGCTGTGTCATGATGGATGTAGAGGAGATTGAAACTGTCAACAGCTTCATCTTGTTTGGACCCACAATTAACACCCTTGGTATTATGAGCAGTCAGGAAATAGAAGACACATTACAGTGGGAAAATCTGCAGTTAGAGACCTTTCCAAATTATTGAGGAATAGTGATGTCAGTTTGAGGACTTAGGTGCATCTGATTCAGGCTAGTCTTTTCGTTTACTAGCTATGGTTCTGAGACCTGGACAATGAATAAGGATGACAGAAAAAGAATTGATGTCTTTGAGCTGTGGTGTTGGAGAAGAGCACTGAACATTTCATGGAAATCCAAGAAAACAAATAGATAAGTTTTGGAGAGGGTGCAGCCAGAGTGCTCTTTCGAGGGAAGAATGATGAGGCTTTGACTCACATACTTTGGATATATTGCTAGAAGTGCTATTCCTTGGAGAAGAACATGATGTTGGGAAGGGTAGCAGGTCAGAGAAGGAGAAGAAGACCCTCAACCAGGTGGATTGACAAGGTGACTGCTGTAAGGGACTCTTGTGTGTTAGGAAGTGTGAGTATGGCACACGACAGGACTCGTTTCAGGTCTTTTGTTCGTACGGTTGTTGTGAGTCATAATCAACTTAATGCCATCTAACAATAACATTGAATGACTCAGAAAGCATCAAAAGACAATGGAGGGAATACACGGAATCACTCTACCAAAAAGAACTGACTGATACTGGAAAATTTCAGGAAGTACCATATGAAACAGGAGTTAATGGTAATGAAGGAGAACGTGGAAGTTGTATTGAAGGCATTAGCAAAAAATAAGGTCCCAGTAATCGATGTGATACCAATTGACTTGTTTCAAATAATAAGTGTAGCCTTGGATGAACTCATGGGTTTATGCCAGGAAATTTGGAGGATGACTGGCCAGCAAATTGGAAGAGGGCCATATTTGTTCCCATTCACAAGAAAGGTGATCCAACTGAATGTGGAAACTATTGAACAGTATCATTACTATCACATGAAAGTAAAATACTGCTGAAGTTCATTCAGAATCAGCTAGAACAGGACATAGATAGGGAACTGCCAGAAGTTCAAGCAAGATGTAGAAGAGGCTGTGGCACCAAGGATATAATTGCTTATGTCAGATGGGTCCTGGAAGAAAGTAAAGAATACCAGAAGAATGTCTATATGTACTTTATTGACTATGCAGAGACATTTGACTGTCTTGGATCATAACAAGTTGTGGCTGACATTGAGAAGAATAGTAATCCCCAGAACACTTAATTATGTTCATGCAAAACCTATACTTGGACAAGGAGGCTTTTGTGCTTACAAAACAGGGAAACACTGCATGGTTTAAAATTACGAAGGGAGTGTGTCACATTTGTATTTTCTCTCCATAATTATTTAATCTGTATGTTGAACGCATTAGTTGAGAAGCTGGACTCAATTAAGAGGAATGTGGCATCAGGATCAGAGGGAGACTCATCAATAAGTTGTGTTATGTAGATAAAACATGTTTGTTGAAAATGGGAAGAACTTGAAGCACTTATTGCAGAATATCAAGGAATACAATCCTCAATATGGATTGTGTCTCATTATAAAGAAAACAAGGTTTCTTACCAATGGACCAGTAGGCACCATCATGATGGATGGAGAACAAATTGAAACTGAACAACTTCATCTTACTCAGATCTAAAATTTACACCATTGGTACCAGCAGTCAGGAAATAGGGAGACATATTGCACAGGGAAAATCTGCAGTTAGGGACCTCTCTATATTATTGAGGAGTAATGATGTCAGCTTGAGGACTAAGGTGACTCTGATTCAGGTGATGGTCTTTCTGATAATTTTCTATTCATCTCATAGCTGGACAATGAATAAAGATGAAAGAAAAATTGATGTCTTTGAGCTGTGGTGTTGGAGAAGAGTACTGAACATCCAATGGACTGCCAAATGAACAAGCAAGTATGTGTTGGAGAGTGTGCAGCTGGAGTGCTTTTTGGAGGCAAAAATGATGCTTCACTTCACATACTTTGGGCACATTGCTATGAAGGGCTAGTCCTTGGAGAAGGACATGATGCTTGGAAGGGTGAAGGATTGGTGAAGGAGAGGGAGATCGTTGGCCAGGTAAATCGACACAGTGACTGCCACAGTGGGCTCTAGCGTTTCAAGAAGTGGGAGGATGATACAGGATAGGACAGGGTTCAGATCTGTTCATAGGGTCACTGAGAGTCATACTTGACCCAATGGCACCTAACAACAACAACAAAAACATGTCTAAAAGTGTAATTTTAGTGATTGAGCTGATACACAGAAAAACTAAAATCATTTACAGGCAGTGAGTTGAAAGCTTTGTTTTCAGTCTGCTTGCAATGTGTCCCTATAAATATTGGTTCAAGAAGAGGCAATAAAGGAATAAAAAGAAAGAAAACAACAACCACACACCAAAAAACCCCAAACCCAAAGGCCTACTGTTTTAATAGGGTCACAAGTGTGACAATATGACTTTCTCTTAGGTTCCTTTGCCGTCGCATTGTCTTCTCCTACTGAAGTCTGAATATATTCCAGCTACTTGATACCTAGTGAAATAAAATTATTTCTGACCATTGGCTCTGTCAGGAGTCAGCACATACACAAGAGTGTAGAGGTGGAGGGAAATTTCAATGGTAAAGGACATTTAGACCAGACTCTAGCAGTAAAGTAGGAATATAAGGGCCAATGGAAATGGGAGAAAACGTGCTTCTAGGCTCAATAAGGGGTGAGTAGATCTAGTCTCTGCCTTGCAATAGAACTTTGGGGCAAGTGATTTCCCCTTCTGGGTCTTGATAGAAAGAAGACAGTTTGTCAAAAAAACCTTTAATGACTCTGTCAGTGTTGACACTGTAGAATTCATGCAATGAAAAATGTAGACACAACGCCATTGAATCTTTTTTGACCCACAGTGGTCCTATAAGACTTCGTCATGGGTTTTCTAAGGTTGTAAATCTAATGGTGCAGACAACCTTATCTCTTTCACAAGACCATTTTTAGATCCTGAAATGTAATGCTGTGAATGCCAGGATAATATTCATATGCCTACAAGGAAGACCTGTTAATGCCACTATCATTCAATTATATGAACCGACAACTAAAGATAAAGAGGAAAAAAGACAAGATTTCTACCAACTTCTGCCATCTGACATTGATTGAACATGCAATGAAGAAAATTAGTAAATGATATATTTATATGCAAAATAGGAGGTAGAAGAGCATGCAAATTTGTTTTAGAAAATATCAATTCAGCTTGGCTGATATATTTTAAATCAATCACTGGTGTTTAGTGTGACAAGCTTCAGTTAAGAGGTTGTTGTTGCGTGCCATCTAATTGGAAGTCCCTCAGTGACCTCATGTGCAATAAAATGTAGCACTCCCTGGTCCTGTGCCATCCTCAAGGCTCTTGCCATATTTGAGCACCTTGTTCTAATCACTGTGTCAATTCCTCTTGCTGAAGTTCTCACTCTTTTATGCTGACCCAAATTCACTGAGCAATCTCTAGTAGGAGTTATGCTGCTAACTCAAAGTGCGTCTTCCTCAGGTGGTTTAAAGAACAATCTTCTCCTGTGTTGTATACAACCTTAGAAGTTCAGTGGCAGGTCACCTATGAATCAACTCATTCATTGGCCATGAGTGAGTGAGTAAGCTATTTCGCCAAACATGGCTTTCTATGCTAAGAGCTGTTCCCTCTAAATAAAATATCCAAAGCAAGTGAGACAAAGCTTAGTCATTCTTATTTCTAAAGGTCAGTCTGGCTGTGCTTCCTCCAAGACAGCTTTGTCTTTCTTCTGGTAGCCATGGCATATTTAACACTCTTCCCAAACACCTTAATTCAAAAGCATTTATTCTTCCTATTTCTTCCTTATTATTCAACTTTCACATATATAACACGAGGAAATGATATGTTTGCTTTTTAACACTTTCACAAAATCTTTTGCAGCTGATTTTTCCAAAGCAATTTATCGTTTGAGTTCTTAACTGGTAATCAGTGAATTTTGAATGTGAATCTAAATAAAATTAAATCCTTGAAATATCAATCTTTCCTCCATTGAATGTGGTGCTGCTTACTGGTTCAGTTTTGAATTTATGTTGAAGTGTAATCCATAACGAAGGCAATAGTCCTTCTTCATCAAGGACTGAGGTTCTCTTTGCTCTCTGTGAGTAGTATTGTGTCTTGTACAGTCCCTTCTCTATTTCCTCATAATACAGATTGAGTATAGTGAAAAGGTCAAACCTTGATACACACTTTTTCTGTTTTTAAATAATTTCATGTTCCCTTGTTTGTGCAGGAGCATGATTAAGTGATTTGGAATTTGCATTCTTTATAGTTTTCGCAATTACATGCTATGTATCGGAGAGTTGGCAGTGAATAGAGATGATAGAAAGAGAATTGATGCCTTTGAGACGTGGTGCTGGAGAAGGGTATTGAATATACCATGGACTCCTAGGAGAACAAACAGGTTTGTCCTGAAGAGGGTGAAGCTGGAGTGCCCCTTCTGAAGCTTCGTCTGACATACTTTGGGCATGTTGCAAGGAGGGACTGGTCCTTGGAGAGGGACATCATGTTTGGGAGAGTGGAGGGACAGCGCAGGAGAGGAAGATCCTCGATGAGATAGATTGATTCTGTGAGTGGAGTGGTGGAAATGAGTGTGTTTGAGACAGCGAGGTTGGCACAGGATAGAACGGTGTCTAGGGCTCTTGTACATAGGGTCGCTATGAGTCGCAAATGACTTGATGGCACGTAACAACAACAACAACATAATGTAGTCCAAGACTAGCAATAAACCGTACAGTTTATTGACTTTGTATAGTCAATAAAATAAAGGTAAACATATCTCTGGTGTTCTCTGTTCCAGTCAAGATCTATCTGAATTGAGAATAATGCAGTACTAGCACTTTATGACTTTTTCTAAATCTATTTTTAATTCTGCCAGTACTCTGTCAAATTGTTGCTGCAGCCAGTCATGAATTATTTTCAGATATGCAAATGCTACATAAAAGCAATATTTTATTTACTTGTTGTCTTAGTGATATTGTTTGATAATCTTGATAACTTTTTTTGGAATGACACAAATATGAATTTCTTTCAGGAGATTGGCATGTAGCACTGTTTCAAATTCCCCAACACAAATAAATGAGCATTTCCAGTGTTTCATCTATTTGTTGAAATTTTTCAATTAATATTCCTTAAATTTCTGGATCTTCAATGAATGCATGGAAATCCAGTCTCTGTAAACTTTCGCCAAAAATATTAAAAAAAAATTCTGGAGCTTTGCTTTTCATTAATCCTTTTAAAGCAGATTAAATTTCTTCATTCAGTAGTATCAATTCTTGATCATATGCTATTTCCAGAAATAATTGAAGGTTAACCAATTCTTTATAGTAACCTTTTTTAAGCAAGAAGATTTAAATTTCTAACCCTGCAAAATAAAGAAGACGCTATGTTACCAGGAAAACAACTCTAGGTAGGAATCTTGTTAGGTATCAGTCCTAGAGGTGTGATATCCTAGCATTTTTATCCAATAATTATAATAATATTATATTAAAGTCAAGGTCATAGAAATGAATTACATAAAACTGGAGACTGAAAAAACCATTTTCTGACCTTTCTTTATACTTTACTTGCACTTAGACTAATTTTTAATACAGTTGCTCTAGAATATTCATTTCTCCCAGTCATGTCATGTCCACTTTAGGAGCTAATATCAGTTCTCAGTCATTAACTTATTAACTTTTCTAGATGATCTTCACGGAGTATTGAGTCTCCTGCGGTAGAATTGGATGATGTTGTAGGGAGCTCCAGTGGCTTAATGATAAGGAGTTCTGTTTGTCTCTAAGGCTAAAATACAGTTCTCTCTCATTTCTGTATTTTAAGATATCTACATATCTCCTGTAATTTTTAAGTATCTCCTTAACATGTCTTGAAATATCTTTCTAAATTACAGTGATATTTCTTTTCCTCCATATTTTACCTGCACTTTTAGAAACTATATTTGTCCTAAAATTTCAGATAGAACCACCTTATGAGGAATCAAAGGGTAAGGATTTTATTCACAGTAGAAAGTAGAGACGAGTTTGGAGAAGGGAAGAACTTTTTATCGGAGTGGACATTTTGGGATAGATGAACTATATTTGTAGAGAAGTGTAATAAAGAGAGAAAACTGGGGGAAATGATGGTGAAAGATCATTCCAAGCGGGGGACTAGGTGACGGAGTACGTTTATATGTGTTGTAGAAACGTGTCCTAGTTGGCTACTAGTGCTGTAAACTCAAATGCCACATGTTTTTGTGGCTAGGTGTCATTGAGTCAACTACGACTCATGAATGACCCTGTGAACAACAGGTAGGAAACTTGCCTTATCCTCTACCTTTCTCATAATCACCAACATGCTCAAGCCCTTTGTTGCGGTCTCTGTGTCAATCCATCTTGTTTAAAGGTCTTCCTGTTTTTTATTCACCCTTTACATTTTATAGCATGATATTTTTTTTTCCAATGACTAGTCTCTCCTGATAACATGTCCAAAGTTAGTGAAACTTAAGGAACAAATCAATTATTATTCTTCCTTCCAAAGAGATTTGTTTGCTCTTTTGCAAGTTTATGCTGGTTTGTTGTTGTTGTTGTTAGATGTTATATTGTTGAGTTTGACATATAGTGACTGTGAACAATATATCTGAACCCTGTCCTACGCTGTATTGTCCTAATAATTTCTGATATACTTGAGTCCATTGCTGAAGTCACTATGTCAGTCACCTAGCTGGATGTCTTCCTCTCTTTTGCCAACCTTTTTGAGCATGATGTCCCTTTCCGAGAAAAGCCTCTCTTAACAACATGCTCAGAGTATATGATATGAAGCTTCATCATCTTTGCCTCCAAGGAACACTCAAGCTGCACTTTCTCCAAGATATTGTTCTTTTGGCAGCCTACAGGATATTCAGTCTACTTCTTCAATACCGCAGCACAAAGACATCAATTCTTCTGTCATCCTTATTCATTGCCCAACTTTCAGCTGTACAAGTGATTGAAAAGATGATGGCCTGAATCAGAGACACTTTAGTCTTCAAACTAACACCATTGTTTCTCATTAATTTGGAGAGGTCTCTGACAGCTGACTTTCCTAATGCATCACATCTCCTGAGACTACTAGTACCAAAGGTGTTGATCATGAATTGAAGATAAAGTCACAGACAATTTCAGTCTTTTCTCCATCTATCTTGTTACCTATTAGTCCAGTTGTGAGAATATTAATTTTCTGGGTGTAGTGGTATAATCTACATTGAAGGCTGTACTCTTTTTTTCTTTTTTATTATTAAATTTTATTAGTATTAATGAACATTTACAGGGATTTGGGGTTTTCATTCCTTCATTGCTGTACCATTCTCTCTAACCTCTTCCCCAGTTTGTTCTTCTTCCCCCGCCATCCGAATGTCTGTTTTAATTGTCCAATTGCCACAG
>NW_006399759.1:25339976-25346534 GCF_000299155.1 Elephantulus edwardii | reverse complement strand
TATCTGCTTGGATGTCAGCTATTGTCTCTTCAGGGTATATTCCCAGTAGTGGAATTGCTGGGTCAAATGGTATCTCTATTTGCAACTTTTTGAGAAAGCGTGAAGGCTGTACTCTTTGATCTTCTGTAGCAAGCATCTCAAGTCTTCCTAACACGGTTTGTTTATTTGTTTGGTTGGTTAGTTGGTTTGTTCTGTTCAATGATCATCTTTGGTTCATAGTCTTCCTAACTTTAAGCAAGTAAAGTTGTGTCATCTGCATAACACATGTTGTTAATGAGTCTTCCTATGATCCTGATGCTACATCCCTCTTCCTTGAATGATTTGTTTAACATATTAATTAAATAGGTATGGGGAAAGAATACAGTCATGACACACACCTTTGCTAATTTTAGACTATGCAGTGTTCCTTTGTTATCTTTGGACAACCGCATATTAGTTTAGGTACAGGCTTTGTATGTAAATAGTTAAGTGTTCTAGGATTCTAATTTTTCTTAATTTTAGCCATACTTTGTTATGACCCACACATCTAAATGCCTTTGCATTGTCAGTACAACACAAATAGGCATTGTTCTGGGCTTCTCTGCTTTCAGTTAGGATCTATAGGACATTAACAATGATATCCCTGGTTTCATGGTTTCTTTTAAACCCAGCTTGAATTTCTGGCAGTTCTTTGTCAATGTACTGTTCAAACTGATTTTAGATGATCTTTCACAATAGTTTGCTTGCACGATATATTAATGATAGGAAGAGCTTCTAGATCAAGAAAGACTAGAAAGCAGGAATGACCACCCACTTCTGAAATAACAAGGCTCTGAAAACCCTGTGTATGATAGAGGAATGTGGATAGATAGAGTACTAGAGGTATGGAATAGATAGGAAGTCATTCAGAATGAGAAACAGTTGCAAACATACTTTAATAATTGGAAGGTGAAATGGATGAAGTATGAATATAGGAAATTTAGAAGTTGTAAAAAAAAGGCAATGGAATATATATATATTTTAATATATTAAGATAGGAATTCTAGATGGACTGGCATCTTTGGATTAGACAATCATATAATTTACTATTCTGAGGAATAATGGTCTCACATTTGTAGTCAAAAAGATAATTTCACGTTCTATCCTGAAGTACAATGTTGTGAGTGATAGGATCTAACGTATGTGTTATCCATACATATACAAAGAATATCCATAGCTACAATTGTCATTCAAATATATGTAACAATAGCTAAAATCAAAGACGAGGAAATGGAAAATCTTTGCCAGATTTTGCACTTGGGAATTGATCAATCATGCTATCAAAATGCATTGATGAAAATTGATGGCTGGAATGCAAAAGTCAGAAGCCATGAAGAAGGAATGTTGTTGTTGTTGTTGTTGTTATGTGCTGTAGACAACTCATAGTGACCCTATGAACGAAAGACCCTATGAACACTTATATAACTTTCATTGTTTCTCCAAGTTTATAGGGTTTCTGGAGGCAAGCTATTCCAGAAGTGGTGCCACTCTTACTTCCAAGCTTGTTTTGATCGAGAAACTTCACCAAACACTATGCACCATGGGTAACCATTATCGAATTTGACACATCAGTGTCACAATTGTTTAGCATCACAGCAATCATGAGTTAACACTGCATAGCAATGTACAGACCAGTGCTATACCACATAGAAGAATGTTTGACCAAAAACAAATAAAACCAGATCTGAGGGTCATAGATTAAAATCACCCACTTTGGCTTGGTAGCATAACTTTCTATCCACTAGGCCAACAGAGCTCTGTCATTGCTATTGTTGTTAAGTGCTGTTAAGTGATAAACAACTAATAGTGAGCTTATGAATGAAAGACCTGAACACTTGTATAAGCTTCATTGTTTCTCCAAGTTCGTAGAGTTTCCGGAGGCAAGCTATTTTGGAAGTGTGTGCCACTCCTGCTTCCAAGCTTGGTTTAATCGGGGAGTTCCACCAAACACTGTCCACCACGGGTAACCATTATCACATTTGACACAAGGAATAGCAGTTGGAAAATATGAAAGAAGTGGACTGGAAAAGGAATCAATGATTTTTGTATACTCAATGATTTATTCATCACAAAGACCATTTTTTAAAAACACATATGGCAAGTTTACATACGAATATCACCTGACCATTTTTTAAAAATACATATGGCAAGTTTACATACGAATATCACTTGTTGAACAGCACAGGAATTAGATTGACAAATTCTGTGGAAGGAATCATTATAGAAGTTCAATATACAAAATCAAAACCAGGCCAGGAACAGATTATCAATTACTCATGTACAAGTTCAAATTAAGGCTAAGGAAATTTAAAATAAGTTCACAAGAACAAAATACAGCCCTGAGTCTATCCTACTTGAATTTAGAAATAATCTGAAGAAAAGGTTTGAGGCATTGAATATTAACAATCAAAGACCAGAAAAATTGTGGGATGACATCAAGGATATCATCCACAAAGAGAACAAAAGGTCCTTACAAAGGCAGTGGAGGAAGAAAAAACCAAAATAGATGTCAGAAGAGGCTATGAAAATTGCACTACAGTGTAGAGAAGCCAAAACTAAAGGAAGAGATACTTAAATAAAAGACCTGAACAGACAATTTCAAAGGGAAGCTTGAAAAGACAAAGCAATATACTATAAAAGAATGTGCTAAGAGCTGGAGTTGAAGAACCAAAAGAGAATGCTTGACATTTCTCAAGATCAAAGAGCTAGAAAGTATATTTAAACTTCAAATTGCAATACTGAGAAATAGGGGCAAAATCTTGAGTGATCCAAGAAGTACAAAGAGAAGATGGAAGGAATGCACTTTATCAAAAATAACTGATTGACACTGAAATATGATCAAGAGTCAACTGTAATGAAAGGAAGTTGAAGCTATATTGAAGACATTGTCATAACGTAAGGTCCCGGGAATTGACTGAATATCAATTGACATGTTTCAACTAACATAAACAGCCTTAGAAATGCTCACCACTCTTTGGCAGAAAATTTGGAGGATAGTTGGCTGACCAACTGACTGGAATAGATCCATATTTGTTCCCATTCTGAAGAAAGGTGATTCAACAGACTGGATGTGCCATCTACAGTCAAAACTCTTTGTCAGCACCACTATTTAAAGGCAGAGATTTTTCTTCACTATCCCTTATCCATTTCCCACCTTTCAAATGCAGAGGAAACAATTGAAAATACCATACCTTATATCAGGTGCACCTTAGTCTTTAAACTGATATCCTTGCTTATTTTTTAACAAATTTTTTTATTATTATTATTTTTCGTGAGTGTTCCATCAAATCATATCTGACTGGTACAGGAGGAGATTGTCCCTCCTTCCCCGGGAAAGCATCTGGTGGATTCGAAACATGCACCTCTGGGATTGTAGCTGCAGGTCCTTGCCACTAGGCCACCAGAGGTCGCCTATATCCTTGCTTCTTAATACTTTAAAGAGAGCATTGATAATGCATCTTAATTTATTTAATTTTTTTTTACTTCTTGATTGTTCTTATCCTGGATGTGAACAGTGTATCCAAATAATATTAAAATGTTGGCAACTTCAATCTTTTCTCCATCTATTATGATGCTGATAATTGGTCCAGTGGTAAGGATTTTTTTCCCCTTTTTCCTCCCATATTGAGAGATGTAACCTTTGATCTTCTTTAATAATTACTTCAAAAGGTAAATTTATTGTCTCATATTTCAGAAGGCTGCAATTCTGAAATAAAGGTATCAGTTTGAATGGAAAGATATATCACCTTTGGCTTTAGGGAAAGATCTTTGTTTCTGCTTTCTTGGCTGAAACATTCCTCATCTCCTCACTGATCCTCACATGGTACCTGTCTTTCTCCCATTTATATCAGCCTCAGTAGCATCTAATCGGTTATTTTTATAGCTTAGAAGTGATTAGGTTTATGACCCTGCACTGAAGTATGGTTTCATTAGAATAACAAAGAATAACAAAATAATAAAGCTGCAGATTTAGGGGTTAGAATTCTACACATATTCTGAAGTGCACACTTAAATCAATAACCTAAGATAATAGTGACCAACTGATTGTCAATCAAGTAGGTAGAGTTAATGAAGAAAGATAAAGAAGATAATAACAAAATCCCTTAAAGGATCTTGGCACCTCATTGCTACAAAATGTCAAGTTTAACAGAGTCACTGTGTCTGCATATGATGAAAAATATTTTCTAAATCATGTAGCTAACTCATCATTGATTATTTCTAGGCTACATATGTTTCACTTTCCAATGCAATCTGATCCATGTGGACACTCAGCTATGCAGGACACATCTCTCCTTGTTTGACAGATCAGCATGCGCTCCAAAAGTCTTTCCGAGCCCAGCTGTCTGCACCGCTATATTTACTGTTATTCCTTTTGCATTCTGTACTTCAGCTCTATCTTGATATTCTCCTCTGATTAGGCACAAAACACACTGCTGTGGAGTTGATTTTGACTCATGGCCCCCATTCTTTAGGTTTCTGAAGCTGTTCATTTTCTCGCTAGCAGCTAAAAACCACACTATTGCAGTGGGCTTGTTTTTGCTAGAAAGCGTAGTGTGGTTTATCACAAGACTCATAATATATCATCCCAAGTCATCGGGAGGTGGAGGGAGAAGTCACATCTCCATTAACGTAGATAGTCTTGGAGTTCACTAAAGCAATAGGTCAAAAGACTTTGCTTCTCAGAAACACGGGGCTGGAATGTGGGGACTCTGGGAAAGAATCAACTCTATCTTCTGTGCTGCAATCTTGGAAACACATGGTTCAAATCTTCCAGCTGCTCTGAGGGAGGAAGACTGGCAGTGTCCTCCCGTGCAATTTATAGCCTCTGAAAACCCACTAAAGAGGTTCAACTGTGGGCCAGTTCCAATAGCTCTGAACCCTGTGCTATCCTGAGCCAGTCTCACTGACTCCAGCACACCTACTCTCATCACCCCGGTTACTTGTCAGTCTATCTCGTTCAGGGTCTTCCTCCCCTGTGCTGTCCCTCCACCCTTCCAAGCATGATACCTTTCTCCAGTGACTGGTCCCTCCTGGCCACATGTCCAAATACTCTGGCGAAGACAAAGTGACTGCAAAAATGGGACTGAGCATAAGAGAGATAGTGAGGAGGGTACAGGGAAGGGCAACATTCAGATTTGTTGTTCATAGGATTATTGTGAGTTACACTAGACTTAACAGCACCTAACAACAACAACAAGTATACAGCTGCTAGGGCAGTAAGAGCCTGATGGCTTTATCCCTACCACAGTTCTTATATTTAACAGGTGGAACAAAGAATTTGAAGAGTGCTTCAGGATACAGAAACTACACAGCTAACCCTAAGACATACAATTAGGATTCACCAGCTGCTTTGTGGGATGAAAATAGGCAATCTTCTCCTGTACAATTTTCTGCAGGGGAAAAAAAAATCAACTGTGAGTCAGTTCCAAGTTGACACCACATATCAATGAATGAAGATTCAGAGGGAGTTCTGGTGGTTTAATGGGAAGGAGTTGCACTGCAGATCCAAAGGCAGCAGATTCGACTTGATCAACCACTCCTCAGGAGAAAGATGGGAAATCTCCTTTCTGGGGTTTGCACAATTCAAATATATTGTGAGAAAAGCTGACAAAATTCAGATCATGATAATTACCTAATGTTGTCTCCTGTGGAGTCAGAATTAACTCATTGCTTAACTGCTAGCTATGGAAAGTCTGTAAGTTGCACAAGAAACAATCAACTATCTCTCTTTCATGGAGCAACTGGAGGATTTGAACTCTTTGCCTTTGGGTTGGCTGTGAAACTACTTTCTGCTAGATACAATTACAAGCTATATAAATGTCTAAAAAAACCCTTGGTAATTAGGTAGTGGTGAACACAATGACTTCAGGACAATATTAATGGATAGTATATAAAGAGACCTTTGTTTTCTTGATCTTGAGTTGTAATCCATATTGAAGAGTATAGTATATCTTCTGCAGCAAGCTTTCCAAGTCCTCCTCACTTTCAACAAGCAAAGTGTGCCATCTGCATAACACAAGTTGTTGATGAGTCTTCCTTTGATTCTTATGCCACATTCTATTTCATAGAGTCCAGATTCACAAATTATTTGCTTGACATATATTTTGAATAGGTTATGGATAAAAGATACATCTTTGGCATGCACTCTTCCTGATTTTAAACCATGCGATGTTTCCTTGCTCCATTCAGACAATAGCTTCTTGGTCTAGGTATGGATTTCATATGAGCACAATTACGTGTTCAGAAATTGGCATTCTTCTTAATTTTAACAATAATTTGTTATGATCTATATAGTCAAATGCCTTTGAATAGACAGTAAAATACAAATATACGTTTTTCTGGTATTCTCTGCTTTCAAGCCAGGATCCATCTGATATAAGCAATAATATGGGTTGTGCCATGATATCGTCTAAACTCTGCTTGAACTTCTGGAAGTTGCCTTTCAGTGTATTATTCTAGCTACTTTTGGATGATTTTCACCAATATTTTGCCTGTGATATCAATGATATTGTTCAATAATGTCCACATTCTGTTGAAGCA
>NW_006399759.1:25332177-25338519 GCF_000299155.1 Elephantulus edwardii | reverse complement strand
GGGAAAAGTTCAGCAAGAGTGATACTTGGAGGTAAAGATGGTGAAGTTTCATCTCTCACATTTTGGATAATGTTACTAGAAAAGGCTATTCCTATGAAAGGGACATCATGCTCGGGAAGACGGTGGATCAGAGAAAGAGGAAGACCCTCAACAAGATGCATAGATAGAGTGACTTCAGCAAGGAATCAAGTGTGTCATCAATTATGAGGACTGCACAAGATAGGACCAGGTTCAGGTCTGTTATTCACAGGGTTGCTATAAGTAGTACTTGAATTGATGGAACCTAAGAACAACATCATAAAGAGAAAAGAGCCCTGGTGACCCAATGGTTAAGCACCCAGCTGCTAACTAAAAGGTTGAAGGTTTGAAGCTCTCAGTTTCTCCATGGGAGAATGATGTGGCCATCTGCTTTGGTAAAGATTACAGCCTTAGGAACTGTGGGCAGTTCTACTCCTGGGGATTTTCTATGAGCAGAAATCAACTTGACAGCAACAGGTATATAAAACCAAATTCTCATCAAAATAAATGTGTATATGAATATACTGCACTTCTAGAAATTGAGTCAGGTTTCAAGCACACTAAATATACTCAATAGAAACGACTGTTAAACTTTTAGTTCAGTTAATAATCATTAAAAGTGTGGATGTGGATTTGTATAAATATCAAGTTTTCAAGTAAGGTCTGTCTTACTAATATGGTCTAATATCTCACCCCCCCTCCCCGCCCCGCTTATGCCAGTTTACAGAAAATGTCTAATTGTAACCAGGTCTGAACAGCCCATTATGAAGTAAAGAATTAAGAAGTCAATGAAGAAAGAATACCCCTAATCCAGGTATTCAAATCCCTAGGAACAATTTGCCTAAAACACATGCTCATGTGTTTTTCTCAGTGTCACAAAGTTGTAATTAAAATAGTCCCTTGGAGCTGTAGCTTACTTTAAAAAAAAGAAAAAGAAAGAGAGGGGGGAAAAAACCCATCTTTTCACATCTGATTATTACAACAGATCTGGGTATACAGCAGCCAAAGGTAGTGATCCTCATTTCACAGGTAAGAAAGTGAGTTTACCTTCAGGATACTAAGATCTGCCAAACTTTAGAATACCCATATCTGTGAAATAGTGACACAGAGTCTGAGTGGTGGTGCTCAAGGTGGAACTAGTCTGGCATGCTACCTATTTGAGAACCCTTTTCCCTTTTAGATTTACAGTCTTGTTGAATTGAAAAAGACTGGCCTAGGAAGCAGGAAGTCTGAATTTTTCTCTCAGCTCTAATATTAACGAAGGCTGTTAGCCCAGCTGTTTCTTCCTCTAGGTCTCTATCCTAAGCAGAAGAGTCATGATCACTCTGTTGCTGCAGTGAGGGCCTAACTACAGATATCTTCCTTGTCCCTCTTCAGAGCCTTTGTATGTGGACACCTGTTGATATGATCTTTCTCCCATGTAGACCACTCATCACAGCTACTTGTTTAAGACAGTTCCATTGTTTTCTGCCCTTCAAAAGATAAAGGTCATGCTTATTAACTACAGAGATCCTCTGTGAGCAAACGCCTGCCTACCTCTCCACCTTACTTTTCTTCTATTCTTTCCTCCATGTTCAAAATGGATGCTCCTGCACGCTCCTTTCCTCTGCCTGAAATACTCCTTCTCATTTTCTTTGAATCACTGTGCTGAGGAAATTATCTCTGAGTCCTGCATGTCGTATCACTTCTCAGCAGAGGTTATTTTAAATGTGTCTTTTCTAGAGACCGCCATTACTTCTTGTCAACTTTAAAGAAATTTATTGTCATATTTGCTCTTGAACTGACTTAAAAATTTAAGATTAAGATTATGTCTGAGTCATCTGTTTTCCAGCTTTTTAAAATTTTTATATTCATTTATTTACAAAGTTCGAATATATTGTTTTTAAGAATAGATTCTTCCCACTTCCTTCACCCCGACTCATCAAATTGTACAACCCTATGATTAACACATCACCCCCACCCCCCACCCATCCTCACCACTCTGCTTCCCCCCAGACAGACAGACAGACACACACACACACACACACACACACGTGGATCCTCATACTCATTCTACAATAGTGATTTCATGCAGTATTTGTCCTTGTGGGAATGAGTTAGTTCGCTCAGTATAATGCTCTGAGTCATCTCTTTAATCTCTGTCTCTCTCTTTCTCATTTTCCTTGAATCAGAATCAATTCATGGTTGACCCTTCAGAGGATTTCCAAGGCGGTTAACCGCACACATCTTTCTCCCAAGGGACCATCAGAAAGGCAAGGACTTTTCCTATGGATTACCCTACCCGAGTTTTAGCTTCTAGTGTCCAGGACTTTATTCTGCACAAAGTAAGTAATAAAGGAATGTTTGCTGAACAAGTCAATACATAAAAGAATGAATGAATGACTAGAAATAAACTATAGTAACTCTTTGGAACATTCCATTACGATATTTAGAAAAGTCAGGAATGGAATGCTGATCCATGCGCCTCTGGGACAGACTTTTCTTTCCCTCTTATTAAAATTTTTGTATTGCCTTTCATTGTGAGTCTTGCACTAGAACCCACAGGAACAAGGAGCTGGGCAAGAGCCATTGTGGCCAGTCCAGCTAATCTTGGTGGACAGCTTTGCCTGCATTGACAACGAGGCCACCCAAGCTGTCCTCTGATGTGGCCAGCGCAGGCCTGAGCATGGGTGGTCAGTCTCCCTGGTTGGCTGAGGAGTGGGTGTGTGGGAATTTGTTCCACACCCACACAGTCCAGGAAGCTGTTCTCGCCTTAAGGGAGTGTAGGGAGAAGGCAGGCTCTTTCCTCCTGGGAGACTGGCTGTCCAGAGCCTCTCTAGTCTTGCACAAATCTCAGAGGCACAAGCAGAAGTTAACCAGAGCACTGAACTGAAATGGAAAAAGACACTTGATCTCAGATAACTGACAGAAGCACATAATCCAAGCCAGAACAAATGAAACCCATTACTGTTGAGTCAATCCTAACTCACAGTGACACTGAGGGACAAAGCAGACTGCTTCATAGAAATCCAGAGGCTCTAAATCTTTATGGAAACAAATAATCACATCTTCCTCATAAAACGTCATACAGATGAGTTCCAATTGTCAACCTCCTGGATGACAGCTGAATTCTTGAATTACTACACTACTAGGGCTCCCTGATAAGAACATACGAGGTTTAATTTCTTCTAACATCCTCAATTTGTTGACAGAAAAATAACAAAAAAACAACCCAATACTAAACTCTCTTTGGTTCTAATTTAGGAAGCCTTCACGTTGTCTTAGACTACATTTTAACTAGAAGAGAATGCCCATCTTTCTCCCACAGAGCAACTGCAGCACAACTGGCAATAAGCTCATAAACGCAGCCACCAGAGCTCCTTAGCAACTTTCGAGACATATTATGGTCACTCTGCAAATAAACTTCAGGGTATTTAACTCTGCATTGCAAAGAGAAAGCAAGAACTGTGCTTATTTATGATTGTGTGCTCAGGGACCACCAAACAGCACACAGGAACTAAAGGCCATGTACACCAATCAGAATCAAATGCAGTAAGTTCATTCTATCACTCGCTTACCTCCCTCACTCCACTTCTACTCATTCCTCCAAACACATGGTCCATTTTGATATGTTGTTGACTAAGCTACACTATAGATGCACATCCCGTGGTTCACATACACTAAGGGGCAGAGGTGCAGAAGTTAAGAACTAAGAAGGTAAAGCTGAACTGTTCGGGAGTTACATCTCAGCTTTGATATTTACTATTTCTGTAGTTTGGGTAACTTATTAAACCTCTTTGTGCTTCAATTTTCTTACAATTTTAGTTGGATAAAAACAATAATCATCTCATAAGATTGCTGTTTTAGCTATAACTCTCTTTATGCAAAACCTGTACACCAGTAGGTAGTTGTCAGAACAGAGCAAGGAGAAACTGCATGTTTCAAAATCAGGAAGGGTATACGCCAGGGATGTGTTCTGTCTCCATGGCTTTTCAATCTATATGCAGAACAGATCATCTGGAAGGCTGGGCTGTGTGAGGAAGAATGTTGCATCAGGATTGGAGGAAGACTCGTCAACAACCTACATTATGCAGATGACACAACCCTGTTTGCTGGAACTGAGGAAGACCTAAAGCACTTAGTGCAAAAGATTAAGGACTGCAGACTTCAGTATGGATTGAACTCAACATCAAAAAAAACTAAGATTCTCACCACTGGGCCAATTGGCAGCATAATGATAGATGGTGAAGAGATTGAGATTGTTAACAGCTTTAGTTTGCTTGGCTCCACAATCAACACTCTTGGTACCAGCAGCCAGGAAATCAAGAGACAAATTGCATTGAGAAAGTAGGCTATCAGGGACCTCTCCATAGTACTGAAGAGCAACGAGTCAGTCTGAAGACTAAAGTGTACCTGATCCAGGCCATAATCTTTGCAATTACTTGCTATGCATCAGAGATCTGGACAATGACTAGGGATGATAGAAAGACAATTGATACCTTTAAGCTGTGGTGCTGGAGAAGAATATTGAGTATACCATGGACTGCCAGGAGAACAAACAGATTCATCCTAGAGAGGGTGAAGCCAGGCTGCTCCTTGGAGGCAAGGATTCTGAAGCTTCATCTGACCTACTTTGGGCATGTTGCGAGGAGAGACCAGTCCTTGGAGAGGGCTGTCATGCTTGGAAGGATGGAGGGATGGAGAAAAAGAGGGAGACCCTCGATGATATGGACTGATTCAGTGACTGGGGTAATGAAGGTAGGTGTGTCAGAGACAGTGAAGGTGACACAGGATAAAGCAGCTTTCAAGGCTGTTGTACATAGGATCGTTATGAATCACAAGTGATTTGATGGCACAGAATAATAACAATAACTATGTACTAATACCTTTACATGCATTAGCAGTTAATTCTCAATACCCTGAAGAGCATACAAAATTATGGCAAGATTTTTACATAAAACAATACTAACTCAGTCTCTAATAAGTCAAGGCTAGATTTGATATACATAGTTCTAACTTAACTCATTCCTTTATACCTGTTAGTTACTGTTATAGAGGAACTGACCCATAGCTGCATCTCCAGAGAGCTTTCAGAGGAAGTAAACCACATGGGAGGAGATTACCCATCTTTGCCTCAAGGAGTAACTGGTAGATTTGAACCAAGTGCCTTTGGGTTGACAGAAGAATTGCTTACCACTAGGCCACCAGAAGTTCTTATGCCTATAGTCTATGAATGATTATCAATAGTGTTTCTTCCATTTTAAAATGTCCTGGTTTAGACAAAAAATATAATTGCCCTACTTGTTCCGCATCTCCTCTCTGAGGAGAGTCTCTGATTTTCTAAAAAAAAAGGTATTTTCTCTGAATATTCTGACTGGAAAGTCGCATGTATCTGGACAGGCTATGCTGGTTTGGTAAATAAATTGAACATTTTGATTTACTGAGCTACATCTGAAGGATTTGGGACCAGTCAAGAAGAAAAGATAGAATGAAATACAACTACTTTTATTTTTTTAGAACTTGACAAAAATGCATCTGTGATCACTTACCATTTTCATGAGTTGTTGTAGAACTTTCAGGTCTGTTTTGTGGAGGTTATTTGATCTTGTTACCTTACACTGAGGCAGCCTGTCGTTGCAGTCTTCTATAAGATGATTTATAAACCTAGTGAGTGATAGAAGGTGATAGATTCAGAAACTTTTGGTGGATTTTTTCTTATTTCTCTTTCCAGGTTCAGAGTCTCAATCCTTTTGCAATATTTCTCATCCTTACTGGAAAATATTGATGTTGAACAGAGGTGGATAAACAACTATGTAACAACAAAAACAAACAAGAAAGTAAACAAAATAAAAAAATCAAAATGACAGATGATAATGTCTGTCTTGTTATGAAATCAACAACAGAAAGCATTCTTAGAAGAGAATAAAAAGTTGAACACTCAGAGAGGCTAAGGAAGAAAAGTGGGACCATATCAACTTTGATGTCATCATCAAAGTCGTTACATCAATGACAAATAATGAAGGGACTTGTTTCCTACATTTCTACTTAGAATCCAAAAGAAGGGAAAGATTCATTCCCCACTCATTAGATTCCATCTCCAAATTTTCATCTATAAGCTTCCTCATTATTCTCAAGTTCTACTTTATAGCATAATGATGGGTGATTTCCAAAGAGCTCTAAATCATTGTTCTTGCTCTAAATCATTATTCCTCGATTCCCTTTATTGGTTGTGTACCATTGAGTTGGAACCAATCCACAGCTGACCTTTCAATGGGTTTTCAGAGGCCATAAAGCCCATTATTGTTGTTATTGTTATGTGTCATGGAGTTGCCTGTGACTCATAGT
>NW_006399759.1:25319571-25331182 GCF_000299155.1 Elephantulus edwardii | reverse complement strand
CCCTACCCCCAAATATAATCCACTCTGCAACCCTCATTGCATACTCCTACGATAAAAATAATGCCCTAAAATATAATACTTTTAGACTATTCTCTCCCCCATGCTGTATCCTTTTGAGGTTCGTATCAGTTAACATCAACTCAGTAACAGTGAATTTGGGTTTGTCTTTTATTAAACCACATCACTAGTCAATGAAATAGCCATGAGGAATATGTTAAAGAAAGAGATTGACTAGGTTATTGTCCTTATTAGTCAGGTCTAAAATCCTTGGCCCATACTTTCATGCATCTTTTATTCTCATGTTTTTTGAGCTGCAGGAAGGATTGTGTTTTTTGTTGTTAAATAAATGAGTGAATAATTTTTATCACCACATCAAAATTTGGAATCTAGCTCTCAATTTTAGCATCTCACAATGTGCATATGAAATAATAATTCTAATCTCAAATTCCTTTGTAGAAGTCAACAATAAACATAAATAACTCATTGCCATTGAGTAAGAATCAACGCATAGCTAACCTTACAGTGGATTTTCAGAGCCATAAATCAAACGGGAGGAGATTGTTCATCTTTCTCTACAGGAGCAGTTTGAGAATGTGAAGGACCTGTTTTTGCTTTGGCAATGCAACTCTTTAACTACTGGGCCGCTAGATCTTCCATTTGTAGAAGCTGGCAGAACAAAGGATAATAATATTAGCATATTTATACTCATTTTTGTGTTTTATTTTAATTAATACTTTTTTAAAGAAAAAATTTTACTGTATGGTATATGCAAGAAAACCTAACCAGTTATATCATTTGGACTAATCCAGGCTCCACTAAATGGAATTATATAGAAAATACAAGGAATAGGCCAACTGTGGATATTGTTATGAAAAACATGTAGATCAAAAATCTTTAGTTGACAAATTTTAGAAAAAATAAGTCATTAACAAGAATTGTAATATTGAAAAGATAGATTTTTAATAAAACAATAAATATAACTTGTTTTTGTTGATTGTAGATTGCTTTTGAGTCAAGCACTACTTATAGGGACGCCATAAACAAAAGGCCTGGTGCCTTTCTATAAATATCATTATTTATTAAAATTCACAGAGTTTCTGGAGGCAGGTTATTTAGGAAGCGGATGGCACTCCTGCTTCCAGACCTTTCTCAAACTGGGAGTTCCACTAAACACCGTCCACCATGGGCAACTGTTATTGCATTTGACACTCGATTGGCACAAGGTTCAGCATCACAGCAACTCCATGCTACCTCAGCAGAGTACACTGACAGAAGAGTGCTGTACCACTGAGAAGAATGTTTCTCCAAAATACATTACCAACTTTAAATACAAAGGCCCTCCCCAAGGTATTGTTGACTCTAAATAAGAGGCTTAAATAAAAACAAACAAACCCCCCACCCCAGCAACCATTATAGTATGTTGTTGTTATGTGCTGTTGAGTTGCCTGCAATGTATAGTGACCCTATGTACAGCAACTCTGAACGGTTCTCTGTCCTGAGCCAGTCTCACAAATTCTGACACACCAACATCCATTGCCCCAGACACTGTATCAATCCATCTCATCCAAGGTCTTCCTCTGCTGTGCTGTCCGTCCACCCTTCCAAGCATGATGTCCTTCTCCAAGGACTGGTCTCTCCTGGACATGTGCCCAAAGTATGTGAGGCAAAGTTTCAAAATCCTAGGGGGAAAAATTCTGATTGCAAACAAATTTGTTCCGTTTAAGATAAAACTTAATTTGTTAAAAGTTCTCCTCTCAGTTTTTACACATTGCACAGTGCCTGAATGTGCTATGACCCACTTGTACTGTGCTGGTAATCTTTCTTTATATATTGAAAGTATTGGCAAGATCCATGTATAATCACATAAATGGGATTCACAGACTTATTTTGTGGTGATTATCTTATCAGCTCCCCTTCAGGTGGGAAATTCTATTTCTACAATAATTTGTAGCTCAGATCACACAGCCTAACCAGAGATGGAGGATGGTAAAAAATAACTTCTGGTATGTTCTCTTGCTCAAGAGGACTCAATCATATACTTAAGATCGAAAAAATAATCATAAACAGTTTGACAAACAATCATAAAATCATGTCAACTTTAATCCAGATATTGGCAAAAGTTTCTTTGTATGTAACACTACTGTGGACTACTCAGTTCCTCATGCCTTTCCTTCCATATATCTCAACAAATCCTATATATTTCAAGGTGGGACTTGAGTAAACACCATAACCCAGTGACAGTGAGACAAGTAGTTGGAGCATCTTCCACCCACAGTTGCCGAAAGAAAGTATTTGGAGATGTACAAGTTAAGATCTGTGGATAATTAAACTGGAGATAAAGGTTCAAATGGGCTGTCAAAACAAAGAGAGCCAGAGGCAAATGCAGGGGATCAGATAACAGAGTGTGGGAGAGGCAGTGAGATTGAGAACAAGAAAGAGTAGGAATAAATGCATGTGTAGGAGGTTCTCTAAGGGTCCATTAGAGTACTGTTAAGTATGACTAAGCTTTTTTACATGACTCCTGCTGCATGTTATTTTGTGGACTGGAGCTGTTCATTGGATTTGGGATGAAGAAAATACTTCACAGTTTTCCCAAAGTTTTTCTAATCATTTATGTTCTTCCTTCTCCTGATCCTTACATTTTATATAAGTTTTCTAGCATAATATAGGAAGTTATGGTGGCCTAGTGGCAAAAAGCTGCTCTACAATCCTGAGGGCACAAGGTTTGAAGCCACCAGCTGCTCCATGGGAGGATGGACAATCTCCTCCCATGCAATTAACTGCCTCTGAAAACCTGATGGAGGGTCAGCTGGGTCAGTTCCTACTCTACAGTATACAACAACAACAACAACAAGAACACAGCAACAGCATGACATATCTAATGGTGTTACAAGTCTCCAAAACATCTGTTTCATGCTTATGTTCTGTAGGGGTGAATAGTGCAATGGAAGGTAGAAAATCATTGATAGCTAGGAGTAATTTTAAAAGGAGCTCTTCTCCTCAGATCCCCAAATTCCAGATTTATCAGCCCCAGTGATTAGGTTTACTAACCATTGTTGGTGATGTTCTTACAGAGTAGTACAATGGAGAAAAAGACCTGGTTTCAAGTTGCTTTCTATCATTTCAAGATGCAAAACTTTTCCTATAACATTGTTCTTAAATATTGAATTATAACAGATGTTGGTTCAATGCTAAGTACTCTAGGAGAAACAGAAAGTGGAGAGTGAGTTTACTTAAGCCAATCATGCTACAATCAAGGAAATGGAACATTTTCATGGAAGCGGATCTTGAGATTCTGAGACCATTAGAACTAGATGGTGCCGAGCTACCACTATTGGCCACTCCAAAAAGAATTGCAGTAGAAGATTCCACACAGAATGTGGGGAAATGTGGAACATTCAAGAACACAAAAAGACCAGAGACTGGGGGACATTCTAAGACTATGAACCTTAATCATCTTTTAGACCTGTAACAAAAGTCATCCCCATAGTTAACTATCAGCCAAAAAAATACATGAACCTACAAAGTGACCAGCAACACTAGAGAAGCACTCACTCTTTAGAATAACCATCTATATAAGAACAAAAAGCAGCATTGTCCCAAGGATAGAGTCCAGAAGGTAGGGAGGGATCGGACACAAAGATCCATGGGGTAGAGAATTCTAAGGAAGGGTCAATGAAAGCGAGATTACATTGGCATAGTGTAACTAATATTATTAAACAAAATGTGTATGAATGTTTGGAAAATCATTTGATTTATAAACTTTCACACAGATCACAATAAGAAAAACTGCTTTGTGGAGCATTTTCTTATGGAGCAAGTCACAAAAGCATTACAAATCACATACAGTACTTTATGGATAATTTTTTTATGGGGCAAATCCCAATAAAAGAAAAAAAAGATGCCGATTTGATGAATTAAATGCAGTCAGGCCCCAAGTACTTTAGGGAGTCCCAGGGATAGAGTGGGAAGCGGTTGCAAGATCGCGTCTGTGGATCCCAGGACATAAACTCCACAAGTTCCACATTAAAATGGTTGTGATAATAATAAGAACAATACTGATAAGACAGCTACCTTTTTGTGTGCCTGCTGTATGCTAAAACATTTTATTAAACTCTTTATTTTGATGTTTTTTTCTTTTATAATAATTTATATAAGTTATTACAGTTCACAAAGTTATCAGCTTTATCTTATGGTGAAAAGAGAAGACATGTCCCCAATCCTCTTGCTTCTAACACTGTCTAACACTCTTGCTTCCATGTTATTATGCCTAAATCAGCAAGTCCACACTCCCTTAGCAAAGTCAAATCCATCCTTCAAGAGGCCAGTACTCTGAATTTCAAAGGAAGTCTCTCGACAATTGCTTCCTCAGTTAATTTAGAAAAAGACAGACATGGCCACAAAACATCCCACAAGTATGATACTTAGCCAAAAAGTAAACTGGAGACAGGAGGCTGGGGAATTTCTTTGTGTGTCTTATTTTCAAGTTCCCTAATGGGCTCAAAATAATGTATTAAACCATGTGGTCAAAATAAATTGACAGAAATATTTATTATTTCAATTTCCCTTCTAAATCTTTCATCACTCTATTGACTTGTTTATTTAAAATCTAAGTTTAATTGCTAAGTGGCGTACTTGTTATTAATTCCATTTGTTTTAAGAAAAGACAAAACACTTCTTTAACTGAAATATGACCCATACAGGCTCAGAGACTGGTTGCCTTCAGATGCGTTGGAGAACAATTGACCTGATAAAAGAACATCTTTGCACAGAAGCAGGTAGCACCATGGCTCCGATCTCACCCTAGGTAACCCCCACCTCTGACCTTGATCAATTTGCTGTGACAAAAAAGGGATCAATTTTAAAAAATTCTTGTGTTGAAGACATTATCAAATTATGAAAGCTATGGAGATAGAGTGTAGTACATTCGAGTGGGAAGAGAGGAGAGTGAAAGAGCGAGAGAGTGAAAGAGTGAGCAATAGAGCAAGTGAGAGAGTGAGCACGAGAGCGAGCGCGTGGGCACGCGAGACAATAATTTTTTGATCTCTGGTAAGGAGTTGCACGGTCAACCCCAAAGCTGGTCATACGAATCCACCAAATGCTCCGTGGGAGAAAGATGGACAATCTCTTCCAAAGCTATTTACATTCCTCTGAAAATCAACTGGAAGGTCAGATAGAAGTTGGTTTTAGGCAGGAAGGTTTTCGGAATGTTTTTCCAAAGAACTCCTATGGAATAATGTGCTATTAGAGGGAAAAATCACTGGTTTTAATACAATGATTGTTTCACATAAGTCAGAATGTGGGTGGGTTGGACACTTTTTTCAAGTACCAAGGAACAGAGTCCAATACTTAAATCATGCATGGCATTGAGAAGCATATAATAACATCACTATTTGTCAGATGACTAGGGATGATAGAAGGAGAATAGATGCCTTCTAGCTGTAGTCCATACCATGGACTGCTAGGAGAATAAACAAGTTCATCCTAAAGAGGGTGAAACCAGGCCTCTCCTTGGAGGCAAGGATTCTGAAGCTTTGACTGACATACTACTTTGGACATGCTGCAAGAAGGGACCATTCCTTGGAGAGGGAAGTCATGCTTGGGAAGGTGGAGAGACAAAACAGGAAAGGAAGATCCTCAATGAGATGGATTGATTCAGTGGCTGGGGTAATGGAGGTAGGTGTGTCAGAGATAATAAGGTTGGCTCATGATAGTGCAAGGTTCAGAGCTGTTGTACATAGATAGGGTCACTAGGAGTCGAGTCGCAAGCAACTCAGTGGAACACAAACAACAGTAACATTTGACAGAGAAGAAAAACCACTTTAAAAGTTAGCAAAGTTAAGAGACTTCCTCAAGACATCTTCCTCAAAAAGTCCAGCTGAATCCCAAGTCTACCTGCATTTCTTTACAGCCCTCTCAGACATGTACCAAAAGCCTCTGTTAGTAGAGTCAAGGGAGGGAGGGAATCAGTTTAGGAGGAGAAGGAAATGAATTTACTAATATTGATGGAAACTTTACATTCAGGAAAGCCTAAAAATCTCTCTTGAACTGTCAAAAGCTAAAAGTCAAAAGCTTAGATGAAGTTAAAAGATAAAACAAACTCACCACCCCTGAGGTAATTCAAACAAGTAGCAACTATAGAATGGAGTACAATTGCTTCATAAGAGTTCTGAGTAAATTTTTATGGGAATTTACTGCACCATCCTTTTCCCATTGATGGCTGGTGAATTCTAACCACTGACCTTTCAGTTAACATTCCAAAACTTAACCCACTACATTTGTTTACCATCTGGTCGGGACCAACCCAGAACTGACCCTTCAACGTGTTTTTAGTAGATATGGCAGTAATTCGCAAGGGAGGACATTTCCCATTTTCCTCCCAAGAAGCAGTTGGTGGATTTGAATTGCATAACTGTGGTTTGACCAGAGCAACTACACCTGCAGAGATTTTTAAAGTGAGCCTCATTTCTGACTGGGCAGAAGCCATCAACAGGTTGGTTAACAGTTGACTGTACTTTGTCTCTGTAAGAGACAAAGTTATTGTATGTCCTATCATGTCTGCACTGACCTGTAGCTGACTTTCCAGCATGTTTTCAGAGGCAGCTAATTGCACAGGAGGAGATTGCCCATTCATCTTGCACAGAGCAGCTGATGGATTTGGACTGTGTGCCTTCAGGATTGTAGCATAGCTTCCTGTCACTAGGCTACCAGAACTCGTTAAGAGACAAAGTAGTCAAAGTAATTCATATAACTTGTTTTCTATACTCCAGAATAAAAGTGTGAATATACAATATTGAGGCAATGGCTTTATTTTGTATGCTGTTGCTGTTAGGTGCCTTCAAGTCAAGTACAATTCATAGTGATCCTATGAATAACTGATCCAAACCTTATCCTATCTTGTGCCATTCTTGTCATCTCTATAAGTCTGATTATTTGGACATTCAATTCACAGCAATATGAAATTGAAAGGGAAAGATGACATTTTTATTTGTGGTGAATAATTCAAACTCAACTCAGAAATGACTCAATTAACTTTCCAGAAGATTTCTGAAGTTGTAGACCACACGAAAGAGGGTGTCCATCTCTCTCCCACAGAGTTTCTGAGGGATTCAAACTGACAGAGAAGGGGCGCCTTTTAGATAGCAGCTCAACTCCTTATGGACTATGCCATTAGACAAAACAAACAAAAATTCTAAAGTAAATGTAGATTTATATTACTCTTACCATAACAATATACACTTGAATGCTAATAATGAAGCACCAAGAAAAGATAACTTTGTCATTTTACATTTTTAAGAGCATATCAGGAATCTCTTCATGTTCTTCCTTTCTTTAGTGACATTATGATGATCACCTCCTTTTTGAGTATTGCCAATTCCCTTTATCCATATTGATAATATGTCTGTTATTAAACTAGGGAACTCTAGTGCCCTAGTGGATAAGGAGTTGCACTGTCAATCTAAAGTTGAGTGGTTCAAATTTGCCAACTTCTCAATGAGACAAAAATGAGAAATCTCTTCTCGTGTAATTTTATAGGCTCTGAAAATCATTTGAGGAGTCAGCTATGAATTCATTGGTTCTAACCTCACAACAATTAGTTGAATTATTTTTTTACTAATTATTGATTTTCTCTCTCCTTTTATTCTTGGTTAGCATCAAAGAAAAATGTAAACATTTTCTCAACTTTTTAAAATAGTGGTCTCATATGATATGTGTCCTTTGGAGATATTTCTTTTGTGTAGAAATGTGTCCTCCAGCCTGATCATGTTAAGCCATATTTCACAGAAGTTTTCTTATTCTTTGTTGTTGTTGTTATGTGTCATTGAGTCACCTGCACCTCATAGTAATCCTTTGTACAACTCTGAACCCTGCCCTATATACTAAGCCCCTCTCTCTGACTTCAACATACCTACTACTCCCATTGTCCCAGTTACCGTGTTGCTTAATATTCCATTGTGTCTATTTGTTGCTGTTGTTGGAAGCTGTTGAGTCAAATATGACTCATAGTAACCCAATGAAATATGCATCCAAACACTGCCCTATCCTGTGCCATCCTCATTATCTCTGACACATTTGAGCCCTTTGCTGCAGTCACTGTGTAAATCCATCCTAATGAGGGTCTTCTTCTCTTTCACAAAACCCCCACCTTTCCACACATGATGTCCATTTCCAAAGAATAACTCTCCTAGTGATATGCCCAAAGTATAAAGAACAGAGCTTCGCTATTCTTGCCTCAAAGGAGTATCTTAGCAACACCTTTCCCAAGACTCTTTCGGTAGTCCATGAAATAGTCAATACTCTTCTCTAACACCACAGCTCAGTGGCATCAATTATACTTTTTTCATCATTGTGCAGCTCTAGGTTGCATAGCAAGTGATTGAAAAGACCATGACCTGCATCAGATGCACTTTAGTCTTCAAAGCAATGTCATTGCTCCTCAGCATTTTGGAGAAATCCCTGACAGAAGACTTTCCCAATGAAATACATCTCATCTCCTGACTGCTGGTACAAGGGTTGACTTTCCCAATGAAATACATCTCATCTCCTGACTGCTGGTACAAGGGTTGTTGTTTATAGATACAACTAAGATGAAATTGTTAACTATTTAAATCATTTCTTCATCTATCATCTCCATGGATCTATCAGTTCAGTGGTGAGGATTTTTGTATTCTTGAGGTTGAGATGTAATCTGTGTTTTAGGCTGTGGTCTTTGATCTTCTGCAACAAGAATTTTTTTATTATTATTTTTATTTAACCATTCATCCTTCGCTAGGCATTTAGATTATTAACATCTCTTTGCTTTTCTAAATAATGCTGAAATAAAAATGAATATAAATAGATCTGTTTGTTTCCCAGCTCTTATTTCTTGAGATCATATGTATTCTGGCAATGTAGTCAAAAAGCACTAATAGTCCAATGGCTATGCTTCTCTGACAGTTTCAATCCATCAGCAGATCTGTGAGAGAAAGATGGGCAACCACAATAAGTGAGTGAGTACGATTGCTAGATAAAATGCATTTTTATTTCCAGCTTTCTGAGAAAACATCATCCTATTTGTCTCAGTAGCTTCACCATTTTATAGCCCTACCAGCAATCGATGAGAATTCCAATCTTTACTCATTTGTGTCATTAATAGTTGCTTTTTCTGCCTTACTGAACTTTGCTATTATTGCTGGTGTGAGATAAATAGTCTGCTGTTTGGAAGACGTAGAGAAGTACACAAGAGTTACAAGAAACAAAGGTAAACATTACTATACACACAAGCTTGCATTATCAGTAATAACAAACATTAGTCTACAAGTGTACACATAAGCAGACAGGCAAGATAAACAGATAAGGGCAGGTGAAAGGGACCTTAACCAAAACCATGAAGAGTTTTGGCAGGTGTATTTCAATAAGCACATTTGTATGTGCTGTCAATATATCCATGTATGTGATAAAGTCCACAGGGAGAAATGTTATGCAAACATCTTCATTATAACCAAATACCCTACCCAGTAGGAATGAGTCTCTGATCTTAGGAGTACTAACACTCAGGATTAATTAAGGGGACCATGAAGCATTCAACAACCCTCAATGGTATGGATTAACACAGTGACTGCAACAGTGGTTTTAAATACAGCAATAAAACAAGATTATACAGAGTTTCCTTCTGTTGTTCATGAAATTTCTATGAGATCGAGTTAATTTGTGGCCTAATGGCCATCCCAAAGGCTTGAGGTTCAAATCCACAAGCAGCTTCACAGGAGAAAGACAGACAAAGACTGGCAAACTCCTCCAGTGTGGTTTATTACCTTTGAAAACCCACAATTGAATGAATGGAAATTCAAGTTTTCTGTAAAATGTCAATTAAAAAAATAATAATGTTTTTAAAATCAAAAAAGAAAACCCACTGGAGGGCCAGCAATGAGTCAATTCTGACTCAATGGTAAACAAAAACAATAATAACAATAATCCATAAAGGGAGTGTTTTATACCCTAATTTGAAAGTGGCAACTGGGGTCTTAAAAGCTTCCATTGGCCATGTAAGATGCAACTGTCCAGAGAAGAAGGAAGAAAATTAGACACACAGAAATCATTTGTCCAAAGTACCAGATGGAATACGTGAACCTCAAACTATGAACCTGGGTGAACCTTAGACCAAAAAATTAGATGGTACCCAGCTGCTAACACTGACCACTAAGAAAGAGATAACAATAGATGGGCCTGGGGGAAAAATATGTTTTCTCTGAGAACACTAAAAATCGTACAAATGATGAAACATACCAGTTTGATGGAGAGTAGTCAAACCCTGAGAGCTTGACCCTATGTTACCTTTTGAGCCTGGGACTGAACTCATCCGTGGGGCTCCAATTTCAGTTAAGTAATAGAAAACATTTCAAAGTGAACAATAGTACTAGAGAGATATTAATTCCTTAGATCAATAAATCATATCATAAAAAGAGCAACATTTTTCCATAGACAAAGCTTTGAATGGAGGACAAAATAGAAAGATGAGTAAAAACAAAAATCAAAGCAGTGATGTAGAAAGAGTACAGTTACAATGCAGAGACTGTAACCAACACCACAAAATTAAATCTGAATAGTTGAACGGAAAACCAATTTGCTTTTGTAAAAAGACCAGAAATTGTTATCAAAATGTAAACTACTCCCAAGTATATATCTTCATAGATGATTATAGACAAACATGTAATATACAATAAATTCTTTAAGTTCTTAGCTCCAGGTAAGAAACAGCAGGTTAGTGGAAAATAAGAAAGATACTCTTGAAAATATAGCTTGAAGTCTGAATAAATGAGTTAGAATCCTTCCTTGCTTTTCCATTTCCTGATTATAAACATTTGGGTTTTCCTCCCTGGAGTTTTTTCTGTGTTGTAAAATGGGAAAAAATAATCTCAAAACCATTCTTCTGTCATGACTATGGTTGTTGTTGTGGTGGTGGTGGTGGTTATGGTTATTGTTTTTAGGTACAACTGAGTTAACTCTGACTCATAGAAATCTTTTGTGCAACAGAGCAAAACTCTGCCTGATTCTTTATCTTCATCATAATTTTGGCTGTGTGTAAAATCATTATTTTTCTCTTTCACTGCTGCTCTCCTTTTCCAAACTTAAACCAGCACCACTGTCAGGCAGTGAATTCTGACTCAAGGTGATCCTCCATCTGGTTTCTGAAGCTATATATGTGAACACAAGCAGAATGCGTTATCCATGGAGCAGCTGGTGAATTTGAACCTCAAGTCTTTCAGTTAGCAGCCCAACATGGCACATCTTTGTCATCAAAGCTCTCTCAGAACATGTTGTTACTGCTAGGGAGTAGGGTATTGAGTTAGCTCCAACTCAAAGCAAACCTATGTGCACTGGATTGAAGCCATTCCTGATCCTGTATCATTCTTAACCGTTTCTGCTATGCGTCTACCCAATTTTGTAGTTATTGAGTCAATTCATCCCCTTGAGGGCCTTCCTTTATGACGCTGACCTTTTACCTTTACAAGCGTGGTGTCCTTTTTCCAAGGACTGGCCCTTCCAGACAACATACACAAAGTATGTGAGACAAAGTTTCCCAAATTTTACTTCTAAGCAGCACTTTTCATTATTATTATTATTATTATTA
>NW_006399759.1:25318419-25319471 GCF_000299155.1 Elephantulus edwardii | reverse complement strand
CATCATTAATTTTAATGAAAATTTACAGAGGCTTTGGATTTCCATTCATTCATTGTTGCACTTTTCTCCCTAACCACTCCTCCCACCCCCAGTACACTCTTTTCTTTGAAAGTAAAGGAAAAATTCTTTCATTGTTTTACAATTCCTCCCCCTGGTCCACTCCACTATGCTGTCTCCATTCTGGACTCCTATCATGACAACAATACCTAATCACATAACCCTTGTAAACAGTTTTCTCCCTCATCTGTTTCAATGCAGTATACATTATTTGTCCCATCTTCCTCAGTCTCCGCCCAAGCCCGATGTCAGTCCTGTTTTACAACAGTGACACTATGCAGTAATTTTCCTTTTGTGACTGAGATATTTACTCAGCATAATGTCTTCCAGGGTCACCCATTATGAATAATATTTCATGAGTTCCTTGTTTTTCAGTGCAACGTAGTATTCCACTGTGCTAAGCAGCACTTTTACTGATATAGATTTGTTTGCTCTTTTGGTTGTTCATGGTCAGTCCACCATCTATTTAATACTATTGTTTGGTTTTTTCTTTTTAAAAATTTATTTTTATTTATGTATAGATTACATACAGGATTCATATACATTGTATTCTGTTCATATATATTGCATGTCATACATTCCCTCATTCACAGTGGGTTATTTTTTATTGTTGTTGCCTTTTTTAATCTTATACTGATTTATTTACAATGTTTACAAGCTTTGTTTTTCATAAAAGATACTTCCCATTTCCTTCAAGTCCCCATTGAATTGTGCAACCCTATGATTAATAGCCCCCTCCCCCTGCCCATCTTCACTCCTCTGCTTCCACCCTCCCCGCAACCCTTTGAATCCCCATACCTTTTTCTACAATAATGGTTTTATACAGTATTTATCCTTGCAGGACCGAGTTAGTTTGCTCGGCATAATGCTTTCCAGTCCGTCTCAGATTAGATAGTAACTCAAAAAATCATTGCTCTTGTGTACTGCACAATATTTCATTGCATGGATGTATCACAACTTCTCAATCCATTAGTTTGTGGTTGGACATCTGGGCT
>NW_006399759.1:25312543-25317044 GCF_000299155.1 Elephantulus edwardii | reverse complement strand
ACACACTGACAAAGGAGATTAATCAGAACTGGCTTTGACAAGCACTGTGGCAATTGGACAATTAAAACAGACATTGGGGGGTGGGGAAGAAGAACGAACTGGGGATGAGGGTGGAGAAAACAGTGCAACAATGAATGAATGAAAGAAAACCCAAAATCTCTGTAAATGTTCATTAAAAGTAATAAAATTTAATAATAATAATTAAAAAACCAATGTAAAAGAGTTCCTATCTCACTACAGCCTCTCCAACATTTATTAGGTACTGTCCTATTAAACTTTGCCGCTGTTACTGGAGTGAGATGGTATCTCATTGTGGTTTTGATTTGCATCTCTCTTATTGCCAGTGATTTGGAGCATTTCTTCATGAGTCTGCTTGCAATTTTACTATCTTCCTCTGAAAAGTCTTTCCATGTATTTTGCTTATTTTGTAATTGGGTTATCAATCTTATTCTTCTGTATCTTAGGAGTATTCTATAAACTTTTGTTATGAGACTTGTCTGAGATGATATTGTCAAATGTTTGTTCCCACCGGATAGATTTTTTTTTCTTTTCTCACCCTGCTGGAAAATTTTTGATGTGCACAGGAATTTAATCTTTAAAAGGTACTATTCATCAATTCTATCCTCTTCAGATGATCATTTCTGGCTGTGGTTGGAAGTCTCTTTATATTGTAGATTAGGCCTTCAAGGTTTGATCCCAGTTTGTCTCCTATGAATTTAATAGCTTGGGGTTTATACTCTCAAGTGTTTGATCCACCTTGATGTGATTTTTATGTATGGTATGAGATGTGGATCCTATTTCAGCTTTATACAGTTAGCAGTCCAGTCTTGCCAGCACAATTTGTAAAAGAATTTGCCAAGAAAGAAAACAACAGACCAACATCTCTCATGAAAATAGATGCAAAAATATTCAACAAAATCTTAGCCAATAAAATCCAAAAACACATCAAAAAATAATTCACCATGACCAAGTAGGATTCATAATAGATATGCAAGGATGGTTTAACTTAAGAAAAACAGTCAACATAATTATCATATTGTTGTTGATTACCATTGAGTTGAGCACAACTCATAGCAATCCTAAGAACAAAAGGCCTGAAGCCTTTCAATAATTATCATCATTTATCAAAATTATATTCACCATATTGTTGTTGTTATGTGCCGTCAAGTCACCTGCCACTCATAGCGACCCTATGTACAACAGCCCTAAACCCTGTTCTATCCCTTGCCAATCTTATTGTCTCCAACTCACCTATTCCAATTACTGCAGTGACTGAATCAATCCGTCTAATTGAGGGTCTTTCTCTCTTGCATTGTCCCTCCACCCTCCCAAACCTGACATCCCTCTCCAAGGACTGATCCTGCCTTGCAACATGTCCAAAGTATGTTAGACAAAATATAAGGGGATTTTCTCAACATAGTGAAAAGTATATATGCAAAACCAAGAGCCAATATCATTATCAATGGAGAAAAACCAAAAACATTTTCCTTGTGAAAAAGGACCAGACAAGGATGCCCTTATCAGCACTTCTATCTAATATTGTATTGGAAGTTTTTGGTAAGGCATTACAATAAGAGAGGAAAAGAAAAGGCATTCTGGTTGGAAAAGACATGGTTAAACTATTGCTATATGCTGATGATATTATAGTCTACACAGAAAACGCCAAAGACTGAACAAACTGTTAGAGCTAGTGGACCAATATAGGAGAGTGGCAGGATATAAGATCAATATTCAAATAACAGAGGGATTCCTCTACAATAACGAAGAGAACTCAGAGAAGGAAATGGAGAAAGTAATACCATTTTAATAAGACAACCACAAATCTAGATACTTGGGAGTGAAACTAACTAGAGATACAAAAGAAATACCTATACAAAAGAGATACCTATACAAAGAAACAGTAGAACATTCTGCAAGACACAATAAATGACCTAAAGAAGTAGAGACATGTGCCCTGTTCACTGATAGGAAGACTGAATATTGTGACAATAACAATCCTGACAAAAGAAATCTACATATTTGACGAAATCCTAATACAGGTACAAAATTCCTTTTTCAAGGAGATCTACAGAGAAATTGTCAAGTTTATTTGGAGAGGCAACACACCCTGAATAAGCAAAACACTTCTGAGAAATAAAAAGAAAGTGGGAGGCATAGCACCCTTTGATCTGAAAACCTACTACATAATGGTAGTAACCAAAGCAGCATGGTACTGGTACAATGAGAGGCACATACTTCGGTGGAACTGAATTGAGAACCCATAAATAGACCCAGCTATCTATGGTCAACTGATATTCAACAAGTAGGTAAAACCTATCAAATGAGGAAATGACAACCTCATCAACAAATGGCTTTGGCAAAACTGGACTTTTTAATACTCTTCACTAATGCAACAATTTGAAGGCTTCAATCCTTCTTCGATCTTCCTTATTCTTTACCCAGCTTTCCCATGCGTAAGAAGCAACTGAAGATAGCATGACTTGAGTAAGTTGAACCTTCATTTAAAGTTACAACTTTATTGTTTAGTGCTTTAAACAAGTCTTAGGAAATAGATTTTTCCCAGTGAAATACATCTTTTGAACTGCTTCTTTCATGGAATATTGTTGTTTGTTGTTGTTGTTGTGTGCCGTCGAGTCACCTGCGACTCATAGCGACCCTATGTACAACAGCCCTAAACTCCGCTCTGTCCTGTGCCAATCGCACTGTCTCTGACACTCCCATCCCAATTATCCCAGTCACTGAATCAATCCACCTCATAGAGGGCCTTCCTCTCTTGCGCCGTCCCTCCACCCTCCCAAGCACGATGTCCCTCTCTAAGGACCGGTCTCTCCTCACAACATGATGGAATATTAGCTATATTTTATAAATTCTAGAAATCATTGTCATGTTCACATTAAAGGTTAAATTGTGTTGTCCAGAAAGATATACTCAGATCCTAACCATAATGCTGATGATTATAACCTTATTTGAAGTAATGTCTTTATGGGGATTTTTAAGTAAGATGAGTTCGTGAGAATGGGCCCTAATTTATTTATGACTTGTGTCCTCAGAAGAAAAGAAACAGAAAGATGACTACACACTTGTCTGATTTGTTTGTTTTTTCTTCATAAACTTTAGCTTAAGATACAATTTACTTCTTTATATTCTGCGGATTCTCTTATTATCAGACTTAGGATGCCTGTCTTAAACTTAGATATCCTTCACACTCTTTTGTAGAACATTTACTTAAGGAATTTTCTCATTTACACTAAGTCCTACAGAAAGCCTCAAGATCTAGCCAGTGTCTCACTGGATTTTTCCACGAATTTTAAATGTACAGCGTTGGGAGACACATGGTTGCCTTCCCAAAGTAAGTATGTTGATTTTACTGGTTTGTTTGTTTTTTTCTCAATGTAAAGACAGAGATCTCTAACCTTCAAACTTGCCTTGGAGCAGTTTATTATTTGCTTCCCACTCTAACCCTTGAGCTGGCACATCATTTTGGGATCTGAATATCATTAATGCTTAAGAAGCTCTGGTGGCCTAGTCAGCAGGGAGTTGCACTGCCAAATTGAAGGTAGACAGTTTGAATCCACCAACAACTCCACAGGAGAAAGATGGACAATCTCCTCCAGTGTGGTTGACACACTCTGAAAACCCAGTGGAGGGTCAGCTATCAGTTGGTTCCAATTTAATGGCAATAAGTTTTAAGTTTTATTCACACTATATAAATTAGACGTCTCTTTTCCTTATACTCCAAGAAAATGCAAAGCCTTTTTTTAATTTTCAATAGCATGAAGTATCTCTTTGCTCTTTTGTGATTGAAATAATAAGTGATTTAGAGGATCTATTGGCCTGGTGATTGAAATAATAAGTGATTTGGAGGATCTATTAGCCTGGTGGTAAGAAGCTGTGCTGCAACCCCGAAGGCATTTCATTTGAAACTACCTGCTGCTCTGCTAGATAAGGATGGACATTTTCCTCCTGTATGATTTCCTGCCTCTGAAAACCTACTTGAGGGTCAGCGATGGGTCAGTTCCAAGTCATCCAAGATGACACACAACAATATCCTATAATTAGAGCACTCTGGTAGTTTAGTGGTGTAGAGGTCTGCTGGCAACTAGAAGGCATGCAGTTCAAATCCTCCAGCTGCTCCCTAAAAAAAAGATGGAAGATCTCCTCCTATGTAATTTACTGCCTCTGAAAACTCACTGGAGGGTTAGCCATGAGTCAATACCAACTTTAAGTACATTATTAATATACTTAAGTAAGTATAACAAACTATGGCTGACTCTGAGAAGAATGGGAATCCCAGAACACTTGATTGTTCTAATGCGAAACTTATACTTGGACAAGGAGGCAGTCATCAGAACAAAGCAAGGGAACACTGCATGGTTCAAAATTGGGAAGGGCGTATGCCATGGATGCATGCTATCTCCATACCTTTTCAACCTATATGCAGAACAGATTATCCGGGAGGCTGGGCTCTATGAGGAGAAATGTGGGGTCAGGATTGGTGGAC
>NW_006399759.1:25311233-25311763 GCF_000299155.1 Elephantulus edwardii | reverse complement strand
TGCGATTGGCACAGGACAGAGCAGAGTTTAGGGCTGTTGTACATAGGATCGCTATGAGTCGCAAGCGACTCGATGGCACATAACAACAACAACAAGTGCATTATTATATTATTAGTAAACTGTATTGTGTCTAACAGTGTTATTATCTTGCAAATGAAAGGAAAGTATAATTTCTGTAAAAATCGATATGGAAATGCCATCTGACTGTTGTTGTTATGTATAGTAGAATCAGAACCAACCCATAGTTGATCCTCCAGCAGGTTTTCAGAAGCATGAGAGGCGATTGCCCATCTGTCCCCCAGGGAAAGCTGGTGGCCTCGAACTGTGGGCCTTCAGGACAGCAGTGCAGCTTCTTGCCACTAGGCCACCAGAGCTATTGTACTAAAATACATAATTAAGTTGTGTGGACCATGGAACAGAATAACCATGATTGTGGTATTTATAAATGCAGACTAACAAAGGAGTATTGTGTTGGCAACTTTAGTACATTATGGCATTGCCATTGTTGATATTACTATCTGATTTTTTTT
>NW_006399759.1:25271570-25309407 GCF_000299155.1 Elephantulus edwardii | reverse complement strand
CGGCACATAACAACAACAACAACAACAACAAATTGGGACAGGACAGAGCAGAGTTTAGGGCTGTTGTACATAGGGTCGCTATGAGTCGCAAGCGACTCGACGGCACATAACAACAACAACAATAAAAAACATTTTGTGTTTAAGTAAAAGGGAGTTAGGCTGTAGGCTCAGGTAATATTTAGACTTTCATGTAAGCAGCTATCTCATGTTTTATTAAAAATTAAAAATTCAACAAGAAGAGAGAAGACAATTCCATGTCATGAAAGCTTATTTCTTAAATTGCATTTAAATTCCTTTATCCCCACACATTAAGTTCCAATAAACAAAACCACCATTACTGTGAAGTCAATTTTGAGTCATTGTGATCCTAAAAGGTGGAGGAGGGCATTCCATAGTTACCAAGGTTATAATCTATACAGAAGTAGACAACCACCTGCTTCTTCCACAGAATGGTGTGAGCCATTCATCATAAATCATACACAATCTTATGTTTTCCTCTCAGTTCTTCTCTTCTGTGTGTATATACAGCAGCTTCTATCACTTTCTAGTACCAAAATATCTCAAGCAGTTGTGGGTCCTTTATCTGCACAAAAACTCATTCAGAGAAAACTGACACAACCCTTTTTGTTAATCTTTGTGTAAACCAAAGACACTTCTTTTGCAGAAGTACCTAGGAGTTCTCATTTAGTTCTCAGTGAACCAACTTGCAGCCTTTTGATTGTTGAATGACTCATAGAATTACTCGATAATCTGAGAGTGGATCCAGCTTTCTTGGAAGTAGAGGAGTGGATAGAGAATAGGAAGATCCCCAAACACAAGTCAGTGAAGAGGGAAGAATAGGATTTTGGGTAGACAAGCAAAAATAACTCCTGGAGAAGAGAAGAGAAGAGTCTTAAACACACCATGGACTGCCAAGAAAATAGATATCTCTTAGAAAGGGTGAAACCAAGTTTTTTTTCCTTGGAGGCTAGGATTTTGAAACTCTTTCACATACTCTGGGTACATGGACAGGAGGTACCAGCCCTTGGAGAAGGACACCATGCTTAGAAGGGTGGAGAGACAGCGCAGGAGAGGAAGATCTTTGAGGAGATGGATTGATACAGTAACTGAGGCAATGGAGGTAGGTGTGTAGGAGTCAATGAGACTGGCTCAGGGCAGGGCAGGCTTCAGAGCTGTTGTACATAGGGTCACTATGAGTCACAGGCAACTCAAAACAATAACAACATTGGAAATGTGCTTTATTTAGGACACTTTTATTAGTTTTGTTTATGCAAAGAAATATAACCTGTGTGAAAGATTACACATACATAGTACATGATGGATTCCAAAGACATAATCAGGGGAACCAGGAAAAGGAGGCTTGAGCCCGGGAAAGGAGGAGGCGGGCTCCGCAAGTCCAGACGAGCTGCCTCATAAAAGGATCAAAGTTCTGTGAGATGTCTGCCAAAGCTCTTGCAGTGTGTGACAGGAACTCAGGTGAAAGATGGGTCTGAGTGGAAACTGAAAGAGATCCCTTGATGGTTTCCTTAGGAAACTCACCTGTTTGGCAATGACTTTGCTCTGCAAATTTACCTCTTGCATCCACATGTCCTTCTCAGCTCCCAATTCACAGGAAAGCATGATAGTTGTGAAACTGAAAAACAGCTCTTAGCACATGCAAGTAACTTAAATTCAAAATGAGAAGTTATGGAGTATTATTCTGTACCTACATTACCATTTTGTACTCCATTCTCACCTTTGCCTTCAGGTGCATCTCTTGATTTGTCCGGCACATTTTCTCTAGGCAATTTCTCACAGCCCATCTAATTAATAACCACGTCTGCGACTGCCCTAACATAGCTATCTCTTTTTATCTACCATCAAACTTTCCACTTCAATCCATACTACTTATTACAGGTAGATTGTACTAAAACTAAATTCTTGAATTTTGTTCTCTGCACAATTTCATAAGGTGCATATTGTTATTATTAGGTTGTTGAGTCAAGTACAACTCATAGAGACCCTGTGAATAGATCTGAACCCTGTGCCATCCTGACAATCTGTGGTCTACTTGAGCGCACTGCTGCAGTCACTGTCAGCTCATCTAGTTGAGAGTTTTCCTCTCTTTTGCCATCCCTTCACTTTCCCAAGCATAATGTTCCTCTCCAAGGAATAACCTCGCATAGCAAAATACCCAAAATATATGAAATGAAGCTTTGTAATTTTTGACTCCAAGAAGCTCTCTGGTTTCACCTTCTCCAAGAAGTGTTTGGGGAGAGGGGGTTACAGTCCATAGGATATTGAGTACTTTTCTTCAACACCACAGCTCAAAGACATTAATTCTTCTTCTCCTGCAGGTGCTGAAAGCCAAGAAAAATAAAGAATAAAGATGGCAACTCTATCCCAACGGCTACGATGATCACTATCTGGCCAAATAAAAAAGAATTCTAAGTAATGACCATTGAGCTATACTAGTTTGCAGGCAAGGTACAAAAACTACTGTGTACTATTCTTTGTATAGCCTATCTTTCCTTTGCATAACCTATCTGCCAGTGCAAATACTCTACATCCCTCATAGTTCTCAGAGTAAGATCACTCCCTAAAATGTGTGTGCTGCATTTTTCACATGGCATTCGCGTTCTGGTTCTTTGTTCTTTTGACTATATCCTGACATCAGAGCTTGTATAGGTAATCTTCTGGTGATGATGCTATCAGCTGGGTCAGTTTTCAGTAAAAATACATACTCACTGAGTAGCTTTTTAAATCTTGAGACTTCAAAATTTGTCACAGTACTGTATTTATAAACTGTTCCACCCCAACGGTTTCCACTCTATTGAAAGCAGAAGAAACTAATCATCTTCACAATCCACACACTTTCTTTTTATTGAATCATCTTTCAAACTTGATGCTGAATTTTGAGGTTGTTAACAATTTCAACTTGCTCAGCTCCATAATCAACACTCTTGGCACCAGCAGTCAGGAAATCAAAAGAGGAATGGTATTGGGAAATCTGCTATCAGGGACCTCTCCAGGGTGCTGAGGAGCAATGGAAGCTAAGATAGGCCTGATACAGGTCATGGTCTTAGCAATTACTTGCTATGCATTAGAGAGCTGGACAATGACTAAGGATAACGGAAGAGAAATTGATGACTTTGAATTGTGGTGATAGAGAAGAGTATTGACTATACCATGGATCACTAGGAGAACAAATAGGTCTGTCTTAGGGAGGATGAAACCATGTTTTTCTTTGGAGGCAAAGATTTTGAAGCTCCATGTCACATACTTTGAACACATGGCCAGAATGACCAGTCCTTGAAGAAGGACATCATGCTTGGAATAAAGGAGGGACAGTGCAGGAAAAAAGACCCCAAATGAGATAGATTTACATGATAACTTAGGCCATGGGATTAGATGTGTTGGGGTCAGTGAGACTGGTTCTGGATAGGACAGGGTTCAGAGCTGTTATACATATGGTCACTATGAGTTGCAGGCAACTCAATGGCACATAACAACAACAACAACTTTTTATTGTGGCTGTTGTTAATCTTAAAGAAAATTCATATACTGTCCTTTTGCTTTCATTGAATATTTGGAATTCATCAGTAGGTTGTACAACTAGTGAGATAAGTATTGCTGACATTTGGTTTATTTTATATATCTAACATGTATCTAACCAATATATATTAGTATAATGAACTTAATACTAATGTTTTCCACTTTTCTCATGATAATTTTTTGCCACCTAATCAACAATGTGTACAGAGAGCTTTAGCCTGCTTGGCTCCACAATCAACACTCTTGGCACGAGCAGCCAGGAAATTAAAAGACGTATTGCGATAGGAAAGTCTGCTGTTAGGAATCTCTCTAAAGTACTCAAGAGCAACGGTGTGTCTCTGGAGACTAAGGCGCATCTGGTACAGGCCACGGTCTTTGCAATCACTTGTTATGTGTCTGAGAGCTGGACAATGACCAGGGAGGACAGAAGGAGAATTGATGCTTTTGAACTGTGGTGTTGAAGAAGAGTGCTGAGGGTGCCATGGACTGCTAAGAAAACAAACAGATTCATCCTGGAGAGGATTAAACCAGGCTGCTCCTTGGAGGCAAGGATTCTGAGAATTTGTCTGACATACTTTGATCATGTTGTAAGGAGAGACTGGTCCTTGGAGAAAGACATTATGCTTGGGAGGGTGCAGGGCAGGTGCAGGACAGGAAGGCCCTCTGGGAGGTGGACTGATTCGGTGACTGGGGCAATTGAGATGATGTGTCTGGAACAGTGATATTGGCACAGGACAGAGCAGGGTTTAGAGCTGTTGTACATAGGGTCGCTATGAGTCGCAAGCGACTCGACAGCACATAACAACAACAACAAACAACAATGTGATTAATATGTTTGCATGCAAAAACTTTTCCACATTTGTGACCATTCACTGCAAATGCTAGGACAAAACAAAATAAACCCTTTCTGACTCTAACTTTATTCCTTGCTTTTAAATATATGCTTGAAAGGAATAGTATGAATGGTGACTGCTTTGCAGTGGTCTGAGAGGCATGCGTTTCCAAATTCCACCATCCCAGACTAATTTATTTCATGAGTATGTTAATGTTTGCTTTTTCCCTCTTCTCAATTTCAAGAAAAAACATAAAACATTGAAACTGGTTTCAGAGCCAGCCTCTCTTGTTCACATATAAAGTGTGCTTTCTTGATGTGAGAGGGTGAGAACTTTAAATCTCTCACTGGAAAAACATGCAACGAAACTAGAGATGGTGGGACCCCAGACTCAGAGTCATCTCTAGTGGATATGTTTTTCCAGTGCTTGAAGAGGATGGAAAACCTTAACAAAATAAAATGAAGACCAATTCCACATAGTTAATTTTCTCAGGGAAAGAGCTTTAGTTCTCTGTTACTGGGAATAGTATGTCCAGATGCAAAATCTGTATGACTCGTCTATGTTTTGAGTTATAAGACAGTGATTTCTGTTGAAAGCAATTTTTCTTTAGAAGAGAAAACACAAGCAAACCCAAAATATATTTGGCAAGGAGGTGATTGAAACTGGTATGTCTCTACCAGAGACATTCATGATGGGTGGCCTAGGAGACCACTCACCTAACCACAGAACAGGCCATATCTTAAGTTACCAGGGAAGAAGAAGAGGGAAAATAAAAATAAAAAATAACAGTGAGAGTCTGAATTTTAAATATATAATCCTCTTCAATTTTTAAAAATTTTTTAATTACAAAGCAATTAGACCTTGATTTTGTTCTTGCTCTTCAATTCTTCCAAGATTATATATATATTTTAAAATTTGTTTACTTGACAGAGTCATCAGTACCACCACAGATTTGTGGAACAAGCTAAGACCAACTGTTCACCTCCTTCAGTTGGATTAAGGTGAAATCAGAGCAGGAAATTGCCTCCTCACACCATCTGATCTCTCCAAGCAGAAAATGTTATGGCATATAAGAGCACGGATGACAATTTACCCCAACCAGATGGTTCCCAAAAGCCATCCATGATTCCTGTTGTTCTTCTCTGTTACCAGACTCACATATCTCTTTATCTACCAGACATCTTAATGATCCAGTCAAAAGCATAAAACTGAACTCACTTCCAGTGAATTGATTCTGACTCACTTCAATGCTAAAGGACAGGGTAGAACTCCCCCAGAGTTCTCAGGGTTATAAATCTTTATGGGACAAAACCACTTCTTCTTTTCAGGGGAAGTTCCATTGGCCAACATTTTTGTTAGCAGGTATGGAGTTTATCTTTCAATATGACCATGTTAACCACTGATCTTGGCATGTAAATGAGCAGGACTATGTGAATGGGGAATGTTAGCCTATCCACAGAGGATAACCTCCTATCCATAAGGAGGTTGGCTAATCTTACCAAATCTCAAGGGCATTGGCTAGTCTTACCATTATATTGAGCAATCAAATAGCAGGAGAATTAGACCTTCCCACCAGCAAAGAAGGAAGAAGAAAGAGTATCTTTCTTCATGTCCTTTGGGCCCAGAAATTCTTGCTACAGTCAGACTTATTATAGCAACAGCAGCCATGGCCAAAACAGGGAACCAAAGAATCAACATGAGATGGAACTGTTACCCAAGCTCCCAGGGACAGAACCACAGCAAAGCTAAGACACTTTGTTCCAGTTTGTAGGGTCACTGGAGGTGGAGGAGAAGAGCCTTTATCTGGCTCTTTATCTGGTTGAACAACTTGCAGGTGGGGTGGTTGAGAGCCAATATTGGCAGTACTGAGAACTTTGTAGTACTGGCTGGCCTCAAGATGTGAGGCTCAATGCTGAGGTGCCTGCAAGCACATTTCAAAAGCTATTAACCTGGATGATAACTTTTTAACTTCCTCAATATAGTTCTGTATGGACTGTAAGCTATTGCATTGGATGTTGGACCTAGCAAAGCAGTAAAATTGGTCTTGCAATGAGTAGAAAGAAGTGTGGAGTGTGAGCAAGAGGTGTGTCATGTCTGACCTTATGAGAATTGTTTTTGTGTTGTTGATGCTATTGATGGGGCCAGTTCCCCTTTGTGAAGTTGGTAAAGGTCAGATATGGCTCTCCCTGTGCGGTTCTTATTCTTTTAATAGCAGACAAATGCTGTTGTGCCAGAAGTACTCCTTCAGTGTTTCAACAAACACTGCAATTCAGTGTGTTGAAGTCGAATTTTCTCATAAGACAGTTTCTGTTTTATTTCAGCTCATGACTTTACAGATTATCTCTTTACTCAAAGTAGAAATTGAGTAACTTTTTTTTTTCGTACCATACAGCATATTAGTTCTCTCTTGATAACAACTCTGTTTTTTTAATCACACTGCTCAGGTTGGTTTAATTTTTTTTTCTCTTGACTTTTGCAAAAGTTTTTAATGGGTTTCCCTTTTCCTTCTCTTGCCCAACTCTTTCTTTGCTACCTGTTTTAAACACTTGGACTAGAACACAATCTAAAACAAGCCATTGTTGACAAGTTGGAACTGACTCATAACTCACCCTCTATTGGGTTTCTGAGGCTGTAAATTTCATGGAAGGAGACTAGACATTTTTTAAAATGCCAACAATAGATTTGAACCACGAGAGAACCTTTGAGTTAACAGCAATATGTCCTACAGATTACCCCACCAGAATGCTAGAATCATCATCGTAGAATACAAATGTTCTGAAGTTATTACTCTAAATAAATTATTTCAGTGGATTCCCAATGTTCCCAGGAGGAAGTTCACATATCAGAGCACACAGATTTTTAAGTTTCTGGTCCCCACACTCTATGTTATGTTCAATTATTTACGTCATATACGCTAATCAATGTGTTGCTTCTGCTTGGAATATCCTTCTTTTATTCTTTTACTTAACTGAGTCTATTGCCAGACTCAACTAAAATGCCACTTAGGCACTCTCTCTTATCATAAAGTAGTCTGCACACATCTTTATTATAACACTTTTCCCACAAAAGTTTTAATTCCTTTAGGGTAAGAATCACCTAATGTTATTTATATTGTTGTTAGGTGCTGTTGAATAGGCTCCAATTCACACTGACACTGTTGTTGTTGTTGTTGTTATGTGTTGTCCAGCCACCTGTGACTCATAGTGACCCTGTGTACCTGTGTACAGCAGCTCTGAACACTGCTCTGTTCTGAGCCAACCTTATCATCTCTGACACACCTACCTTCATTGCCCCAGCCACTGAATCCATTATTCTCATAGAAGGTCTTCCTCTCTTGCACTGTTCTTCCACCCTCCCAACATGAAGTCCTTCTCCAAGGACTGGTCCTTTCTTGCAACATGTCCAAAATATGTCAGATAGAGCTTCAGGATCCTTACCTCCAAGGGGCAGCCTGGCTTTACCTTCTCTAGGATGAAACTGTTTGTTGTCCTGGCAGTCCATGGTATATTTAATAGTCTTCTCCAGCACGACAGCTCAAAGACATCAATTCACCTTCTATAATTCCTAGTCATTGTCCAACTTTCTAATGTATAACAAGTAATTGTGAAGACCTGGATCAAGCACACCTTAGTCTCCAGACTGACATTGCTGCTCTTCAGTACTCTGGAAAGGTCCTTAGCAGCAGACTTTCCCAATGCAATTATTATTGTTATTTTTTATCTTCTGACTATTGGTACCAAAAGTGTTGACTGTGGAGCCAAGCAAACTAAATCTGTTAACAATCTCAATCTCTTCACCATCTGTCGTGATGCTGCCAATTGGCCCAGAGGTGAGAATCTTTGTTTTCTTGATGTTGAGTTTCAATCCATAGTTACTGACACTACATACAAGAAAATGGAGTATTGCCTAATCCTGGTTATTCTTACAATCACTGTTGTACTTAAATCTGTTATTGCAGTCATGGTATCAACCCATCTCCTTGAGAGTATTCCTTCTTCTTTACTGAATTTCTCCTTTACTGGAATTTCTCCAGAGACCAGCGCCTCCTGATAAAATACCTCTCTCATAGTATATGATATAAAGTTCTACAATTTTCTTGCTTTTAAGGAGCAACCGGTTGTCCCTTTATCAAGATAGATGTGCTTTGTGATATTTGGTGTTTTGGGTATTTTTTTACTAAGTTTATGATATATGTAGTACTTTTCTTCCAATACCACAAATGAAAAGTGTCAGTTCTTTAGTATTCCATGTGCATTTAGGGACAACAAGCAAGCAAAGAACCTAAACTCACACTTGCCCTTGAGGCAATGGGAGGTGACGGCTTATCTTTCTCCCTTGGAGCTGCCAGTAGATCAGAAGTGTCAGATGTAGAATCTTTGGGTTTGAAGAGCAACTTACTACAGATTATGTCACAGAGGTCTCCCAAATAGCTATAGGCATATCACATCTATTCAGTGATTTCAATAAAATACTAAAGGAAAAGAAGTTGAAGTTCTCAGCTGTCTTTTTGGTACAACTGTACTTTGTGATCCCTCAACTCTACTGCATGATCTCTGTTAGAATAATGGTAGTTGCTTTAAGTGTTATAGTTGTTTAAAAGTTTAGAATAATGCAGGTATGATTTCTGTGTGCGTGTACACATGCACACATGTATAGATATATATACATATTCCTATGTAATTATATTTCCACATTATCCCTAATGTCAGATGGACCTTGGCAGAAAGCAAAGAGTGCCAGAAGAAAGAATGTCTATTTGTGTTTCACTGACTGTATGGATCAACAACAAATTGTGGCTAACCTTGAGGAGAATGGGAATTCCAGAACACTTCATTGTGCTTAGTGCAAAACCTATACTGGGACCAGGAAACATTCCTCAGAACAGAGCAAAGAAACTGCATGGTTCAAAATCAGGAAAGTGGTGCATCAGGGCTGCATCCTGTCTCCAAACTTTTTCAATCTATATGCATAACAGATCATTCAGGAAGCTGGGCTTTATGAGGAGGAATGTGGCATCAGGATTGGAGGAAGATTCATCAACAACCCATGTCATGCAGATGACACAACCTTGCATGCTGAAACTGAAGAGGTCAAGGACTATAGTCTTAAATATGGATTGAAGCTTAACATTAAGGAGACAAAGATTCTCACCACTGGCAATTGTCAATACCATAATAGATGGAGAAAAGATTGAGGTTGTTAATAGCATCAGCTTGCCTTGCTTCACAGTCAGCACTCTTAGCACCAGCAGCCAAGAAATCAAAAGACAAATTTTGCTGGGAAAGTCTGCTGTCAGGAACCTCTCCAGAGTACTGAGAAGCAACAATGCCAGTAAAGAGACTAAGGTGTCCCTGATCCAGGCCATGGTCTTCACAATTACTTGCTATTCATCAGAGAGCTAGATAATGACTAAGGATGATAGAAGGAAAATAATACCTTTGAGTTGTGGTGCTGGACAAGGATCTTAAACATACCATGGAACCGCCAAGAAAGCAAACATATCTATCTTGGAGAGAGTGAAACCAAGTTTCTCGTTGGTGGCTAGGATTCTGAATCTCCATTTCATATACTTTGGGCATGTGGTCAGGAGGGGCTAGTTCTTGGAGAAGGACATAATGCTTGGAACAATGGAGGGACAGCACAGGAGAGGAAGACCCTGGATGAGATGGATTGATACAATAACTGGGGCAATGGAGGTAAGTGTCAGAGTCAGTGAGACTGGCTCAGGGCAGGGCAAGCTTCAGGGCTGTTATACATAGGGTCACTATCTACGAGTCATAGGTGACTTGACAGCACATAACAATAATTATATATCTTAACTTGTATTGATTAAGGACATTATTTATTTGAGATGGGATGTGTTTATAATACCCCATCTGTGATCTAGGAGTTCTGATGGCCTAGTTGTAAGAAACTGCTAAAATCTCAAAGGCACATGGTTTGGATCCATCAGATTCTACACAGGAGAAGAATGAACACGTATAACAACAACATGCTTATAATAGGATGTTAAAGAAATATAAATACATGGCATGAAATCAAATTTAAACCCGCTAGATTAAAAATGAAAACTTTATATTTGTAAACCATATTCATGGATGAATGTGATTCTGATCTGCAAATGGTATCAATCTGCCTCTTCTTTACAAAGGTCTCACATGTTACAAGAATTAATATTTAGGCTCCCAGGATGATTTCTCCAATATGGTATATTTAACAATTCAATTAGTCATTCCCAAGTGAAGCATTCTAATTGATTATTTTTCAGTCTCTGTTGGTGATAAAGATAATGGATGTTTTTGTGCAGTAAATTGGTTTCCTTGCTTAGTATCTGCTTCTTGATGTCATTGCCCAGCAAATAAATGGTGAAGTGCATTGCTATAAATAGTAGAAGGGGAAAAAATAGTTATGTTTCCTGACAGTGCAAATTTCACACTGTTTTAATTACCACAAACGTTCACTCCTATCTCAGAGAGTTGGGCAGGAAATTGGGAATAACTGAACATTTGTAAACTCTGCTAAAATGACAAGCCAGTGAGGCAGCTTCTCACCAGTGTGGCTAGGGTCTCTATGACATGTTCTGGAAGCTCAAATTCTTGGTAGTAAATGTGGACCCTGTGGGAATCAACCAGATGAAATGTGGAAATATGTGCTGCTATTTGTGCTTTTGCTGCTTTTCAGAAGGAGAGACACCTGTCTCCCTAAAAAAAATAGTTTGCATTTAAAAAAAAAAGCAAATAAAAGCACAGAGTGCTGGGATTTTGCTATTCATGCAAACACCTACATACAGTCACAGTTCACAATTTAGGCAGTGTTAGAGAAATAACATGGATAAGGTTACCTTAAGATATTTTCTGAATGCTGGACTTTCCTCCACTGGGTGTTAAGGCCTTTTTCTCGTGTGGCTAGCAACTGTTTCAATAGTCACTCATCTTACCTCCATCTTTTACATTCTGCTCCTTTATCGGGAATCATCTTTCCTGAACTCTGAACACTTCTTGGCTCTCTCAAAAATTCCACTTCATGATAAGAATGGTACAAAAACTCTATTCTTGAGACCTTTGGCAATTTTGCATTTGGAGTGATAAATTTCTGACATCGATCCTAAAATCTCTGTAATATCTTTTTAATAATGGAAAAAAGTATGCATTGGTACAGACATCTCTAAATGACTTTATCATGTCTTACAACTTTGGTTATGTTAGGGTAAGTTTCCTTGGATATACACCCAGACAAATCATAACAACAACATCTTATAATTTTTCAGAGCAGTATTAAGGCTTAAGTAGGTGGTAGACAAGAAAGTAGATATACTTCCCATAAATATAAAGGTGCAATTTTTTATAAATAGCTTGTTGTTGTTAAATGTCGTTGAGTTGAAGGCAACTCATAGCGACCCTATGAAGGAGAGTCCTCAATGCTTGTGTGTCTTTTGTCCTTTCCCCAGGTTCATAGGGTTTCCGGAGGTAAGCTATTATGGAAATGGAGGCCACTCCTCCTTCCAAGCTTGTTTAATTGGGGAGCTCCACCCCACTCTCTGTCCGCTTTGGGTAGCCAACCATTAACACATTTGACACATCAGTGACCACAGTACGGCAACTTGTACACCAGGGCTATACAACCTAGAGGAATATCTGAACAAAAACAATGAAAGACTGGTCCGAGGGCTGCAGATTAAAAGTCATCCACCTTTGCTTGGTAGAATCGTTTTCTGTCCACTGGGCCAGCTGATCTCTCTCTCTATATTGATATTATTGTTGTTAAGTGCCATCGAGTTGAAGGTGACTCATAGCAACACTATGAAGGAGAGTCTTCGACATTTGCGTGCCTTTCATCCTCTCCAGGTTCACAGGGTTTCAGGAGGCAAGCTATTATGGAAGTGGATGCCACTCCTCCTTCCACGCTTGTTTTCATGGGGGAGCTCCACCCCACTCTCTGCCTGCTTTGGGTAGCCAACCATTAATGCATTTGACACATCAGTGTCACAGTGTTCAGCTTCACAGCAACCACAAGTTACTGTGGTATGGCAACTTGTACGCCAGAGCTATAGGACCTAGAGGAATGTCTGAACAAAAACAATGAAAGACTGGCCGGAGGGCCAACCAGATCATAGCAACCCTGGGCGGAGACAACCTGGGAGAACATGGCCGCCTCCTCTCCCCTCTTCTCCTTTTGGGCTTGAAGCCCCCTGCTGCGTTATACTCTAAGCCAAGCCTGGCTTGCCTGACTCCCGGAGGCAGAGGAGACCTTCTTCTTCAAAAACTGCCACAACTTGGAGTCAAAGGTGTAGGTGGTAAAGATCTACAACTTGGAGCTTTCTACTACACAAGAGGCTGGGCAGGAGAGGAAGAAATCTTTCTCAGGTAACACAGAATAGACATATAGTGAATATTGACTCACTGAACAAATAACCAAATCAGATATATGTGACAAAGGAGTGCATTGTGTATTAAAATACATTTACAATAATTTTAATTAAGAATAAGCTTAATAAGGGTTACAAGATGCATATAACAACCTAAGTACTTACTATAATATCATCCTTTGCTATTGTTATTGTTGTGTGCCCTGAAGTCACAACCAACTCATAGCTGACCCACCAGTGAGTTTTCAGAGGCAGGAAATTGCACAGGACAAGACTGCCTATCTTTCTGTCATCAAGCAGCTGATGGATTTGAACTGCATGTCTTTGGGTGAGAAGTATATAGCTTCTTATCACTATGCCACCATAACACCCTCATGCTTTATTACCTAAAAAATATTGTAGAGAGCTCTGGTGGCTAAATGGCAAGGAACTGCTTTTCCAACTCAAATATACATGGCTTGTATCCACCAGCTGCTCCACAGGAAAAGATGAACAATCTCCTACAGTGCAATTAGTCACCTCTGAGTACTCTGGTAGTGAATGCTTCTTGTATTTGCTTTAGTGATTACTTTTTCATATCCAATTCCTTACTACGCGAATCTCTTGTTATGATTTCTATTTCCTTATATTTTCCACATTCAAATTACCTTGTGATGTCTTTCTCCTTCTTAGACTTTGGTTTGAATATCCAACAACTGTACTGGGAATGGCTATTCAAGACAGAATGAAACCATTAGATACACATTCCCTGGGTTGCTAATATTTTATCAAAATGTAACGTCAGCAAACAAAAAGTACTTAATTTGATCATAAGTTCCTTGAGGTTGTTGTTGTTAAGTGCCGTTGAGTCGTAAGTAACTCATAGCAACCCTATGAACGAAAGTCCTCAACACTTGCGTGACTTTCATCCTTTCTCCAGATTCATAGCTTTTCCGGAGGCAAGCTATTTACAGAAGTGGATGTCACTCTTGCTTCCAAACTTGTTTTAACCAGGAGCTCCACCAAACACTGTCCATCATGGGTAAGTAACCATTATCATATTTGACATGTCAGTGTCACAGTGTTCAGCTTCACAGCGACCACAAGTTATTGTAAGGCAAGTAGACACACCAGGGCTATATACGACCTATAAGACTGAACAAAAACAATTAAAGATATGCCCGAGGGCCTTGAAAAAGTACTAAATTTAATTTTTCTATTTTTATGAATTTTTATACAACCTATAATATTGTAATGTTTGATGAAAAACCAAAATATTCTCATTGTTGGCTGTTCAATTCATTTAACCATAACTGAGACCCGAGAAGAAAGGCCTGTCCTCATTGTAGCACTTTTGAGTTAATAATAAAAAAGATGTTAGAAAATGTATTGAGTAGCTACTATGTAAAAGACTTTATGTGAATTTACTCATTAATAAGGATCTCAAAAACCTGTATGAAAGAAATATCATATCTGAAGCACAGGGAAGATCGATAACTTGTACAGGGTAGCACAACTAGGAAGTAGCCAAGTTAGGATTTAGACAGAGATAGCCTGGCTGCAATGCAGGTTCAACCTTAAAAACCTTTAGTCACCAATGTACTATTTTAACCCCTGAACTGTCAGAAATCCTTAAGAGCTGCCATGAGTGTAATACAATTGCATGACAAGGTATTCTTTTTCCTACATCAAAACTCAGGATTGACTTCTTAAAATAGTTGCCTCCCACAGTATTTGTTCCTTTGTGATTAAAGTAGCACTCAGCATAATGTTCTCCATGATTTTTTACATCATGAACTATTTCACTGATTCATCATGATTCTTTAATATCGTCTGCACATACCATATAATGGATTTCCATTCATATATCCATCTGCATTTAGATTAATTCTGTGTTTTAGCTATTATGCATAAAGCTGCAGTGAGCAAGAATGTGCATAAATATATTTGAATCATCTCTTATTTCTCAAGGATATATACTTAATTAAGTTGTTGAATCATATAGTATTTCTATTTTGAATTTTTAAAGAAATGCCATACCATTTTTTACCATGTATATACTGCTAGTACCAGCAGCCAGGAAATCAAAAGACGAATTGCACTGGGAAAGGCTGCTGTCAGGACCTCTCCAGAGTACTGAAAAACAACGACATCAGTCTGGAAACTAAAGTGAGCCCTATACAGGCTATAGTCTTTGCAGATACTTGCTATGTATCAGAAAGCTGGACAATTATTATGGATTATAGAAAGAGAATTGATGCCTTTGAGCTGTGGTGCTGGATAAAAGTACTGAATTTACTATATACAAGTTCTTCCTGGAGAGGGGGAAATCAGGCTGCTCCTTGGAGTCAAGGATTCTGAAGCTTTGTCTGACATATTTTGGACATGTTGCAAGAAGGGACCAGTCCTTGGAGAGGTACATCATTCTTGGGAGGGTGGGGGGACAGCGCAGAAGAGGAAGAGCCTCAATGAGAAGAATTGATTCAATGACTAGGGTAATGAGAGTAGGTGTGTCAGAAACAATAAGGTTGGCACAGGATAAAGCAAGTTTCTGGGCTATTATACGTAAGGTCATGACACTCGACCAATAACCCTACCAGCAGTTCATCAGAATTCCAATATCCCCAAACTCTTACCAGTACATTTTTTTCTGGTGTTTGCTTTGTTTTCTTTTCACATTTTGCTTTTAATGCTTGAGTGAGATGATACGCTGTTTCATTTGTATCTCTCTAATAGCTAGTGATCATGGACATTTCTTCTTTCTTTGCTGGTCACCTGATTGTCATCGTTGGTGAATTGTCTGTTCATGTTCTCTGTCCTTTTATTAATTGGAATACTGGAATTCTGACAAACTGCTGGTGGGGTTGAGTGCTGTGACCCTATGTAATATATACATACATATATATATATATCGTTTCCAAAATTTTTACCAGTCTACAAATTCACCTTTGACTTTTTAGACAAGGCTTTAGGCTCATGTATCTTGTCACCTAATGACTAGAAGCTGCACTGCAATCCTGAAGACACATGGTCCAAATCCACCGGCTTCTCTGCAGGAGAAGGATGGACAATCTCCTCCAGTGCCATTAACTGCCTCTGAAAACCTGCTGGAGGGTCAACTATAGGTCAGTTCCAAGTCATCAGTACACAACAATAACGGCCCATTTTTTAGTTTATCTTCTGCTGGTCTTGCCTTTTTGATGATGCTTGGTAGTCTATTTATTCCATAAACTAGGCTCTTAAATATTCCTTGATTGTTTCTTTAATGACTTTTATGATTTGGGGGTTTACATCTAGATCTTTAATCTGTCTTGAGTTAGTTTTTGTTTATGGTGCCCAACAAGTTTTGTTTACTTGATTGTTTTCTTCGAAGGCAAAGAAAATTAAATATTTCCAGAATCTCCCATTTCAAATACTGGATAAAGAAGTGTATTCATCCTCATACCTTTTAATTGAAAAAGTTATACATTCTTGGATTTCTATCCTCAAAAGTATTTATATTTTTATTACTATCCTAAGAAGGTATGGATTTGGATGTTTGGAGTTCGGTAAATAGTTTAGAAGTAGACAAATTTCTCCTTTGGAGCAAACATTATTTCATAATGCCTTAAAATTATCTTTTTGCATTACATTTAAGACCTGGTAGCATAGTTCTTAATGTGTTGAACTGTTGAACAAAAGCTCAACTGCTCAAATCCACCAATGGCTCATGGCAGAAGGCTGTTCAACCTCCTCCTGTGAAGACAGTCTCAGAAACTCAATAGAAGGTTACTATGAGTTGAGATTGACTTGATGGCAGTGGTTTAGGTTCCTTGTCAAGTGATGAAATTCTTGAAAATTCATACTTGCCCACCTCAAATTTTGCATGTCTACAGGATACATTTTATCCTGAAAAATTTGGACTCAGGATACTTCTTTTCATATTTTGACAGTAATATTTCATGTGATCTTATTTTGGCTAGTTGTTGTTGTTATATGACAGATACAGAATTGGCTCATAGCTAACCCTCGAGAGGGTTTTTAGAGGCTGTAAATCACAGAGGATACTGTCCATCTTTCTACCATGGAGTAGAGGGTGGATTTGAACCACATACCTTTAGGTTGTCAGCACAGCTCCTAAACATTAGGCTACCTCTTGCCCACAAAACACTGTAGACATTGTTTCTTATACCTGATATGTATTTTGTTTTCACTTTCTTATCCCATAAGAAGATCCTACTAAATAGTGTATCTCTTATGAAGCCTTTCCCAGACCCTCAGAAGAATTAAAATTCACTACTGTGCTTCCTGGACACGTGGCACATGTCTCACTGTTAGGTTTTATTATATTATTGCAATGTGGATGACAAATCATCTGCTTTCTTTCCAGACAAGACTTTCAAAGGCAGGAGATGATATTATACCATATTGGTTTCCACAGCCAGCCGTTATGGCTACGGCTAAGCAGGTGCTCAAGAAATGTCTGTTGCTCGAATAAATAAATAAATGGATTAGGACTTTGCCTAGTTCATACAGCATTTGTAGACTTGGACAAATTTTGTTAACGTTTTAACCTTTGCATAATCACCTGTAAAACAATCAATGTGGTGAGATAATGGCAAAGATCTCTTCAAATGCTGACATCTTACGAGTATGTGATTCAGCAATTGTTCCAAATATTGACTGAGAGTTCACTAAACCTAAAGGATTTTTTTTATTACTCCAATTCTTATATATGAGATTAACTCCAAAGAGTTCATACAGAGCACTGCTATTCATTCCTACTTCAGAAAGCACAGGAGCTGAAATGCTAATAAAACGGACTATAGCTAAAATTAATGAATGTATAATACAACTTAACTCATTAAGTTCCCCTGTATCCAGAATTATCAGCCACAGATCTGAAATTCTGACTCCACTTTGTTAAGTCTGAGAAGAAGAATAAAATTGTCTCATTTAGTACAGTGGTGAACACTGACAACATGTCTTTTCCTTCACTCTTACTTAAAAAAATTGTAATAAGACAGGTGCTTTATGGCGACTCTTATTTATATGGTTGGCACAGGCAAAGATGATGAGTCTTTGCTTCACAAAATTCCAGCATGTTACTAGCAGAGGCTATTACTTGGAGAAGGATATGGAGGGTCTGCGAGGAAGAGGAAGACCTTTGACCAGGTGGATTGACGTGGTCACGGCCACAATAGGCTCTAGTGTGTCAAGAAATGTGAGGATGGCCACAGGATAGGACTGGAGTTCAAATCTGTTGTTGACAGGGTTTCTATGAGTCATACTTGACTCTATGGCACTTAACAATAACTACAACAACAGGAAGCTTTAACCTATAAATCCAGCTTAAGTTCCCTTTTTTGTAAGATTCTAAGAAAAGTCCTTTCTGAACACTGTACATTTGAGCCACTTGTACATTAAGCCAAATTGGAACTTTATAAGAAACACAATTATAAAAAAAGACAATTTTCTCAGGGAGACTTCTCTATATTATTGTCTTTAGATCAGATAGCCCAGACCCTATTTAAGTTCTGGGACACTGGGCATGAGTGGAATACTATCTTGTAAGGTTATTGGGTCCCTTCCTCAATTTGAAACCAGTTATTGCATTATTTTCATTTTAACCTTATTGAACTATGAAATCATCCATTTCTGGGAAGTACAGACTCTCTTTGTTCTTGATCAAAAAGTGAAATGTACAGTTTACAGTTCAAACCCGTCCGTATCCATAGCCCGGATTTTTGTTCATGAACTAGAACCTGTTGTAACATTCTCTCATTTCCCTCCCAGATGCCAGACATTGCACAACCATAAATTATCGACTGATAGATGCCAAGGGAGGCAATGCCCCCATCTGGCCATACCGAAGAATCCAGATGAAAATAATGACAAAGACATGAGGGTACATTTCGCTCCTTCACTTTATGGATGAAGAAATAGATTAAAAGAAGATCATTAACTAGCTCATAGTTACAAATCTAATAAGTATAATTGTAAAGTCAGTATTTTGCACATATCTACATATGGTTGTGTTTTGTTTTATTACTGTTGTACATGTATGTGTGTGTATGAAACACAGACTGGATTTTGAAACAGAAATATTGAACATTTGTCTGTTCAAGTTCAGTTGTTTCCAAAAAGAAGATATTTTAAGTAAAACATGACATTATTAACATAATACTCAAACTCAAAACTTAAACTCATTATCCTCAAGCTGGTTCTAAAGGACCCTCCATCAGGATAACAAGGCTGTAAAGAGAAGCCTGTCCTGTCCATCTTTCAGTTGATAGACTGCAACTGCTGGAGATTCAAGGCCTTTGAGTTAGCAGCTCAGCTCACTGCATACTACCACCAGGCTTCTCCACAAAGATGAAATTGGAAGCTAGGTCTCTGGAGTTTCAGTTTACTGATGTATGTAGAGAATCCTATGCCTGGTGTATTCAGGGGAGAGTTCCTGACAGAGCACTGTCTAAACTCCCTATTTCATATTTATCAGTTACCTAAGTTATCATCTATGCTTTACCAGCGATTAAAAATCAGACACACCGATGATATTAATTGTGCTGTATCTATTGATAAAGACAGAGGACAAGTGAGATTTATTAAGTAAGATCATGTATATAGTGTTTATATCTAAGAACTTAGTATATAGGACTTACTTCTCTCCTTATATGTTGTTATTATGTGCTTTCAAGACTTATAGTTGACCCTCCAGTGGATTTTGAGGGACTGTAATCATATGGAAGGAGATTATCCGCCTTTCTCCAATGGAGTACCTGGAGAACTATGTACCTTTGAAATGACAGATCAACTCTTTACCCATGAGGTTACCAGAGTTCTCCTTTACTATTTTTGTTACATACTGTTGAGTCCAGTATGACTCACAGCGATGCTATGAACAACAGACTTGAAACCTGTCCTACCTGTGCCATCTTCATCATCTCTGACACGTGCCCATTGCTGCACTGACTGTGTCAATCCATCTTATTGTAAGTCATTCTCTCTTTAATTTGAACTTCCATATTTCCAAGCATCACAGCCCTTTCCAAAGAATAGCCTATCCTAGCAGCATGCCCAAAGCATGTGAGATGAAGCTTTGTCATCCTTGCCTCCAAGGAACATTTTAGCTGCACTTTTCCCAAGACATATCTCTTTGTTCATTTAGCAGTCCGTGAATGTTCAGTTCTCTTCTCCAACATCACAACTCAAAGGCATCATTTTTTTCTTTTGTCATTGTTACTCATTGTCCAGTTGTCAGATGTATAGCAAGTATCCTTAGTCAGATGTACCTTAGTCTTCAAACTGATACCATTGCTCTTCAATATTTCGGAGAGGACCCTGACTGCAGACTTGCTCAATGTTATAAGTCTCTGAATCTCCTGATGCTGGTATAAAAGATATTGCTTTGTTGATCCAAGGAAAATGAAATCATAGAGAACTTCAAATGTTCTGTATTACCTGTTGGACCAGTGGTGAGGATCTTTGTTTTCTTGATGTTGAGATGTAATCCACATGAAAAGTTCTTGATCTTCTGCAGCAAGTATTTCATGCCTTTCTCACTTTTCAGCAAGTAAAGAGGATTGTGTCATCTGCATAACACGAGTTATTGATGGGTCTTCTTCTGCTCCTGATGCCACGTTCCTCTTCATATAGTTTCATGAATTATTTGCTCAGCATACAAATTGAATAGATAGGGTGGAATGATATATTTGTGATGCACACCTTCCTGATTTTCAAACACGTAGTGTTGCCTTGCTGTATTCAGACAAGAGCTTCTTAATCTAGGTATAGACTTCCCATGAGCACAATGAAATGCCTTCTGAGAGTCCCATTCTTATTAAAATTTTACATAATTTGTTATGAGCCACAGAGTCAAATCCTTCTGTATAATCAATAACACATAAATAGACATTCTTCTGGTACCCTCTGCTTTCAGCCAGGATCAATCAGACATCAGCAAAGATATCCTTGGAACCACAGATTCTTCTAAACCCAGCTTGAACTTCTCACAGTTCCCTGTCAATGTTCTAGGTATTTTTTTTATTGTTATTGTTGCTGTTGAGTCAGAACCGACCCACGACTGACCCTCCAGCAGGATTTCAGAAGCAGTTAATCACGTGGGAGGCAACTACCCATCCTTCTGCGGAGCAGCTGGTAGATTTCAACCATATGCCTACATGATTGCAGTGCCTTACCACATATAAATTAACTTTGGTAGTATTTTGCATTATTAATTATAAATTCTGTAACTTACATATTCCATTGGATCACCAGACTTGGGACTGGGAACAAAGATGAATCTCTTCCAGTCAGTTGGCCAGGCAGTTGTCCTCCCAATTTCCAAGTGTAGACTGTTGAAGAACACATCAAGGACTGCACCATTAAGTTGAAACATGTCAATTTGTATTCCATCAATTCTTGGGGCCTCAGGTACTTTCCCCCCCAATGCCTTCAGTGCAGTATGAGCTTTTCCCTTCATTACAATTGGACATCATTGGCTTTTGTTCATATGGTACATTTTTCAATGCCAGTAAATTCCTTCTATCTTCTTTTATGCTTCCTAGATCCTTGAAGATCCTACCCATAACATCCCTCAATATTGCAACTCGAGGCTTGACTTTGTTTTTTCAGTTCTTTCTGTTTGACAAATGCCAAGTACATGCTTTCTTTTTCTCTGGCTGCCGCTTTTTTTTGCATTTGACATACCAGTGGCAAAAGCTCAAAGATACACCCTTCAATATGGATTGCATTTCACCATTAGAAAACAAAGATTCTTACCACTGGACTGATAGATAACATCATGATAGATGGAGAAAAGATTGAAATTGTCAACAAGTTCGTCTTACTTGAATCTGGAATTAACACCCTTGGTATCAGCAGTCAGGAAATCAGGAGACACATTGTTCTAGGAAAGTATGCAGTTACGAACTTCTCCAAATTATTGAGGTGTAACTATGCTAGTTTGAGGATTAAGGGGTGTCTGATTCAGGCCATGGTATTTCCAGTAACTTACTATGCATCAGAGAATTGGACAATGAATAAGGATAACAGAAGAATAATTGATGCCTTTGTTGTCTGGAATTGGAAAACGCTGAACATCTCATGGGCTACCAAAAGAACAAACGAATATGTCCTGGAGAGAGTGTAGCCCAAGTGTTCTGTGGAGGCACCTTACATACTTCAGGCGTGTTGCTAGGAGAGGCTATTCATTGGAGAGGGACATGATGAAGATAGAGGGTAGGTGAAAGACATTGACCAGGTGAATTGATAACACTGACTGCCATGATGGGCACTAATGTGTCAGGAAGTGTGAGGAGGGCACAAGATAGGACAGGATTCAGATATGTTGTTCATAGGGTCACTATATATTGTACCCAACTTCATGGCACTTAACAACAACACAGCTCTTCATGCATTTCATTTTAGTATTTTGCTTTATCTTCTCAAGCTGCCCTTTGAAATCTTCTATTCAGCTCTTTCACTTTAAGATTTTTCCCTTTGTTTTGTCTTCTTGAAGCTCTAATGCAATTTTCATGGTCTTTTTTGATACTCATTTTGTGTTTTTTTTTTCCTTCTTATCTGTCTTTGTAATGACCTCTGGCTCTCTTTGTGAGTGGTATCCTTGATGTCATCGCACAGTTCCTCTGATCTTTGATTATTGATTGTTCAATGTCTCAAATCTATTCTTAAAATAAATTTTAAAATCAGATGAGATAGACTAAAGGTTGTATTTTGGTTACTGTATACTAATTTTAATTGTATTTGGCTTTAATTTTAACTTGCACATGAGAGAGTAATTGATGCACAGTCAACTCCTAGCCTGATTTTGACTGGTGGTATTGAGCTTCTCAAACAATTCTTTCCACAAATACAGTCAGTCTGATTCCTGTGCAGTCCATCAGATGAGGTGCAAGTGTAAACTCACCTTTTGTGCTTTTAAAAAGATATTTGCTATGAATAAATATTTATATGTTGTGCTTGTTAAATGTTAAGTTGCTTGTGACGCATAACAACCCTATATATAACAGCTCTGAACTCTGCTTTATCCTGAGCCTACTTTATTGTCTCTGACACACCCACCCCCCTTTACCACAGTTACTGTCCCTCCACCCTTGCAAGCATGATGTCCCTCTCCAAGGACTGATACTGCCTTGCAACATGCCCAAAGTATGTGAGACAAAGCCTCAGAATCCTTGCCTCCATGGAACAGATTGGCTTCACTCTCTCCAGGATGAACCTGTTCGTTCTCTTAGCAGTCCATGGTATATTCAATACTCTTCTCCAGCACCACAGCTCAAAGGCATCCATTTTCCTTTTATCATCCCTAGTCATTATCCAGCTTTCAGGTGCATACCGACTAATTGTGAAGACTATGGTCTGGAGCAGGTACACTTTAGTCTCCAGACTGACATTGTTGCTCTTCAGTACTCTGGAGACGTCCCTGAAAGCAGATTTTCCCTATGCAATTAATCTTTTGATTTTCTGGATTCTGGTTCTAAGAGTGTTGATTATGGAGCCAAGCAAACTGAAGCTGTTAGCAATCTCCTTCTCCTCACCTTCTATCATGATGTTGCCTATTGGCCCAGTGGTAAGAATCTTTGTTTTCTTGATGTTGAGCTTCAATCCATACTGAAGGCTGTAGTTCTTGACTTTCTACAGCAAATACATTAATCAGATCCTCTTTAGTTTCAGTAAGCAAGGTTGTATCAACTTCATAAAGCAAGTTGTTGATGACTCTCCCTCCAATCCTGATGCCACATTCTTCCTCATAGAGCCCAGCCTCCTGGATGATCTGTTCTGCATATATATCGAAAAGGTATCCCTGGCATACACCTTTCCTGATTTTGAACCATACAGAATTTCCTTGCTCTGTTCTGAGTACTGTTTCCTGGTCCAAGCATAGGTTTTGCATAAGCACAATCAAGTTTTCTGGGATTTCCATTCTTCAGTTTATTGTGATCCACACAGTCAAATGCATTTGCGTCATCAATGAAACTCAGATAGACAGTCCTATGATACTCTCTGCTTTCAGCCAAGGTTTATCTAACATTCACTGTATTATCCCTAGTCCCACGGCCTCTTCTAAACGCAGCCTTCATATCTGGCATTTCTTTGTGGGTGTGCTGTGACAATAGGTTTTTGATAATTTTCAGCATAATCTTGCTTGCATGTGATATTAATTATATTTTTCAATAATTTCCTCACTCTGTCGGATCACCTTTTTGGGGGAATGGGAACAAATATGAGTCTCTTCCAGTCAGTTGGCCATGCAAATGCAATTCTACATTCTCCAGTCTTAGTTCTGTCATCAAGTTCTTACTTACTGAGTATAATTCTTTCCTAATTATTTTCAACTTCTGCATTCCAGTCACTTGTAATTATTAATAAATCTTGATTGCTTGTTTGGTCAATTTCAGACTGTAATAGCTGGTAGAAATGCTCAATTTCTTCCTCTTTGGCTTTAGCTGTTGGTGTATATATTTGAGCAATAGCCATATTAATCGATTTTCCGTTATGTGTATAGCTAGTATCCAATCACTTACAACATTGAACTTTTGGATGGATCTTGAAATTGGTTTCTTATGTAGGACTACTTAATTTTAATATTAATTTGTTAAATTACTTCTAATAATTTTTAAAAATTATTTTAATCATTACAGAACTGCCTCATGCATATGGTAATTTTTTATGCAAAAGGAGAAAAGTGTGAAACTCTCCCCAAGTTCATATCACTTTTTTTTATATTTAGTATTTTGATAGAAATAGACAAATTTCCACATTTTTCTCACATACTGTTTCAGTATCATATCACTTTTGTAAGGCATTTTTAAGTCATAGCCAACCACTCTATTATTAACTTAATAGTTCAAACCCTCATAGAAGGATCTTGGAAAACATCCTAATGATGTACATCAGAAGGGTTACAGCCTGGAAGACCCTATGGAATTATTTAGATTTGCACACAAGTATCACTCTGAATTATAATCAACTTGATAGCAATGAGCAATAACTTTCTAACCTTAACTGATTTCTCTCATTTTGATAAATGTTTGAAATGTTGTTTACAACTCTATATTGTTATTTATCTACTTTGTTACTTCAAATATTATATTTAAACTTCTAGTTCTTATTCCATCAAGTAGTAATATAATCTCATCTTTCATAGGACTATCACCCTCTATCCTTCTGTTTAACCTTCACCACTGCCAAGTACAGCAGCTTTGCAATTACTTTTACACTGTCAATATTTACCACATAATTGCATTTTATTCTATTAACTATAATTAAGACTTTCTTTTGGGGGGGCAGGGTTTATCTGGTATTCTACAAATGAAACCAATAAATAGAATATCAAATATTGTATTACCTCTAGAAATTAATGTATTAATTTCTAAATATGCTTGATTTTACTAATTAATATATTATTCACTGTTATATCAAGTACTGTAGCTGAGCCAATAAAGGAAGGAAATCAAATATTTTTTCACTAAATGATTTTATTAAAAGAGTTATCCAAGCAACTTGTTAAAAGTTATCTTTTTTCTTTTATAAAAATGCAGTCACAATGCATTTCATTTTGCTTTATGTTTAATTCTTAAGCTTATACTGAAATTTTTTTATTTTTCTAAATTATGTTTTCTTGGTTATCAAAGGAATATGTGTTTCCATTAACAGATCTCAAAAATGCATATTTTTAGTAAATCAAATTGTCTAATAATTACATTTAAATGGATTGTTTCCTCAATCTGCTTCATTCTAGTTTGAGACTTAATTTCTCCTACTCTAGGAATAGTTTTCTTATTCTTGAACTTAATATTTTCTGTTTGAGTGTGTTTGTGTATTGTTTAAAGAGCGAGGATATTACTAATATTAACTTACAATGAAAATCGAATAGAAGGGGGTGGGGGAAGGCTAAGGTGCTCCTGATCTAAGCCATGGTATTTTCAGTTACTTCATGTCTATCTGAAAGTTAAAAAATTAATGAGGAAGATCAAAGAAGAATGAATGCCTTTGAGTTGTGGTGTTAGTGAAGAGTACTGAATATAACATGGACTGCCAAAAAATATAAGTAAATCTCTCTTGAAGAAAACAACCAGAGTGCAACGTAGAGGCAAGAATAGTAAAACTTTGTCTGACAGCTTTGGACATGTTATCAGGAGGGGCCAGTTCTTGGAAAAAGACACTTTGCTAAGAAAGGTTTGAAGGCTAAGAGAAAGAAAGGACTACCCAAAAATAGATAGATTGACAAAATGACTGTAGCAGTGTGATTGATTACGGTAGAAATTCCTATCTATATTTTTGTATGGTTACTATGAGTCTTAAGGACAGCTAATGACAACAATAAATAACACCATGAATGCTCTTATAACAATGTTGTTGTTGCTATTTACTGTTAAGTCAGAAACGACTGAAAGCTGACCCTCCAGCAGGTTTTCAAAGGCAGTTAATCACAAGCGAGGAGACTGACCATCCTTCTCCCGCAGAGAGCCTGGTAGCCTCAAATGGTGTGTGCCTTTGGGATTGCAACACAGCTCTTGCCAATAGGCCAATCGTTGTTATTGACAATAGTAACACCATGAATGCTGTTACTACAATAAGATCATTGTTAATACTGTCTCTTTTGTTGTTGTTGTTCTGCAATGTAAGTTCAAGCATTTGTCTACCAAAAAAGTGTATAAAAAGAAACCACGTATTTTTACATAAATTAAAATGTCTTTATAATTTTTAAAGACATCTCTATTTTTTTAAGGTCTAATAAAGCTAATGAAAATGAGAAGTCTGCTGCATATCTGATTCTGAATTTTTGGCTTAAATGTTTTTCTTTATTTCTCTAAGAAACTTTGGTTGTATTTTTATTTTCCACAAAGATATGTGCATGAAAATGCGGCTCATTTTTCAACACTTCATTCCTTATTCTTATTCATCTTTGCTGGGTTTTATGACCTAAAGGCTCTTGGAATACTTACTCTATTATTTGTTTGACACTTTAAGTTTCCCCCCCTTTTTCTCCATCTGGTAATTTGGATTATGGATAACCTGAACTTACGTTGCTTTTATTTTTTCCTCTCTGTCATTTCTTTCTTTCAGACTTTTCATTTTGTTTTACAATATTGGATTTGCTCCTTATTTACTTTTCATACTCTTTATTGATTTTTGCCAATTATGGTGTTTAATAGCTTTAACCTACATTCTTAATCTCCAACAGTCACTTCTGTAATGATTTTCATGTGTTTGTTTGTTGTTGTTTAGTTTTGAATAGAATTTTTATTTTATACTGGTTTACTTACAAAGTTCATATACATTGTTTTTCAGTTTGACTCTTTCTCATTTCCTTTACACTTTGCCCATCAAATTGCGCAACCCTATGATTACTCCCCCGTCCATCCTCACTCTTCTGCTCTCCCCCACCTCCCTTGGATCCTCATACATGTTCTAAAATAATGGTCTTATGTAATATTTGTCCTTATGGGACTGAATTAGTTCACTTAGCAAAATGCTCTCCAGTCCCTCCCATGTTAGGTAGTGATTTTCAAAATCATTGCTCTTGCGTGCTGTGTAGCATTCCATCGTGTGAATGTACCATAACTTCTCAATCCATTCTTTTGGAAGCTTGGAAGCAGGAGTTCCAACCCACCAGCAGCTCCTCAGGATAGAGACAAGCAGTGTCTCTCAAGATATTCAAAGCTTCAAAAAACCCAATGAAAGGTCATGTGTGGGTGAGTTCTCAATCCATAGCAACATGAGGGAGAGCAGGTGGAAGAAAAGAAAGGAGGGAGAGAGAGCGAGAGAGAGAGGGAGAGAGAGAGAGAGAGAGAGAGAGAGAGAGAAAGAGAGAGAGAGATATTTTTAAGATAAATTAATACTAAGTAAAATCTCCAGGTCATAGTAATTATAGTTTTACACTCCCTTTGGTTTTGTGCATTATTTCTATTATTTGGCTTCGAGGTAATTTATTGTCATTTTTATGCTTTTCACTCTCAAGTGTAGTGCATTTTTTAGTCGTCCGTTATATTTTTTAGTAGAGAATTACTTGATTTATATAGAGACCGTGGGTTTTGTCTAGTGTCCTAGTGGTTTGTTTCACCTTACAAGTCTTTCTCCCTAACGGGAAGACTCATTATGAATGAAATGTTAGTACCTTGGCTTGTGCTCATTTGCAAAACTGAGGTTAGACTGCATGAACAGATAACTTTGCCTCCCCTTTGCATCTGCCATCATTCTGAGAAAACGTTGCCTCTTACACTTGGCACTTTATATTTCCAACTAAAAATAGTTCATTTTTTGAAATAAAATCTTTTAATTGTGATTTTAATGAATGCTTACATAAAAGTCAAATTTTCAGTCATTCATTGTTGCACATTTTCCTCCCTCCTCCTCCTTTTCCTCTCTCCTGGTTCACTTTCTTTTAAAAAACAAAATTCATTCATTGTAGCACAATTTCTTCCCTCCCACTTCCCTCCCGCTCTCCCAGTCTACTTATACTTCTTATTCTGGACTGTTGTCATACATATAATGCCTAAACATACAGGCTTTTAAATAGTTCCCTCCTTTATCTATTCCAACACAGGGCTCATTATCTATTGACTTCTCCTATTCTCCTCCCAACCCCTCATGTCAGTCCTGCTTTATACTAGTGGTGTTATGCGGTATTTGTCCTTTTTTGACTGATATTTCACTTAGCATAATGTCCTCCAGGGTGACCCATGTTTTATAATATTTTACAAGTTCATTGATTTTCAGTAGTATGCAATATTCCATTGTGAATATATCATAGTTTTTCAATCCTTTTATTGGTTAATGGACACTTGGGTTGCTTCCATCTCCTTGCTATTGTGAATAGCACAAAAATAAACATAGATGTGCATACAGCTGTAGCAATTCTAGTTTCTTTAAGATATTTTCCCAGTAGTGGAATTGCTGGGTCAAATGGTATTTCTGTTTGCAACTTTCTGAGAAAGCACCAGACTGCCTCCCATAGTGGTTGCACCACTTTATACTCCCACCAGCAGTAAATAAGGTTTTCAATCTCTCTGCAACAACACCAGCATTTGTTGTTTGCTGCTCTGTTGAACCTTGTTATTTTTGATGGAGTGACATGATATCTCATTGTTGTTTTGATTTGCATTTCTCTGATAGCTTGGGATTTTGAACCTTTCTTCATGTGTGTGTTTGTCATCTGAATGACTTCTTTGGTGAAGTGTCTATTCATATCTTGTGTCCATTTTGTGATTGAATTATCTTTTGTTGTTGTTTTTCTTGAAGTGCTGGTGTATTCTTTAAATTCTAAATATGAGTCCCTTATCAGATATGTCATTACCAAATATTGTTTCCCAGTCTGTGGCTTTCCTTTTTACCTTGTTAAAGTAGTTTTTTGATGTACATAAAGGTTTGATTCTTAGCAGTACCCATTAATTTATTTTTTTCTCTCCTGGTTGTAGGTTTTTCATTATGCCTGGAAGACAGTTTGTACTGTGGATTAGGGCTTCTAAAATTCTTTCAACTTTTTCTCTGATAAAGTTTTTAATTTTATTCCTAGATGCTTGATCCTCTTTGAGTTCAGTTTTGTGTATAGTGTGAGGTGTGGGTCTTACTTGAGTTTTCTATAGATGGTTGGAAAAATTTTGCCAACAGCACTCGTTAAAAAAAGCTATCGTTAAAAAACAACAATCAATCAAACAAACAAAAAGGCTGGGTGTTCTGACCTCTGCAATTTTCCCAAATGCGGGAAACTCAACTGCACAATTTATGATAGTGGGGGACTGTGTGTGGGCTATTCCCTGTAAAAATTTAAAAAAAAATTAAATTTTTTTAAAAAGATGCTATAGTTAACTGCTTAACGGATTTTGTTTCCATCTCAAAAATCAGCTGACTATAGGTATATGAGCTGATCTCTAGATTCTCAGTTCTATTCCATTGATATATGTCTGTCACTATATCAGTATTACACTGTTTTGAATATCACAGCTTTGTAGTAGGATTTGAAATCAGGAAGTGCGGTGCCACCTACTTTGTTTCTTTTCTCTTCTTTTTTCAGGAGTGCTTTACTTATTCAAAGTCTCTTTCCATTCTATATAAAATAAGAAATTGCCTTTTCCATCTCATTAAATAATGGAATTGGTATCTGTATTGGTATTGCATTGAACTTGTATATTGTCTTTGGTAGAATTGTAATGATTGAAATATTGAGTCTTCCTATCAATAAGCATGGTATATTCTGCCATTTCTTCTTATGTTTCTTTTAGTAATGTTTGTAATTTTCTTTGTATTGGTCTTTTGTGTCTCTAGTTATATTTGCTCCCAAATATTTAATCTCATAATTAGCTATTGTGAGGGGTACTGTTGTTCTTAACTCCTTTTCTGTATTCTCTTCACCACTATAGAGAAAAGCAACTGATTTTTGTATGTTTTTTGTTTTTTTTTTATTTTTGTATGTTGATCTTGTATCCTGCTACTTTGCTGAATTGGTCTATGTCCAGTAGTTTTCTCACTAAGTCTTTAGAGTTTTCTATGTATGTTATCATATCATCTGCATATAGAGATCAATCTACCTCCTCTTTGCCAATTCCTTCTCTTATCTTATTGCTCTCACTAAGGCTTTCAATACAATATTGAATAGGAGAGTTGATAGTAGGCATTCTTGTCTAGTTCCTGTTCTCAAGGGAAAAGGCTTTAAACTCTATTGAGAATGATGTTGGCTCTTGGTTTTGCATATATATTTTTCACTATATTGAGGAGATTTTCCTCTATTCCTATTTTGTTGAGTGTTTTTATCTTGAAAGGCTGTTGGATTTTGTCAAAGATCTTTTCTACATCAATTGATAGGATCATGTGGTTACTGTTCTTTGTTCTGTTAATGTGATTAATTACACTGATTGGTTTTAAATTGTTCAATTTTTTTTCCTAAAAAAATATAGAATGCTTTACGAATTTGTGTGTCATTCTTGCACAGGGGCCATGCTAATCTTCTCTGTATCATTCCAATTTTAGTATATGTGCTGCCAAAGCGAGCGTGGATTGTTCAATTTTCATAGAATATGTATTCTCTGCCTATAGGTAAGTGGTCTTATTATGTACCATTGAGTTGTAATCCACTCGTAATGACCTTCCAGTAGGTTTTCTGAGGCAGTTAGTTGCACAGGAGGTGATTGCCCATCTTTCTCTTGCAGAGTAGCTAGTGGATTTGAACTGCATGTCTTTTTGTTGGCAGCACAACTTTTTGCCACTAAGCCACCAGAGCTCCCATAAGAAAATAACTACAGGTTTTTCTGTATAGGAAGAGATGATTGAATAATCCAAGTGTTCCATAAAGAATTCTTTTCTTAAACAGCATAGATTTTAGAAACCTTCAAATTCATGTCAGAGTGAGTTTCTAGAGGTTGGAAATTGTATGAGTGAGCTCTATATGCTTGATGGTAAGGAGTTGAACTGAAAACACAAAGGCATGTGGTTCAAATCCACCAGCTGTATAGAAGATGAACAAGCTTCCATATGATTTAGTCTTCTGAAAACCCACTAGAAGCTTAGCTATAAATCAATTCTGACTTGCTGGTATGTACCAAAACACAGCAGCAACAAACTGCATGAGAAGTTTCCCCATCTTTCCACTGCAGACCCACTAGTGGATTAGAACCACTTGCCTTTGTGTTGGCAATGCAACTCTCCACTAAATCGTTAAATCTCATTAGTACAGATACTATTCAATGATATTTTTATTTTTCACATCTGTTTGGAACCTGTTTATGACTCCACTAACGGAAACAGCTCCCAACTCTGCTGCCGCCTTTCCCTGATCTGTTCTGTTTATCCATATACTCTCCTCTGAGTCAGCTGCTAGTTTGACTTCACTCAGTTTCTATCTTCCAGAAATTTCTTTTCTTTACTCATATGCTACTTGCAATATTTTTGTCCTTTACAGTGCTATTATACTATGCTATGATGTTTATTTATCCATTATTTTAAATTGGGAAGAAAGAGGATGTTAATATCTATATTCAGTCCTTGATCATGAACCAGAAACCCCTAAACACTTCAAAAATGTTCTTTGTGTGCACAAACCTCCACTGTGCCTTTTCCTCAGGGGTGGTAAGATATTCTAAACCATCAAATACACCTTTATTTCTTTGGCTGCACATATTTGCAGTCACCTTGCTGAACCTTATCATCAAAAAGACATGGCATTGACACTTATCCTATCTAACCTTTTATAATAGAAAACTCAGGTTAAAAAGAAGATTTTGCTAGTGAAGGAGATGATCTAATGGTGGGAAGGGCATTTTAAAGATAACTTTTTCAGTTTTACATCTGATACATGCATTGAATCTTTAATACACAATCTGATGGTCTAGTCTTGATTATGTCCAGTAACATGAAATGTGTTCCCTCCAGAAGCAGAATTGCATCTTGACAGAGAAAGTTGTAAAGAAGAGGTCTTCAAATGTAACCTCAATCTAGCTCTCTATACCTTCCAATTGTACTCACTACTTGGGCACTCTAACATTTACAGAAAAATCTAAACCACTGAAATATGGAACTGGACAAGGAGTTTGGTATTCAGTACGTTTAACAGGACAGGCAAGAAAGAGATCTTTACCATGTCAGAGACAGTTGTCACTTCTCTGCCTAGAGATGCTTACATTCCACAAGTGGGTCTTTACAAAAAGCAAGCTTGTTAAGTGAAAGCTTTAAAAAGAATTCCATTACCCACTTTACAAAGAGAAAGTGACAGCTGATCATTAAAAGAAGAAAGTCTTCACGGATGATGAACAACTCGCAAAAGATGCAATTTCACCCATTATAAAAGGAGATGCACAATAACAATCTATCAAGACAAGGTATGTTTGCTGGTATCCTGAATTGCTTCTATAGTTGTCTTTTATAGATGAGATTTACTGTGAAACTCTCTGAAAGTGTTAAAGAAGGCCTATGGGCAAAACCAATTGGGGTATTTTGTAATGCCTGAAACTTTAGTCATCCCTCTGACTTCCTATAAATGCTAGAGAGTATGGATAGCCCATTTAGCAGTTCCTGGTGTTGTTGTTGTTGTTATGTGCAGTCGAGTCACTTGCAGCTGATACTGACCCTATGTACAACAGCTCTAAACTCTGCTCTGTCCTGTGCCAATCTCATTGTCTCCAACACACTCATCCCAATTGCCCCAGTCACCAAATCAATCCATCTTTCTGAGGGCCTTCCCCTCCTGTGCCTGCCCTCCACCCTCCAGCACGATGTCCCTCTCTAAGGACCTGTCTCTCCTTACAACATGACCAAAGTATGTCAGACGAAGCCTCAGAATCTTTGCCTCCAAGAAGCAGCCTGGTTTAACCCTCTCCAGGATGAATCTGTTTTTCTAACAGTCCATGGCACTCTCAGCACTCTTCAACACCAAAGCTCAAAAGCATCAACTCTTCTATCCTCCCTGGTCATTGTTCAGCTCTCTGACGCATAACAAGTGATTGCAAAAACCATGTCCTGTACCAGAAGCACCTTAGTCTCCAGAGACACATCGCTGCTCTTGAGTACTTTAGAGAGGTCCCTAACAGCAGACTTTCCCATCACAATACGTCTTTTAATTTCCTGGCTGCTGGTGCCAAGAGTATTGATTGTAGAACCAATCAGATTAAAGCTGTGAACAATCTCACTCTCTTCACCATCCATCCTGATGCTGCCAATTGGTCCAGTGGTGAGAATCTTTGTCTTCTTGATATTGAGCCTCAATCCATATTGAAGGCTGTGGTCCCTGACCCTCAGCAGCAAGTGCCTCAGGTCCTCCTCAGTTTCAGCAAGCAGGGTTGTGTCATCTGCATAACGCAGATTGTTGATGTGTCTTCCACCAATCCTGATGCCACATTTCTCCTCATAGAGCCCAGCCTCTTGGATAACCTTTTCTGCAAACAGGTTGAAAAGGTATGGAGACAGGACACATCCCTGGCATATGCCCTTCCCAGTTTTGAGCCATGCAGTGTTTCCTTGCTCTGTTCTGACGACTGCCTCTTGGTCCAAGTATAAGTTTTGCATTAGCACGATCAAGTGTTCTGGGATTTCCATTCTTCTCAGAGTCAGCCACAATTTGTTACGGTCCACACAGTCAAACGCCTTTGCATAATCAATGAAACACAGATAGACATTCCTCCGGCACTCTCTGCTTTCAACCAATATCCATCTAACATTAGCTACAATATCCCTAGTACCATGACCCCTTCTAAACCCAGCCTGGACTTTGGCAGTTCTCTGCTGATGTGCTGTTACAGTCATTTTTGGATAATCTTCAGTAGAATCATGCTTGCATGTGAAATCAACGATATTGTTCTATATTTTCCACACTCTGTTGGGTCACCTTTCTTTGGGATGGGAACAAATATAGATCTCTTCCCGTCAGTTGGCCAAGTGGTTGTTCTCCAGATTTCTTGGCACAACTTGGTGAGTACGTCCAGGGCAGCATCTGTTAGCTGAAATATGTCAATTGGTACTACATATCTGTTCCTGGGGTCTTATTTTTTGCTATTTCTTTCAAAGCAGCTTGAACTTCTTCCTACATCAGCATAGGCTCTTGCTCATATTTTGTTTCATTAAATTATTCTGTGTTTGCTAATTCCTTTCAATACAATGATTCAGTATATTCTTTCCATCTTCCTTTGATACCTCCTGGATCACTTAATACTCTGCCTAAAGCATCCTTGATTATAGAAACTCGAGGTTTGAATTTGTTCTTCAGTTCTTTGAGCTTAAGAAATTCTGAGTTAGTCCGACCCTTTTGGTTTTCTGACTCCAACTCCTTGTACATTTCATTGTAAGATCGATTACATCTGCCGAAGGAACCACTGGAGAAGCTCAATATCAGCTGTGAAAACTAAGCCCAGAGCTGATTGTGGAACAGACCACCAACTACTCTATGCAAGTTCAAGCTGAAGCTGAGGAAAATTAAACCGAATCCACGAGAACCAAAATATAACTTTGAGTCTATCCCACCTGAATTTCAGAACCATCTCAAGAACAGGTTTGAGGCCTTGAACACGAATGAGTGAAGACCAGATGAGTTGTGGGAGGATATCAAGGGTATCATCCACGAAGAGTGCAAACGTTGATTACAAAGACAGAAGAGGAAAAAAAGACCAAAATGAATGTCAGAAGAAATCTGAACATTGCACTGGAGAGCAGAGAAGCCAAAGCACAAGGAAGAATTCAAGATACTAAAGAGCTGAACAGAAGATTTCAAAAGGCAGTGTGGGATGACAAAGTAAACTATTACAATGAATGTGCAAGGAGCAGTTCCTGGTACAGTGTCCTTTAAAGGAACTGAGTTCATCTCAGTGTTCCATTTCTTGACCTATGGGAAAAAGCTATGAATTTATATTTCTCCTAGCAAATAATAGCAATCTCCTTACATAGCACCATAAGCAAAGTTAACAAATAAATAAGCCATATAAGGGTCTTGTTACATTGAGAGGAAGATAGAGCCTGATGAGAGAAAATTATGCCCAGAGTCATTAATGAAGTCAGTAGCAGAGAAAATGCTAGACTTTAAAAGCTCCTATTCACTGATGTCGAGATGATTTTCTTTCCCTTTTACTCTCTCATTGTGGTCTACGTTTCCTTACACCTGACCCAGCTCCCTCTCTGACCTCCTCTGCTGCTGTTTCTGCAGCCACACTGTTAATTATTACTATTCTTCAAACACACACAGCAGATTTCCACCTCGAGATCTTTGGACTTTATGTCTGTGCACCAGGCATGCTCTTTTAACTCACAGAGGCATGGATTACTCTCTCGCTTAATTCCAGTCTGTATCTAAGCATCTGGTGGCTTAGTATTAAGGAATTACCTGCCAATGCAAAAGAAATGCAGTCTGAATCCACCAGATGCTTCACAGGAGAATGATGAGCAATCTTCACCCTGTAAAAATGTACTATGAGCTATAACCAACCTGACAGAAATGATGTATTAGATATGTAAACATTTATTTGTTTATCTCTTCTTAACAAATGCATTGACATAGTGACTTCAGGAATGGGTTCTAGTGTATCATAAACTATGAGGATGGCACAGGATAGGGCAGGTTTCAGATTGGCTATTCATAAGGTCTCTTGAGTCATACTCGACAGCACCTAACAACAATAATAAGTGCAAGTTCCTTGAAGACAAGCTCTAGGTGAGTTTTGTTCTTTAGTAATCTTGAAGAAGATCAAAGATTATAACCTTCAAATATGGGTTACTCTATGACAACAAGAAAACAAAACTCTTCATAACTGCAACAATAGGTAACATAATAGATGGAGCCAAGATTGACGTTATCAAGGATTTTATTATATTGGATTTACAATCAACACTCACGGATATAATAGTCAAGCACAGCATGTTTCAAAATCAGGAAAGGAATGTGTCAGGGATGCATCCTGTCTCCATATCTTTTCAATCTATATGTGGTCATGCAGGAGGCTGGACTCTATGAGGAGAAAAGTGGCATCAGAATTGGAGGAAGACTTATTGCCAACCCCTGCTGTGCAGATGACACAACCTTGCTTGCCAAAATCAAGGAGAATTTTAAACATTTTCTGTCCAAGGTCAAGGACTGCAGTCTTCAGTATGAGTTGAACCTCAACATTGAGAAAACAAAAATTCTTACCACTGGACCATCTGGCAACATCATGATAGAGAAGTGACTGAGATTGTTGACAATTTCAGCTTGTTCAGCTCCACAATCAACATTCTTAGTACCAACAGTCAAGAAATCAGAAGATAAATTACATTGGGTAAATCTGCTGTCAGGGGCCTCTTCAAAGTCTCAATAAACTATCATTATAATAAAAAAAGATTGTGGAAAAAACCCAAAAAATAAACAGATACTAAAAATGTAAAAAAAAAAAACCAACAAAAGTACCCATTTTTACATTTTTAGTATCTTTGGGGTGGGGGGAGTTTCACTATTTTTTTTCACAATTTCTGTTTTTAATTTTTTATTTTAATGGAAGTTTACAGAGACCTTGAATTTCCACTCATTCATTGTTGCACATTTTCCTCCCTCCCAGTAAAAGAAAAAAAAAATTTAAAAATTCAAATTCTTTTCAACAAGCAATGGGTAATTTTGAATCACTGACTTTTCAATTACTGGCCTGACACATTACTTACTATGCCAACATGGCTCCTTATCTTCTGCATCAAGCCTGTGCAAATAAATATTTTTAACAATAATGCTTTTGAAAGTGTTTACCGCTGCTTGAGATGAATTAATGTAGAGTGCAGACAGCACACATCCTTCTACCACTGGGATTCAATTTGGAGTCATCCACCCACTAAGATGACATGGCATTCTGATGGCTTCTTTGTCTCTGGTCTCCTTTCCTAATTTCTAGTTCAAGTCAATATTCAGCGGACTCCTCTTCTGTAGTAATTACCATTTAAGTAAAAAAAAGAAGAGTTCACAGAGATCCAACACTTGTCTTTGTGTGACAGATCTGGTAGAGACCACAACAAGTAAAAATAATCACAGATGACTTGGTAATTCACAAGAAAGAAAAAAGTGAACAGCATACGAAGTGATGGGTAAACATGCAGGGGAGAAAGCTAATCCAGCCTGCAAAGTGATCTTAGTGAGTAAGAAGAAAAAGTTAGTTAGAAGAGATCACATCAGGAAAAGGAAAGTTGGCATTTAAAAATGCCAAAAGAGTTTGAAGAAATTAAACTCAGAAACAGACAGAACTCAAAGGAAAACAGGGAAAGGTGAGTCATCAATGCAGATAGTTACAGATGCTTAGAATACAGAAGTATTGGGCTTCTAGAAGCTTTGACTAAGCACATAATTTTGTCTGTCTGAAATTTGTGGATACAGATTATTTCTGTTTAACCATGGTTTATCACTAAATTTCATGCACTCAACAGAAATTTGTTAAGTGATTAATACAGTATATTCTTTAAAAACTACTTCCAACATTTATCACCTAACAAAGTAAATAAATATATTGAGGGAAAACCAAGTGAACTAGATATTTGAAAGATTTAAAAAAAGGTAGTTGCTGCTCTACCACCAATTATATTGGTTTAAACAAGAACTTCACACTATTAACATCTGTTAATCATCAAATAATATAAATAAATAGGATAGAACAGATCCATTCTAAGAGACCTTCCAATACTCAAATCCTAGAAT
>NW_006399759.1:25269623-25271470 GCF_000299155.1 Elephantulus edwardii | reverse complement strand
GGCAGTTTAATTGAACAGAAGGAGATTGCTCATCCTCCTTCATGGACCAGCTGGTGGCCTTGAACAGCATGCCTTTGGGTTTGCAGCACAGCTTCTTGCCACCAGGCCACCATAGCTCAGCCTAGTGGCAAGATGCTGTCCTGCAATCCCAAAAGGAGGTGGTTCAAATCCACCCACCAGCTGCTCTGCATAAGGGTGAACCATCTCCTTGTCTGTAATTAATTGCTTCTGAAAACCCACTGGAAATTTTGCAGTTGGCTAGTATTTATTGATTTTAGAGCCATCATTGCATTTGGGGTTATTAGGAAATAGTTTTTTTTTTAACCTCAGCAGTGGCCAGTATTCAAGTAGCCAACATGCTAAACCACTATTAGAGTCCATTTATATACAGGTCCATTTCCCGGCAATCTGACTCATGAAAGACCTTTTGATACAGAACACATTAAATAGACCTCTATGTCCTTACATTACCTGTCAGACTGTCACAGAGATAAAATGTATATGCTATCCTTAAACCCTCTTTCAATATCTCATAGTGTATAGAGCTTTACTTTGAATCAATTACTCGAACTGTTCCTTCTCTTAGAAATTTGGTTCCCTCTCTATACTCTTCCCGATGAATGACTAAATATGTTCCTTAAAATCTATTTCAAATTTCCACTTTTCTTGAGATACTCCATACTATCACTTTAACACATGTTTTATTTGATTATAACTTTATCCTCTTGTATTATGTTCTGCTTATTGAGAATTATAGCTCATCGCGATACATGCCATGTTTTATTCAACCTATTTCCTAGAACAGAGCTTGGCATCTAGTTAATATGAAGATAACATTTAATGGAGACTTCCGGTGATATGGTATCTTAGTGTTTGGGGGACAGAGAACTTATAATGGTAAGTAATAATTATGGAAGATGTTAATGAGAGACACATACATGAACACTAAGCTAAAAACCACAGGTGGCATTGCATGATATTAAGAGAGGGGATAAAAACAAACCTAAAGCCAGATACATAACTGTGATACTGCTTAGGATGCTAATGGGTCTTTAGAATTGCATCCCTGAGAGATTTTGAAATTATTTAGTTTTGAATGACAGGTGGGGAATTCAGAATATCTGGAAATGTCAAATGCATTTGAGAAGAATGTCTATTAATAAAGGCTTACTAAACTTGTTCCGTGCTTGACAGTGAACTCTACTTATCTAGAAAAGGTCACAATGTCTGAGGAATTAAATATTATTTCAAGTCATAAACTATTATGATTTTTTCAAATAATATTAGATGTCTAACATTATATAAGATTGAGGACAAAAAGCTAGGCTCTTGAAAAATCCTTGTTGAAAAGATAAAATTGTTGTTATTAAGTGCTGTTGAGTTGACTCTGACTCATATAGCAACCTTGTGTACATCAACATGAAATATTGCCTGATTCAGCACAATACTCACTATCTTCACTTTGTTACCATTATTGCAGTTTATTGTTGAGAATCTTCTTTTCCTTTTCTGAACTTCCACTTTTCAAAGTAAGTTATCCTCTTCCAAAGACAGCTAATAACATGATTAAATTATATGAAACCACGTCTCACTATCCTTGCTTCTGAGGAAAATTTTGGCTACATTTCCTCCAAGATAGATTATTTGGGGGTTTGGCAGTACTTGGTATGTTTTTGTTGTTATGTGCCGTCGAGTCATTTGCGACTCATAGCAACCCTATGTACAACAGCCCTAAACCCTGCTCTATCTGTGCCAATCTCATTGCCTCTGACACATTCATCCCGATTACCCCAGTCACTGAATCAATCCACCTCACAGAGGGTCTTCCCCTCCTGCGCTGTCCCTCC
>NW_006399759.1:25261229-25269338 GCF_000299155.1 Elephantulus edwardii | reverse complement strand
AGTACTTTAGAGAGGTCTCTAATCACAGACCTTCCCATGGCAATACATTTTTTTATTTCCTGGCTACTGGTGCCAAGAGTGTTGACCGTGGAGCCAAGCAAACTGAAGCTGTGAACACTCTCAATCTCTTCACCATCCATCCTGATGCTACCGATTGGTCCAGGTACTTGGTATATTTCATATTTTTTATCACACCACAATTTAAAAGCATAGATTCTTTTTTGGTATTCCATATTCATTGTTTCATTTTCACGGGCATATGAAGCAATTAAAAATAGCATGACTTGATTCAGGCACACCTCAGTCGTTAAGTGATATTCTTATCCTTTAGTCCACTGAAGATGTCCTTGATAGCAAATTTTTCCAACCCAACACATCTTTTGATTTCTTGACTGCACTTTTATAGATGTTGTTTGTAGATCAAAGTAATATGGAAACCGTGACAACTTCAATCTTTTCTTTCTCATAAAGTTGCCTAGTGGTCCACTTTCCTAAAGGACTTTCTAAAAAGACCTTGTTAAAGAAACAAATTTAGCATACTTAAATTGCTCAGGAAACAAATGAGCAGGGACCTGAGAAGTCAGGAGGGAGAAGGAGTCAGGGCAGACTCAAGAAAATGGGGAAAGGAGGCTTTCTGCTAGAAGTGAGCCCTTGCAAACTGGGGAGAATTGGGATTAATAAAGGAGAAAGAGAATTTTCTTTATATGACAGCAAAGGCCTGAGAGGGGGACTGGCAAGAGAAAGTCACACCCAAATATCTTATGGTGTGTCAGATCATAAGGATAAGTTGGACAGAAGTACTTGAGTTTAGATGTACAGGGAGGGAGGGAATGTTAATGAGTAAGAAGAAAAAATTATCTAGTTGTCATGTCAATTAACCAATTTATAAAACAACCAAGTTATATTTTATGTTCAGTAAAAGTCCCCAATATATGGGGTACCTTTGCTTCAGTCTTCCCCACAGCCATGCCCTGGTATATTAGACAGAATACATAAATAATACAACGTGCTTTAACTAACTTGGGCTTTATTCTTCAGTCTTCCTTTCAATGTTTCATTTTAGCAATGGTCCAGATGTCTGCTGGCCATCAGAATGTCTTCCTCTGTGAAAAATCTTTTCATATCTCTTGTCCATTTTGTACCTGGGATATCAGTATTTTTCTTGTGGAAGCCTTATAGGTTTCTGCAAATTTTTGTTATGAGACTCTTGTCTGAGATGATATTGTCAAATACTTTTTCCAAGTCAGTATGTTTTCTTTTCATTCTATTGGAAAAAGTTTTTGATGTGTACAGGTATTTAATCTTTACATGATCTCGTTCATTCTGATGACTAATATGAAGAAATATATGATTAGGTATTATTTACATGGCAACAGTTCAGACTAAAATGTGTATAGCAAAGGGGATGGTGGGAGGCAGGGAGGAAATTGTGCAACAATTAGAATTTTTTAAAAGAGAAAAGTGAATTGGGGTGGGTGGTAGGGTAGGAACGGTACAACAATGAGTGAATGAAAATCCAAGTTCTTGATAAATTATCATTAAAATCCCAATAAAAAGATAAAAAATGTTCAAACTCACTGGCAATAACAGAGATACAAATTAAAACTACAATGTAATACCAACTCACCCCCATAGCAGTGGCAAAGTGTAGTAAGACAGGAAGAAATAAAAGTTGTGAAATTGTAAATTGGTATGATGGCACTTAACTACAACTCTGAAAGGCAGTTTGGTGTTTTCCTCAAAAAGCTGAACATAGAAATTTCCTATGATCCTGCTAATTCCACTGCTAAGTATATACTCAAGGAAATTAGAACTGAGACACAAGTGGAGATTTGTACACCAGTGTTCATAGCAGCATTAGTCGCTATCACAAAAATATGGTAATATTACAAATGACCAACCACAATCAAATGGATTGAGAAATTGTGGTACATTAGCACAATAGAAACTAAGCAACATTCAAGAGCAGCAATTTTCGTAATTACTACATAACTTGGGAAAGACTGGAGAGCATTATGCTGAGTGAACTAACTCAGTCTTATAAGGATAAATACTTCATAGGATCATTATTGTAAAACCAGAAGGATAACTAGTAAAATGTATATGGGGATTAAAGGGGAGAAGGTAAGGGAACAGAGAGGTGAGAATGGACAGGGTTGTCCAATTTGGTGGGAGACCAGGGACATAAAGAAAAGGGGAAAGATCCTAGGGGGATCTGGAAAGTTAAAGTAATGATGGTCATGGTTTAGTGGCGATTTATTTTAAAAAATAAAGAATGAGAATGACTTTATCAAACACAATGTGATATGAAGAATAGTGGGAAACACAATGTAAATGAACTTTGTATGCCAAGTAATGTAAAGTTAAAAAAAAAATCATCCAGCTCATTTGTTTAGTTTTGTTGTTGATATGTGTCATTGAGCTGCACATGACTCATAACGACCCTATGTACAATAGCCCTAAACCCTGCTCTATCCTATGCCAATCTTATTGTCTCTGACATACCTAATCCCGTTACCACAGTCACTGAATCAATCTAACTCATCAAGGATCTTCCTCATTTGTGCTGTCCCTCCAACCTCCCAAGTATGACATCCTTCTCCAAGGACTGGTCCCTCCTTGCAATATGTCCAAAGAATGTCAGATGAAGCTTCAGGATCCTTTCCTCTGAGGAGTAGTAGATACATCACACTCTTCTGGGAAACTATTTCATTGTGACTACAGTATGCTGCAAATAGAAAAATAGAGACACTAAATCACAACAAGTCAATCCTGGAGCAGAAGTTCAAGGCAAAGGACTTTTCCTCAGAAGATTTGTTTTACAGATCTAGACATTGAGCTTGGGAAAATGGAATAATGAAGTCGAATTGACATAGTAGAGCTGTGACTGAAACTCATATCCCTTTCTAGTCTTGTTGCTGGTGTGTGTCGTCAACTCTAACTCACAATTACCTTTTGAACAACATCCTGCACCCTCCTCATTATCTCTGACATGTTTGACCCCATTACTGCAATCACTGGGTCAATCCGTCTCATTGAGTGTTTTCTTCTTTTTTGCCATCCTACTGCTTTCCTTGGCATGATGTCCCTTTTCAAAGAAAACCATCTTCTAGAAACATGCCCTAAGTAGGAGAAACAAAGCTTTGCCATCATTGCCTCCAAGGAACACTTTGACTAAGACATATCTATGTGCTCTTTCAACAATCCATAAATGTTCAGTACCCTTCCCCAACACCACGGCTCAATGGTATCAATTTTTCTTCTGTAATGCTGATTCATTTTTCAACTCTCAGATTCAGCATGTGACAGAAAAGACCAAGGTCTAGTCAAAGGCTATTACTATAGCTCACCAGTATTTTCAGCACTTGCATATAATCTGTTTATATCCAAGCAGGAAACAAATGAATGCACTATTTACAGAAACAATGCAGTATAAAATGAGTCATCACAGACTATCGATATCTGAAAGCAGTTAACATCCTTAGTCCTGAAAGCACGAAAAAGTGGTGGTTACTAGTATCTAGCTAAAGTTTGTATGGTCAAGGATAGCGATATCTTACCATTATTAAACCTGCAACCAAAAGTGCTGGTAGTACTGTGGACAGTGAGAAAGTGATAAATACCCTAATTTTTCTCTTTCTTCTTCCCATTTCATATAAATCTATCCTGAGACCTGAAGACAATGGAGTCAATGAAGTGTTTGAAAAGAAAACACAGAGTCATTATAGCAAAAATAATTAATTGACACTGAATGTTTCAGAAAATACTATACGAACAAGAGGTAGTGGTAAAGAATGATGATGTTCAAGCAGCACTGAAGGCACTGGCAAAGAATATGGACCCAGAAATTAATGGAATATCAACTGACATGTGTCAACAACATATGCAGCCCTGAATGTGCTCACCAGTCTATGCCAGGAAGTTTGGAGGACAGCGGCCTGGCTGACTGATTGGAAGAGATCTCTATTTATTCCCATTCCCAAGAAGGGTGACCCAAGATAATATGGAAACTATCAAGCAATATTATTAATATCACATACAAGGAAAATATTGATGAAGATAATCCATAAGTGGCTAGAATAGTGCATTGTCAGGGAATCCTGGCAGAAAGCAGAGAATACCAGAAGAATGTATGTTTGTGTTTTATTCAATTTACAAAGGCATTTGACTGTGTGGACCATAAAAAATGCTGTAGAACTTTAAGAACAATGGGAATCACAGAACATTTAATTGTATTCATGAGAAATCTATACCAGGTCAAGAAGCTGTTGTCCAAATGAAGGAAGGTGACACTGCATGGTTTGAAATCAGGAAAGGTGTGCATCAAGGATTTATCCTTCTTTCATACCTTTTCAATCTGTATATTGAGCAAATAATTAAACCTAGACTCCATGAAGAATGTGACATGATGATTGGTGGAAGACTCATAAACAACCTGAGTTATGCAAAACGGGGCATGCTGAAAATGAGGAATACATGAAGTGCTTGCTGCAGAAGAGCTACAGCCTTCAATATGGAATATCTATCTATCATACATATATATATCTCAACACGAAGAAAACATAGGTCCTCCCTCATCACAGGGTAACAGTTAACATCATGATAGATGAAAACAGGATTAAAGCTGTCAATTATTTAATCTTACTTGAGTAATAATCGGCACCCATCAGAAAAATCTTGATACCTCAGAAAATCAGGAGACATATTACATTGGTCAAGTTGCTATCAGGAACATCTTCAAAATACTGGAAGTAATGATTTCAGCTTGAAGATTAAGTTGTACTTGATCAGGCCAGGGTATTCTTAATCACCTGCTAGGCATCTGGCAGCTGAATGATGAATAAAGGTGAAAGAAGAATTGATACCTTTGAGATGTGGAGCTGGAGAAGAGTGCTGGTTTGACGCTACCAGATCTGGTAAAAGACAATGAAGATTCTTCTGTTAGGATCCTTCAGAGAGACCATGCCTCTGTCAACTTCTTGACCTGGACACCTAGTTTCTATAACTATAACTTACTGTCTCCCCCCACATCTTGTAGCCTCAAGCCTTTCACATCTTGTGGCAGAATAATTTCTGTTTTTACATGGCCATTCTACTTATGAGTCTTTGTTAACCTTTAGAAGTGTTTTATGAAGTGTCTATATTTGTTAATACTTTGATTGATGCCTTTGTGGAAGAATTGGCATCAGAATCAGAGAAACACTCATCAACAACCTGCATTATGCAGATTACACAATATTACTTGCTGAAAGTAAAGAAAAATTGAAATGCTTGCTGCAGAATATCAAAGACTTCAATAAGCAGTCTTCAATATGGATTGCACCTCAACATCCAGGAGAATCATCAACACTTAACTGATAAGAAACTTCATGATAGATGGAGAAAAGATTGAAATTGGCAATGATTTCATCTTACTTGAATCTACAATCACATCCTTTGGTACCAACTTCAAGAGATCAGCAGATGTAGTGCATTGGGCAAGTCCTCTGTCATGAAACTATACAAACTACTGAGGAGCAGTGATGGTAGTTTGAAGATTAAAGTGAACCTGATTCAGGGTATGGTTTTCCCATCACTTGCTATGTACCTGAGAGTTGAACAATAAATAACGATGACAGTAGATTGATGATAATAAAGCTTCATCTCACATACTACGGGTATGTTGTTAGAAAAGTTTATTCCTTGGATAGGAATATCAGGTTTGGAAAGGCGGAGGGTTGGCAAAAGAGAAGATCCTCTGCAAGATGTATTGACACAGTGGCTGCAGAATAAATGAACTCATGTGTGTCGGAGATGATGAGGATGGCACAGAATAAGATAGTGTTCATATATGTTAGTACTGTCACTATGAGTCCTACTTGACTCAACAGCACCTAATAAAAATAACTCTGTTAATCATACTTCATTGTGGCAGTCATAGAAAATGTGTTAAGGGCAAGTCTCTTCTCCTTCTAGTACTGTGTATGCCTGGCCGCAGGAAAGGAAAGACTACCTGCTAGAATCTCATGAAGGACTTGACGACCTTAATGGATAGTATACTAAACTTTCTCGGTTAATTTAAAGTATGTCAAAATACTTGATAAAGTCTGAATGATGTATCTACCTTTCTAAATGGATAGAAAAATACAGAAAAAGCAATTAAGATAGTGATCCATGATGACTGAAACTATCTAAATAGAGCTCCAGGGACTTCTATGCTAGAGCAAAAGGACAACATGCTTCTTTGTTTCCCCAGTTATCACAACTTTTGGAAGGATACCAAGCTTCCAAATGATGACACAGGTCCATGGGAAGGTGAATTTAGGATGCATTTGTTTGAGAATGCTGTAACTACTTTCCGCTACACCTTATACTTTGGTTCCTCATTTTATCTGCTTCAAACAGCTTGATTTCAATGAATGTATATTAAATAGCTTAGGAGTGTGGAGGCCAGGGAACAGGCAGAGGGTAGGTGACTAACCAATTTTGTTTCTGATCCACAAAGTTTCTTATAACCATGCCCAGCATATTACAAAACATAATAGATCATTAAATGTGATCTTAATCCATCAGCAGAAGTTGAATTCAACAAGAATTCATGACCCTCTGAAATGTTCACTCTTCCTTTCTGAAACTTCCTTCAGGCTAAGCAGCCTACTTCTTGCCTACAATAAATGAAAAGGAAGACCTCCTCTCAGGTCTTGGAGAAACTCCCCTTCCCTTGGGACTTCTGTGAAGCAGGGATCTTAGTGCCCTCATTGGAAATCAGCAAGACCTCTTCTAAGTCACCTGTGTTTGCCCAGTGGTCTATTGATTGATGTGGATTCTTGGGTTCAAGTTGATTCCATTTTTATATATGCTTTGTCAGCCTGTAACATTTCAATACTACAGTATTGATAACTTCACCTTTCCACTTGAGTCAGTTGGCCTTATGGGCTGGGGTTGAGTTTTCCAGGTCCACATGAAGCATTGTGTTGAAAACACAGCAGGAAGGGAAAAGTGCTTTTTGGAGCAAAATGAAGGCCAAGCATCAGCACCTTGATCTGTGGAGAGTTCTGTGTGGCTCTTAGCATTTCCTTTTGGAAACACTCCCACTAAGTATCTTCAATGATCAGTTTCCAGATACATCCATGTCTCCAGATACTGTATTATTTAAAGGCAGGGGATTTTAACTTTCTGATTTTATCCTTGGACTCTTCCTTGGCTCTTTTCATTTTTTCATACCCTTCAGAAAGTTTCGCCAGCTGCATTTGTGAATCATAGCCCAAAAGCAATTATTTCTCACACCATCTTCCAGCATCACCCTAATAGCTACTGTTATTTCTCACCTAGATTATGCAACAGTCTCTTTAATTGGTCTCCCACTATTCACCTTTGCCATGACTAAGTACAGAACCTGAGTGAGCTTTACAAAATTTAACATTATCATGCCCTTCCTCCCTCTAGTGGCCATCATCTTCTCAGAGTAAACTAAAATATGATGTCTTTTGAGAAGCCTCTGGAGTTCTCTATAACATGACCCTTCTCTTACCTCATTCCTTCCTGTTTAGCCTCCAGCCTCACAGTGCATATTGTTGTTCTTAAAACAAGCCACAAACCTCACTTTCTTGCTGTTTCTTGTGCCTGGAAATCTCTTATACAAGAAACCCACCAAGATTTTTACTCTTTCCTTTTTAGCTTTGCACAATTGTCACCTAATCAGAAAGGAAAGTTTTTACTATACTGTAAAAAGATCAAGAGCCTCATAGGGATGACCACATCTGACCTTTACGAACTTTAAAGGGGAGCTGTCTCAATCAACAACATCAGAAACACAAAACCAAGTCCCATGTCTCCCATGCTCCCGTAAGTACCTATTTCTACTAATCTCAACACCGATCTTACTGTTTTGCAAGGTCCAAAATATGATGCCATAGCTCATAGACCCCATACTTCCCCCATAGTGGGAAGTAAAAAGTTACAATCAAGATTAATAATAGAATATTGTCAAGACAGTTCCTTAAATTATATTCTTTGAAGGCAGAGATTTTTTTTTTAGGGATATTGTTGCCGATGTTAGATGGATCTTGGCTGAAAGCAGAGAATACCAGAAGAATGTCTATCTGTGTTTCATTGATTATGCAAAGGCAT
>NW_006399759.1:25255825-25260194 GCF_000299155.1 Elephantulus edwardii | reverse complement strand
AACAACAACAACAACAACAACAATGTTTTCCTACAGAGAGAGAGACCAGTGGACAGAAAGCAAAGCTACCAAGCCAAAGGTGGGTGACTTTTAAACTGCAGCCTTCGGGCTGGTCTTTCATTGCTTTTGTTCAGACATTCCTCTAGGTCGTATAGCCCTGGTGTACAAGTTGCCATACCGCGGTCACTTTTGGTTGCTGTGAGGCTGAACACTGTGACACTGATGTGTCAAATGCGTTAATGGCTGGTTACTCAATGCGGACAGACAGTGGGGTGGAGCTCCCTGATTAAAACAAGCTTGGAAGGAGGAGTGGCATCCACTTCCATAATAGCTTGCCTCCAGAAACCCTATGAACCTCGAGAGAGAATGAAAGACACCCAAGCGTCGAGGACTCTCCTTCACAGGGTCTCTATGAGTCGCATGCGACTTGATGCCACTTAACAACAACAATAATGTTATCCTTGGAGATCTCCTTGACTCTTTTTATTCTCTCATACTCCTTCAGAAGTTTTAATAACTCTATGTCACACAGGCACCTCAGCCTCAAGCCTCTCAGCTTGGTGTTCCCAAGTTCTCAGCCTGCCAATATTGGTTTGCCACCTCCAGTTGTCCAACAAAATTCTCAGTCCTGACAATATTGCCTCTCACCTTACAAGGCCCCATCTCATGTCAAGTCTCCAGATCAGCCATTGGTGTTGCTATTTTAGGTGTAGCTAGAGCAGAAAGCGCATCCTACATTGTCTTGCTTTTCCTCCTGTGGTGCAAGATCTGTCTCTATGGCTAGAGCTATTCAATGTATTGGTGAGACTAGCTAATCCTCTTTGGATTGTTGATACCGGTCAATTTCTTTGTGAAATGGTAGATCGCCAATTCCCTTATGGATAGGCTAACGCACTCCATTTGCATATTCCAACTCATGTATATAGCTAAGTCAAACAATGGCTAGTAAAAGTTGTATAGATAGATAAACTTCAAATATGCTGTGGAAAACAGCACCTCCATTGACATCTGTATCTCTCTTATGTTGATAATTTTTCTTTTTTTTTTACCAGAATTTATTGCCAGCTAATGTTGTGTTTATTTATCTGTTCACAGTCTTTCTATGTTTCCTGACATTCCTCCTAAAAATACTAGTATTTTAAACCAAGGCTTTTCAGTTTAGTTGTCCTAGTTATTAAGATTATAGTTGGCACATAAAAGATCTTGACAAATAACTATTAGATTAATTAGTGAATGGATAAAGAAATAAATGAATATGTATGGTCCCATCACTTTCTAAACTATTTAGCAGATTCTTCAAAGATCTGTCTATGATATTGATTTTTCAAAATGTTTCTTTATTTTAAATTGTGATTTGAGTGAAAGCTGACAAAGAAAATTGATTTTTCACTCTATCATTCATACATATTTTGCATGACCATTGATTTTAAAGAATTATGTAGAACCCAAATAGACATTTAAAGACCTGAGATTTCATGTTAACTGTGATATTGAATCTATTTGATATTCAATTTCTTTCATCTGTATAATGATCTTCAATCATTCACTCATTCATTTCTATTTACCTAACAGAAAATTTCAGAGGCTATATAGGTTGGCCATCATGGTCTTTGCAATCACTTGTTATGCATCAGAGAGTTAGACAATGACTAGGGAGGATAGAAGGAGAATTGTCGCCTTTGAGCTGTGGTGCTGGAGAAGAGTATTGAATGTACCATGGACTGCTAGGAAAACAAACAGATTCATCCTGGAAAGGGTCAAACTGGCGGCTCCTTGGAGGCAAGGATTCTGAGGCTCCATCTAACATACTTTGGACATGTTGTAAGGAGGGAGAGGTCCTTGGAGAGGGACATCATGCTTGGTAAGGTGGAAGAATAGTGCAGGAGGGAAAGACCCTATATGAAGTGGATTGATTCAGTGACTGGGATAATCAGAATGGGTGTGTCAGAGGCAGTGTGATTGGCAAAGGATAGAGCAGGGTTTAGTACTGTTGTACACAGGGTGGTGATGAGTCTCAAGCGACTCGATGGCACATAACAACAACAACATAGATTTTAATGACACACATTACCTATCTTTCTCCTGAAGATTTGCTTTGAATCACTTTTGGGTTATTAGGGCAACTCCCTATGGACTATTATTATTATGTAACATCAAGTCAGACTGACTCATAACTGACCCTGAAAAGGATTTTCAGAGGCTATAAATTTCACAGAAGGATCTTGCTCATCTTTCTATCTTGGAGCAACTGGTGGATTTGAACAGCCTGCCTTCAGTTATCAATTTAACTCATTACTACTAGACCACCAGAGCTCCCCCTGTGAACTTCTTGTTGCTCTTGTTGTGTATTGGAGAGTTGGAACTGACCCATAGCTGACACTCCAGTGGATATTCAGACACAGTTTATTGCACAAGAGAAGACTGCCCATCTTTTACTGTAAAGCAATTGGTGGATTCAAATTGCATTTCTTTGCGATTGCAGTGTAGCTTCTTACCACTAGGCTACTAGAACTTCCTATATCTATTTTGCTTCTATAGTGAATTTGCAAATACCAGAGTTGTATTTTTTTCATGTGATATTTCTTAAAGTCATTAATGCACATTGAGCTGGGGTCATATAACAACCAAGATCTCCATCTTTAGTTTAAAGAAAACCATAGCATATTGAGAAAAAAATGTATGGGAAGTGGTAATAAATTTCATCAACTTTGTGATGCTAATGACTGTAAACTTCTTGCTTAAGGCCATGTTATTTCCAAGAGAGCTCCACAAAAGGAAATTCTGTTCTTAGTCCTGCTTCACTCCTTCACATTCTAGCAGAAGTTTCCAAGGCTTCATATAAATGAACTTCAATGAAAAATGTTCACATACCTATAACAGACATGGCAAACCAACTTCAAAAACCAAAACTAGTTCCTGTGAATTCAGTGTCAATACATCTCATTGCTATTGAGTCAGATATATCCATAGCTGACTCTTCAGAAGTGTTTTAGAGCTTGTAAATTACTATCTTTTGGAGGCTATAAATCACAGGAGATTGCCCATCTTTCTCTCATGAAGGTTCTAGTGGATTTGAACTACCTGCTTCTAGGTTGGCAGCATAATGCTCTACCCACTAGACCACATGAGCTCCCTACTTCAAATACATAGTGACCCTATAAGACAGAATGGAACTTGCCATAAGGTTTCTATGGCTATAAACCGTTATGGGTACAGATTGTCACATCTTTCTCTCAAGGAATATCTGGTAGATTCAAACCATTACATTTGTACTTAGTAGCTAAGTACTTGCTACTCACTACTAGGACTTCAATTTCCCTACCTCATAAAGTCTCTGAAGACAAAAGAAAACAATAGCAACAAAAAGCACTCCTGTTGAGTCAATTTTGCCTCATAACGGCCCTAAAACTCATAGTAGAATTGCCCACAGTTTCCTAAACTGTAAATCTTTGTGGACGAAGATTATCTCACCTTTTACCTTGTAACAATTGATAGGTTCAAACTGGTCACAGTAAGAGTGAAATAAAATACTCTCTGTACAGGGCTGAATATGGTAACAGACATATTATAGATCTATATATATTATAAAAAAGATCTTTTTATATCAAACTATATATTATTTGATATAAAGCTATACATAATATGTGTATTTAACGAATCAAGGTTGTTTAGTGGTTAAATACCTATATTACATAAACCTTTTATGTTCTCTCTGGTCTCTTCCTTTGGAGAAAATATTTATGTAAGTTATATGCAAAGCTGTGTGGCCTCCAAAGGAAGATTATAGAAATGGTGCGTGAGAAACAGACTCTAACCTTGAACTAGGCTTTAGGAAAAATAATTGAGGTGTGAGCATGCAATAGATTGAAACAGAAATGAGCTGAGGACAGGAAAACTGGGCAGGAGTTAACTAGCATAGATCAGGCACGAAGTTGTATGAGGTGGAAAGGGGACCACTTGAAAGAGTGTGTGGTGTTTTAGAACTTTGATCCCTTTCTTTGTGCTTGTCTGTGCAGCATTTACTGGAATTGTGATGAGTTGCATTTGTTTTTTTGCTTCCTAGGAACCAGAGACAGTGTATGAAAGCCTATACACATCATCATATTTAATGTTCAGAATATCCTTGAAGATAGGTATTATGTGTTGAATTGTATACCTGAGAGTTGGACAGTGAATAAGGATGATAGAAAGAGAATTGATGACTTTGAGCTGTGGTGCTGGAGAAGAGTGTTGAATACACCATGGACTGCTAGGAGAACAAACAGGTTTGTCCTGCAGAGAGTGAAGCCAGAATGCTCCTTGGAGTCAAGGATTCTGAAGCTTTGTCTGACATACTTTGGGCATGTTGCAAGGAGGGACTGGTCCTTGG
>NW_006399759.1:25236905-25255465 GCF_000299155.1 Elephantulus edwardii | reverse complement strand
AATGAATTAATGGAATTCCAAAATCTCTGTAGATGTTCATTGAAATGAAAAATAAACAAACTAAATTAATAAAAAAAAATTTTAAAAAATTGTTTTGTAAGTGAAGAGGTGCCAAAGTAGGATATGTGCTCAACCTAATTCATACTGAGTAATAAAAATAACAGAAGAGATAGAGAAAAATACACAGAGAGAAGACAGACAGTATGGAAGGAGCCTTTAAGAGCCAGAGAATTCTAAGGCACCAAGGAGGACCAAGGAAGTTAACAAGGAAGGAATCAAGAGACTGAGACCTTGATTTAGAAGTTTGGCCTCTAGAACCTTGAGACAATGAATCTCTGTTCTTTGAGTCCACTTGTGATATTTCTGCTATGACAGCACTAGTAACTAGGAAAGTAGGTATTGTTATCACCTCTCTACATTTAGGGACACTATAGTTTAAAGACTGAGGCTGAGCTGAGACGGTGTATTCTAATATTCTGTTCTATCGTATCAGTGAAAAATAGGGCCTGTTTCATATTTAGTCTAGTGAAGTGAGGGTTGAGGGCAGATAAGACTCAAAGTTGTAATCGGGGCTTTCCCAGAGAATCAACAAATGGAAGGAAGAATAATAGGAGAATGTTGATCTCAAGAGGCTTAAACTGTTAACATTGAAGAATATGGTTTGCCACTAACTCTATAAAGGTGTGAAAACCCTTAAGGTTTCTCATGTCAGGAATATTGTATCAAGTGCTTCGCACGATCTCTTCTTCCATCTCTGTCTACTCTGACAGTAGCACATGGGGAACTGAATTCCAGTATGAGCTGGTTTACAGTGTGAGGAGTGAATACGAGGTGATGATTCAACTGGTGTTTTTAGATCATTTTGCTGTTCACCATGGGATCTATCCTCCATCACTTGGTGATTCACACTGTGTAGAACACAGAAGCAAAAGGATGTCTGTGGCGAATGTTGTCTGAAGGGAAAACTGAATGGAGAACTTCTACAGTCTCCTGCATCAGGGTCCATTACAAGACCTGTATTTTCTTGTAGGGTAGTTTAGGAAACAGAATATTCCTCATGATTGTGACTATATCTAGAGAAAGACATAATTGTAGAAGACAGAATGTCCATAGGATAATGAATGATCTCTGCTCTCAGGATTGAGGATGGAGAATGGATAAATCAGGAGGTGAGGCTCGGAGAAATGTGTTTGGAGAATCATCCACGTCTCACGGCCGGTATTCTGTGTCTCCCAGCCAGCATCCTGTGTTGGTGAGAGGGAAAGTTGAACACCCAGCCATAGCTAGAGGCTGAGCTATTATACTTGTTCAGGCAAAGACAAAATGTGACTAGGATGGACTTCTGTTCAGGCAGGACTTGCAAAAGATTTTCTAATGGTTTCTGTTGGCATGCATCAAGTCTGTTGGATTGAAACTGAACCTCTCCACAATTCATTTTCTTCCTGCCTTATACTTTATTTAATAATATCAAGAAATAGTACATTTATCTCCATTTCTGGAGACAACATGTTAGACTCTTGGTAGTATTGTGTTCAAGCCAACTCATGACTTACTTGTCACATTTTCAGGAGTTTTGTGACCTGGTTGTTAAATGCAGGCATTACTAAAAGGTAAACTTCATAGCTTACAATTAAATAAATTATAATAAAATCAATTATAATAAATGTTCAAAACCTTGACTTCTTAATCACTTCACTTTATTTTATTATTGCTTATATTGTCGAGGTTACATTTACATCTATTAAGATTGGAAGGGGGGAATACTTTTTTTAGTGGTGTGTAAATCTCTTTCCAATTCCATGCTCATTGAAATTATCTCTGCAATTTAACATCAATCATGGTTACAGATCATTCAAAAAGCACAGAAATCTGAAAACACAATAAACCAGCATTTGACTTACTGATTTGTTGATTGCCTAGACTTAAGAAAATAATTGATAAAGTGTTAAAAATAATGCAAATTAAGTAAGGAGCGTCCTATATCACTAACCTTGTGAATAAGGCAAAAAAATTCAGAAAAATATTATTTGAATCTTCAAAAACAATTGCCTGATTCAGCCAAGAAATTTTTCATGACAATGACAAAGAGCTAAAATTTCAGCAAACATCATGATTACTTCATTTTTATCATTATTTATTAATTCAAATGAAAATATCAGTTTGAATTCACATCTAATAGTGGAATATCTTGGTCATGTGTGCTATGTTCAACTTTTCAAAAAAATTCCAAACTGTCTTCCAGAGTGGTTGTACCATTTTACAATCCCACCAACAATGTATGAGAGTTCTCACCTCCCTATATCCTCTCCAACATTTATTGCTTGCTGCCTTGCTAAACTTTGCCACTGCTTCTGAAGTAAGATGGTATCTGATTGTGGTTTTTAATTGCATTCATAGGTCTGCTGGACCTATGTCTGAATGTCTTCCTATGTGAGAAGCTTTTCCATGTGTTTTGCACATTTTATAATTGGGTTATCAGTCTTTTTCTTCTAGAGGCCAGGAGTATCCTATAAATTTTTGCTATGAGCCCCTGTCACAGACAATATTGCTGACTGTTTCTTCCCAGTCAATAAGTTTTCATTTCACCTTGTTGAAAATGTTTTTGCTGAGCACTGAGATTTAATCTTTATAAAGTCCTACTGGTCAATTTTATGCACTCCAGATTGTGCATCTCTGGCTGTATTTGGAAGTTTCTTTATATCATAGACTAAGCCTTCTAAACTTGATTCCAGTTTGTCTCTGAAAAACTTTATGGTCTCAGGCTTTATTACCAGGTCTCTTCTCCATCCTGAGTTGGTTTTTGTGAATGGTGTGAAATGTGGATCCTGTCTCAGCTTTCTGCAGGTAGCAGTCCAGTTTTGCCAGCACCATTTGTTGAAAAAGTTGTCGTTTCCACATTTGTTAAGTTTTATTTCCTTGTAGAATATCAATTGACCATAGATAGATGGGTCTATTTCTGGGTTTTCAATTCTGCTCCATTGGTCCATGTGCCTGTCATTGTACCAGCTCCATGCTGTTTTGGTTACTACTGCTGAGTAGTAGGTTTTGAGGTCAGGGAGTGTTATGCCTCCCACTTCATTTTTGTTTCTCAGAAGTACTTTGCTTATTTAGGGTCTCTTTCCTCTCCAAATAAACTGGACAGTTTCCATTTAGATCTCCTTGAAAAATGAATTTGGTTTCTGTATTGGGATTGCATTGAACATGTAGATTGCTTTTGGTAGGATTGTCATTTCACAATATTGAGTTTTCCTATCCGTGAACAGGGTACATTTTTTCCCCATTTATTTAAGTCTTTTCTTGTGTCTGACAGAAAAGTTCTGTAGTTTATACAAGTCTTTTGTGTCTCCAATTAGGTTCACTCCCAATATCTCAATTTGTGGTTGGTATTATTTTCTTGGTTTCCTTCTCTGAATTCTCTTTGTTACAGTAGAAGAATCCCAATGATTTTTGGATATTGATCTTGATTGATCTACTAGGTTGTTCTACTAGCTTTAATATATTTGTTGAGAACTTGGGTTTCTGTATACACTAATATATTATCTGCGTATAGTGATAGTTTAACCATCTCTTTGCCAATTGAGATGCCTTTTATTTCCTTTTCTTATTTTCCTAGCAAGTACTTTTAACATAATATTGAATAGAAATGGTGACAGTGGGCATTCTTGTCTGGTCCCTGTTCACAAAGAAAATGTTTTTAGTCTTTCTCCATTGAGAATGATATTGCTCTTGGTTTTGCATATATACTATTCATTAGTTTCAGAAAATTTCCTTCTGTTCCAATTGCTGAGGTTCTTTATTCATGAATTGGTATTGGATTTTGTCACATGCCTTTTCTGTAACAATTTCTAGGATCACATGGTTCTTATTTATCTTGTTAATGTGGTGAATTATGTTGATTATTTTTCTTATATTGAACCATTCATGCTTACCTCTTATGAATCCCAGTTGGTCATGATGAACTATTTTTTTTTTAATTCTATTGGATAGAATTTTGTTAAGGATTTTTACATCTATGTTCATGAGAGACATTGGTCTGCAGTTTTCCTTTTTTGTAATATTTGCCTGATTTTAGTATTAGGATTATGCTTATTTCATAGAATATCTCTGGTAATGTTTCTTCTTTTTTTTACTTTTTTGAAATAATTTAAGTGCAGTTGTTAATAAATCTTCTCTGAATATTTAGTAGAATTAAGCTGTCAAGCCATCTGGTCCAGGACTTTTTTTGTGGGGGAATATTTTTATGACTTGCTCAACTTCTTCTCTTATGATGGGTCTGTTCAAGTGTTCTACATCTGTTTGTGTCAATCTGGGTAGGCATGAGTATCAAGGAATTTGTCCATTTCCTCTAAGTTTTCAAATTTATCAAAGTAAGCTTTTTATAAAATTCTGATAGTATAGATTACATTTTCTCTGTTTCTGTTGTGATGTCACCTCTATAATTTCTTAACCTAGTTATTTGTGTTTCCCCCTCTTTTTCTTTTGTTGAGTTTGCCAATGGTTTTCAATTTCATTGACCTTTTTGGAAAAACCAGCTCTTGGTTTGTTGATGGTTTTGATTGTTTTTCTGTTTTCCGTCTAGTTTATTTCAGCTCTTGTTCTTACAGTTTCCTTTCTTTAGTAGTAGATTCTAGATGTTAGATTGTTTTTCTTTTTGTATTTGATAAAGGCTTTGAATTAGATCATTCATTTTACTTCTTTCTTCATTATTTATATGTTTGCCTATTAGCTGCATCCGAGAGGTTTTGGTACGTTGTATTTTATCATTTGCTTTGAGGAAATTATGCATTTCATCCTTCATTTCTTCTATTACCCAATCATATTTTAACAGAGAGTTAGTTAGCTTCCATATTAGTGGCTTTATAAGCTTTATCCTTCTTGATTAATTTCTAGGTTTATGGCATTGTGGTCTGAGAAGACACTTTGTATAATTTTAATGTTTTTTCATTTACTGAGGCTTGCTTTGTGCTCTAATATGTTTCAATTATGGAACATGTCCCATGTTCACTTGAGAAGAAAGTGAATTGAGCTTTAGTGGTGCAGTGCTCAGAATATATCCCGAAGGTAGGGTTGGCTAAAAGTGTAGTTTAGATCTTCTGCATATTTGTTAAGTTCCTTTTTAGTTGACTTATCCTTTGGCAAGAGTCATATGTTAAAATCTTCTACCACTATTAGGGCGTTTTTCTTTCTTTCTTCAATTCTGTTAACAGTTGTTTTATGTATTTAGCTGGCCTATCATTTGGTGCATAGTTGTTGACTAATGTAAGTCTCCTTGATCTACTGTGTTTTTAATCATTCCTTCTTTTTGATGGTGGTTTTCATTCTGAAGTCTGTTTTATCGGAGATTAGTATCACCACTTCTGCTTTTTTGTGGATGTCATTTGCTTGGTATATTCCCCCCACCCCCAGCCTTTGATTTTGAGTCTTTCTCTTCATTTCTCAGATGTGTCTCTTATAAACAACATATTAATGGGCTACCCCCCCCATTCTGCTACTCTTTTTTTCTTGATTGGTACATTTAGTCCCTTCACATTAAGTGTGATTATTAACAGGCTAGGTTTTACCTTTGCCATTTTGCTGTGTTTCTTTTTTTGTTCCTTCTTGTTACTATGATCCATCCACTTTCCTATGGTGTCTCTGTAAGAAGGACTTCCCTTAAAAGTTCTTGTAGATTTGGTCTTATTTTCACAAATTCCTAAAGTTCTTTTTTTTCTTCAAAAGACATGATTTCTCCTTCATATTTGATGGAGAACTTTCCTGAGTACAAGATCTTCAGTTGGTAATTGTTTTCTTTCAACTTTTATGTATATCACCCCTTTGTCTTCTTGCTCACACGGTTTCTGCTGAAAAAATCAGAACTTAATCTTATTGTTTTTTTCTTTGTAGGTGATTCTTTGTTTTTCTCTTGCTGCTTTTAGTATTCCCTCCTTATCTTTTATTTTGAAGAATTTGACTATAATGTCTGCTGTTTTTCTTTTTGGTCTAGTCTATTTGTTGTTTTCTGGGCTTCTTCTTTTAATTTTGATTTTTTTTCTTTCTTGTGTACCATCAAATTAGGAGATTGCCCCTTCTTCTCCAGTAGAGAGTCTGGTTGATTCAAACCATACTCCTTTGAGATGCAGAGCTTCTTCAATGTGGATTTCCTTGTTCTTCATAATACCTGAGACATTTTCTTCTAGTACTTCTTCCACTATTTTCTCAAAGATTTTCCTGTCCCTTTCATATTCTAGAATTCCAATCGTGTGTATGTTGGGGGTGGGAGGAAGGTTTGGTGTGTTTTTTTTTTAATGTCATCCCACATGATTCTACTATTTTCTTCATCTTCTTTATGTCTCATCTATGGTTTTTATTCTAGTATATTTCTGTTGAGGTTCTTATCCTCCAGCTCACTGACTATCTGCTTCATCTCTTCTATTCTACTTTTTTGCCCCTCTAGCATGTTGGACATTTCTGCCATTTCTGTCTTAATATTCTGGATTGCATTTTCATGTATAGGGAAGGCACTCACTGTACTGGAAATCTTTTCTGGGGAATTTGCTTTTCCTAAGGTCCTTCAGGCTCTCTCTGTTCTGCACAACAGCCCTCCAGGAATCTCACCTTACTGTGTCCCTTGTCAGAAATTCTATTGTCCTTCATCTATGGAGTGGCCTGAATGGTATGAGACCTGGTGCTTCACTCGAGCAATTTCTGACTTGAGGGTTTTCAAGTCAGTTTTCTTTTTTGTAGCTCAATGAGCTACAAAAAAGTCTTTCCCCTGCTTGTGGCTCTGTGTCACAAACTTTGCTGTCCTATTTGAACACTGGGATGGCTCCACAGCCATAGAGGCAAAAATCCCCAAATGGACGGACCTATCACCAGGGAAGTCTCAGTCCTGTCTCCTCATAGGCACCACAAAGGACTTGCTTTAGGGGACAGTGTCTCACCTCCTTTTACCACCTTCTTTCCTGAAGCTTTATGTCTTCCTTTGTCAATGGAGTGACATGAGATCAGGGCTGCCAATTTATACAGTTTGTACACAGGGAGGGTCTCAAGTCAGCCCCCCCCCCGACAGAAAGCTGAGAAATTCTTTCCCCTGCTTATGGCTGTGCCAACTCCTCTGTCCCTACTATTCTTATTTACGGTCCAATTTTCACATACATATAAAATAATTGAAAAGACCATGGCTTAGATTAAGAACATCCTGGTAAAACAGTACACAGTAATCAGTATAAATGCAGTCACAAAGATTAAAAACAATACTGATAAACCAAAATAGCTATTATTTATAAACAGCCCCCTCTATGGCGTGGGGAGCTCTGGTGGTGTAAGTAGGCAGGTTGCTATACTGCAAGGTAAAGGCCATAAAATCTGGTGGTTCAAATATACCAATAATTCTGGGAGAGAAAGATGGACAATGTCTTTCTATGGGATTTATAGCCTTAGAAAGGCAAGGGAGGGTCAGCTATGAGTCAGTTCCAGCTTGAGACAATGAGTTGAGCCTATGACATTGCCTGATTCTTTCTATAAAATGATTTCCAATCCTAAATTGCTCTCTGTAGTAATTATTATTATCTTATCCCATTTTATAGATAAATAATGAACTAAGGTACAATAATGCTAAGTAGCAGTATATTAGCAGATACACTTCTTAGCCAGTCTCTGTTTATTTGCCTCTTTGACCCCAATATTGTTCTTCGTGGCTCTGTACCATCACAAAGGCAAGTGGTATTTGAGAGCTGGTCCATGGAGAGGGAAGGTAGTACATTTATGTCCATAACTTGTGATCTGTGTGTGTATATGTAGGTAAAAACCAAGTCAGCACAGCAAAAGCCTCTGCACAAAGCATCTGGATGGTGTAACAAGTCTGTGGAAGAAATTTCTTCCAGTAAGCATCCCTGTCAAGACAGAAACTATGTTAGAGAGAAGTGCAGAGGGCAATGAGGAACCTCATTTTGCTGGCCTCCAACAAGGGACAGTGTCCAGGGACTACCTATGAGACAGTTCAGGGTTGGCTGCAAATTCTAGGTGGGTTTCCGACCTTCTGTTTTCAATGAACTCTTTGAAGGAGCAGCATAACAATAAAAATTGTGACAGGAAATATTTATGTACTGTCAACGGTGTGCCAGGCACTTAGAACAGCACTTCACAAGTACTAAACCAATTTCATTGTCCAAACATCCCTGTATTATAAATAATGATGACAGAGACAGCTGGCTGCTTCCTGTAACCCACTTTCTTTTCCTGAGCACAGAGATAAGACTGTGTTTCTCATAGCTCCGCCCTGAGCTGTATAGGTGTGGCATGGAATTAAATGCTGGCCAGTGAAATGTGCCTCTTCCTGGACTGTCATAATGTGCTCCTCTGAGGTTCTTCTTGTTTTCCCATTTTGGAAATCAAGTGTTTCCGATGTTGGAGCAACTGTCAGCCTGAGGCCCTAAATGGATTTTCCTACTTAACTTGAAATCGTTCTGGACTTGTGAGGTACAATGTTCTTTTATGTTGAGCTAAAACATTTGAAATGTGTTATTTTCACCCAGCCCACTTCAACTACATGCTTATTATTATTATCATCTTCCCCAGTATACAGATGTGGAAACTGAGGTAAGGTAATTTGCCCAACTTGCCTAATTAGTATGTAATACTGTTGAGCAGTACAAGCAGTGGAACACTCAGCTACATCCTGAAAGCATGGCAAATTCCATCCACCCAGATCCACTTGAGAAGAAAGGCTATGAAGTCATCACCATTGAAAGCCCTGTGTGTAGTTTATACTCTGACAAGCATGGGGTCATGGTGAGTCAGAATTCACTCAACAATCTGTTTTCATCTGACTTCAAGTTTATATTTTTAACCATTGCACTACACATGCTCTTGATGAAACTAAAGAAAGTGGTCTCTGAGAACACAGGCTTGTGTAGGGAGGTGGCCCTGGCCATGTGTTCTCATGCCTGGCTAATAAGCACAACAATATGTGCACTTTCTACAAATGTCAGTAATTTTTATCAATGTGATATCATTTCCCCTCCATTCTACGGGTACATACCTAGAGGATGACTTAAACTCTCCGAGGTCACCCAGTTAATACGTAGGGTGGCATGGGGAATCAAATCTAGTCTGTATACAAGAGCTGTTATTTTTAATCAGCACCCAATATTGCTTAATATGAGACAAGCAGGATAGAATGTGGAGCTGGAAATATTAACCTTATAAATTCAAAGTGAAATGATGTGAATCTTGAAAGGACTTTCAAATCAAGAGGTAATAACAAATGTTCACAGCTGTCATGTGGTTTCCGAGGCATTTTCACAAGCATTAGCTTCATTGGAGTGCCTCCTCTCACCATCCACTCTCTCTGTGAAGATTCTTTGAAGACCTTTCCCCGGTTTGACCCATTCACTAAGCCTCCTTCAGGCCCAGGCCTGGGTCTCATTCATCTTGGAACCCCAGTGCTGTTTGTGGGCTTAGCGCAAGGGTGCAGGCAACAATTCTGAATGTGCTAACGAATAGGGCGGAGTAAGCATCTTCATTCCCATTTTACAGGTGGGAAAAGTTCATAGCAGTAAAGGGACAAATCAGTCACAAAGGTGAGCTGCCAACCTTTTCCCAGAGTCACTTGATAATGTCTCCTTCAATCTAGATTTCCTCCATTCAATTCAATGAGAGATGAATCTAGTCAGTGTTTAGAAGGTGCTTCCAAAACTACCACCACGGCCTTACATCAGGAAAAATTCACTGAGGAGCTTCTCAGAGACCCTCAGGTGAGCACCAAACTACCTGCTTCTCTGCAGGGGCAGATAGAACTGCGCCCACCCCAGACCCGCCCATTCACGCTCAGCTTCCTCACCAGCCGCGACTCCAGGAGCAGCTTTTTCTGCAGAGAAACAAGTCCTCCGCATTGCAGGGGTCCCTGCGGGGGACCCTCTGGTGGCCTCACTCGCCCCCCGCCCCCCGCCCCTGCTGGTCCTTCTTTGTCCAGACCGCACCGCCGCATCTTCTGCCGCAACCTCAGTGTGTGCTCTGCCAGGCGGGGCGCTTCTGCTCTCCTGCCTGGTGCACCAGCACCATCTAGGGGTTGTCTGCGTGGCTCGACGTAGCACTGGCAAAGAGGAACAGCGTTCCACCGGGATCCATTAGTCACCTTGTGGCCTTGGGCAAGTCTCCACTGCAGGCCTGGCGTCCATTTCCCAAATTAGTGATCATCAGTCCACTTCCTTCAGTTCTTCTGGATGCTAGTGCTTTTTCACCCTTTTGGTCTTGTTTAATCATACGAAGAGTATCTGACATGCAGGCTATGAGAGGTTAGGTAATTTGTTCCAAAGTGCACAGGATCTCAGAAGCACAGATAAAGGTAAAAATAGGCGCATTTGAACCCCGTTTAACCCTTCTGTTGCACTGAGGGAAATGTTGTCATTTTGGTTATTATTCCTTGTCCTCGGCTAAATATTTCTTGTATGAATTTGACCAAGTCTTATGGCCTTTCTGAGTCTCTTTGTGTCACACCTTTTGTTAGCAAGACTTCAACAGCAAGGCTTGAGAAAGTGGCTAATTCAAAATTCAGTCCAAGAGGGTAACTCAAAAGTCATGGTGAGGATCAAGAAGAAAGGAATCCTGAAAAGACACTAACACCATAAACATGTCGAATTATTATTCCTGCAAGCCTAGAATTCCATAATCCTCGGGTGAAGGCAAATCTCCTTTAGACCCTGGCTTTCAGACCTGCAGCCTATCTCATTATCTCCATTTTACAGCTGAGAATATTGAGTCACAAAGAGACATAAGCATTTTCTCAGAGTTGGAGCCCTGGGGGAGCCACGTTTCACTTCATTGCCTGCTGTTGTCCTGTTCAAGCTGTCCACGTTAAACCTGGAAGATACTCTGCAGAGGGTCCTGGAATGGGCTGAGAAAAGCGGGCATCAGCTGTTGGGGAGACATGTTATTACTTTGCATCAGGAAAATGAAACAGGTGTTTAGCTTGGAGAAAAGGAGACCCAGAGGAATATGAAGACTTTCGTTAAGTAGAAAAATGGAATGACTCCTATCTGAGTAAACAGAGATATGAGGCAGAGCAGGGATATGCAGGGTGAAGTGCCAAGTGTTTGTGTTAGAGCAAAAGAAACAACAGAAGCCCAGACAGATAGAGCCATGCCTTGAAATGATGTGTGTGGTAAGCGTCTTTCTAAAGTTTTCCTTAGTCAATTTCATCTCATTGAGGCCTTTTGCATGTCTCTTGGGTCCCTTTGAAACTTTTCTTGCACTTCTTTTCAAGGATATCCTGACAATCAGTCTGTGGCTGCTAATAAAAGGTGTAGATTTGTGAAGCTATATTAAGGTTTGATCCTCCCTTCCACTCCCAGCAAGGGCAGATCTGTTTGGCATACAGGCTTCCCCCATCACGTTTCATCAACTCCAGATAGTCTTTATCACTTTAGCATCACCAACGTGGGGAGTAGGTTTCTTTCTTATGACCCATGAGTCTAATTCAGGCCTCCATTGCTTTGTTCTTTCTCTGAATCATTCCAGGTGTGAGGTGTTTTACTTGGAGACTCTCAGCCTCTGAGGGCCTGTTTGCTTTCTATCCTATCCTTCATGTACCCACACTCCCACCTTAGCACAATGCTGATAACGAGAGAATTTTCTAGAAATACCACTGATGTTATTGCTATTCTTATTGGGCTTTAATCCTACATCCCATCTAGAATCACTACTATGTTCCAGGCACTCCTCCAGCCCTAGATTATACACTGGCAATTTCTCCTGATACACTTGAAAAGGCAGATTGTATTGATCCCATTATACATGTGACTGATGGGAGTCATGTGGGAATGAATACAGTTAAATATTTGTAAATTTTTGAAGTAATCATCTATGCCCCGTTTGCCCAACTTAGCAGGGAGTTCTTTGTCTCCCTCATTAAGGGCAATCTGGACCCCACTTCAAGTTATCCACCGTTGTAATAACAAAGAGAGAGCAGAAGTCTAAAGCCTAGATTACAATGCAAGTGCAATTGGAAACTGGGTCTGTTCACACTGATGAATCCCAGTCGACTGTGTCTGGAATATCCTCTTGCCTAGATTCTGCCCTGGACACCAGTGTTTCCCAAGTTATACGTCTGGTAGATAGTATTCACATGCCCAATTATTGGAACAAAACACCATCTTTTCAGTCACCCAGCCTGAATCTGGAGGAGTTTCCATGCTCAGTCATTTGTACCACAACATCTTGCCTTCTCATCACAACATACCTATTATTGACTCTAGACAACCAGACACGCCTGGAAGGGGTCAACAGTCGGGCTGTCACATTTCAACAGAGAGCAATTAATAATAATAGTAAACTACAAAAGAGAAGTTTACAGTCCCAGCATCTATTCTTCTAAAGGTTTCCTTGGCTCATGTGAAAATGTGCCCATGCTTTCACATTAATCAGCTCTGCTGACCAAGGGTATCAGAAAGCTCTTGCTTTGTTAAGCTAGAAAACGTTTCATAGCTCCCTTTCCCCAGAGCAGTGGCGGACAACTTATTTTTGTCTAACCAAAGGCAGCTACTTGGCTGATTGAGCAGGGAAGATATGCTGGGTCATCTTGATAGAGAAGATCTGCAATTCCTGTCACCAAAATAAACAAGTAGGCAAACAAATATAAGTTCTGCTTCACAACACACCCTGTAAGAGCAGATGGAGAAGATGCAAGTCAGCAGAGCTGAGTGCTTTACACAAGGTCACTCTGCTGCTGGGGAGGAGAGCTGGGATTCCAAACCACTCCAGGTTTGCTTAGCTCTTGCATCTGTGCTTTTCCCATTATTATCCTGCCTAGAGGGAGTATTTGTCCATGTTGTTGTGGTTGTTGGGTGCCATTGAGTAATGTATAACTCATAAACAACAGATCTGAACCCTGTCTTACCCTGTGCTATCTCTATCTTCTCTGATATACTTGAACCCATTGCTTCAGTCACTGTGTCAGTTCATCTGGTTAAGGGTCTTGCTCTCTTTTGCTGACTTTCTATTTCCAAGTGCAATGTCCCTCTGTAAGGAATATCCTTTCCTAGCAACATGTCCACAGTATGTAAGATGAAGCTTTTTCATCTTTGACACCAAGGAGCACTCTGGTTTCATTTTCTCCAAGACACATCTGTTTGTACTTTTGGCAGCCTAAGGGATATTCAGTACTCTTCTCCAACATCACACCTCAAGAGTGTCAATGTTTTTTCTTCTGTCATCCTTATTCATTGTCCAGCTTTCAGAGGTATATCAAATAACTAAAAAGAACACAGCATGAATCAGGCACACCTTGATCTTTAAACTGACATCACTGCTCTGTAGTATTTTGGAGAGGTCTCTGACAGCTAATTTGCCTAAAACAATATTGTAAACGGAGAGGATGCAACATAGAGATGTCCAAGTCTGACATCTACCTGCTTAATAAAGGGGAACTTCCTCTCATTAGCAGCATCAATAACACAAAGCCAAAAGCAACTGGTCAGCCTTGCTACCCACATGCTCCTTCACCTATTTCTACTAATCATTGGCTTTAATAATTATTGCAAGCTGACTGACAGACTTTACTCACAGCTGTGAATTTTATTAGGGAGGTAGATTGGAGAATAGGAGATGCAAAGAATATCACTAATACAAGTCCAGGCTTAGGCCAGCAGTCTCAAACCAGAGTAACAAGGCATAGTTCCTCAATTAGTGACAGTTTAGGTTCAGGTCAGTAGCACAAAAGCAAGAAACTTCTGGATTTCTTTAATCATCCAGCAAAGTTAATCTCCGAGAAGTTGCAAGTCAGCTTTTCCTTCAATCATTCAGCAAGTAAAACCTTTAAACTGTAGCCTGTTACTCCTCTGGTAACACCTTGCCACAGTTTCTTCACAGCAGTGCCACAGTTTCTTCACCCTTTCTCCACCACCATCATTTCACAATGTCTTCACAGTACTACCACAATGTCTCACAAAATGGAACTTGCTTTCTTATATAGGTCCCATAGCTGTTAATTATTTACATGACAATGTGTCTGCAATTAAGGTAGTTGGAGAGCATGTCTCCAAAAGGGGCTAACATAATGTCTAGAAAAGTAAATTTTCAAAGATTCTGACATCCCAAATATATCTTCTTATCTCCTGACTGCAGGTACCAAGGGTGTTATTAATCCAAATAAGATGAAATTATTAATAGCTTCAATCCTTTCTCCATCTATCATGGTGTTGTCCACTGGTCCAATGGTAAGGAACTTTGTGTTCTTGATGCTAAGATGCAACCCATTCTTCAGGCCGTAGTCTTTGATCTTCTGCAAAAAGTACTTCAAGTCTTCATTAATTTCAGGAAGCAAGGTTGTGTCATTAGCACAGCAAAGGTTAATTGATGAGTCTTTCTGCACTTCTGATGCCACATTCTTCTTCATACAGCCTAGCTTCATGAATTATATGCTCAGCATAGAGATTGACTAGGTGTGGATAAAGGATATACCTTTGTCTCACATCCTTTTCCATTTTAAACCATGTCCATTCAGACAACAGCTTCTTGGTCAAGGTATAGACTGAATTTCTGAATCTTTACTGACTCACTCACTATAGCCAAGTCACATTCAACTTATAAAGACCTTTCATTTGGTTTCTGAATTTATATATTTTAACAGAAGAAGACTGCCCATCTTTCTCTAGCTAAATAGCAGGAGATTTAAAACTGCTGGTGCCACATGGTCCTTAGCTTAGTAGTCTAACCTGCTATGAACTAGGCTACCAGAGCTCCTCTTACTGACAGTATATTTAAAGAGCAGATCCACACTCATATCATTCTCTAAAGTCTGACAGACATATGTTGGAGACATGTACCTATTTTGTATTCTCCCCTTCTCTTTCTGAACCCCATGTAAAGTCTAATGGCCACAGGTGCTTTTTCTATCACAATGAATAATAAATATATTATCATAATGCACATAACCAGTGCAATAGGTTAACTATCTGAATATGATATGACCTGAACTGTGCACAAGGAAGATGTTGCCCATCTTCATTTTGCAAGGGTATCCAAATCCCTACGGGGTGCATGTGCCTACCTAAGAAACCAGAACCAAATGGAGACCATGGGTTGTCAGAGATCTGTGAGTTGCAAGAAAGTATTCAGATCATGCTTCATCATACAGTTGAAAGATAGGGTTCCAGAAGTATCCTAAACCCATACCTAAAACCCATACCATATCCTAAAATATCAGTGCAATTAGGAGTAGGGATTACACACATTATAAAACCTTTTTGATTAAGTAGTGTCTTCTCCTATATTTTCTATTCAATCTTTATACTGAGCAAATAATTGGAGAAGCTGGACTCTATGAAGAAGAATGTGGTATCAGGATCAGAGGAAGACTCTTCAACAACTGTCATTATGCAGATGATGTTGCTGAGAGCGAGGAGGACTTGAAACATTTGCTGTAGAAGATCAAAAACTATATATACTCTTCAATAAAGATAATATCTAAACATCAAGAAAATAAAAATTCTCACTAGCAAACCTAGAGGCAACATCATGATAGTTGGAGAAAAAATTGCAACTGTTAGTGATTCATCTTACTTGGATTTGCAATCAATCCCTTTGGTACCAGCAGTCAGGAGACAAGGAGAAAGTATGCTGTCAGAGACTTCTCCAAAGTACTGAGGACCAATGTCAGTTTAAAGACTAAGGTATGCCTGATCGAGGTCAAGCTCTTTTCAATCACTTGCTGCGCTTCTGAGGGCTGAAGATAAATAAAGATGACAGAAGAACAAAATTGTATGCCTATGAATTGCTGAATTGGAAAAGAGCACTGAACATCCTATGGAATGCCAAACGAACAAACATATATGTCATATAAAAAGTGCAGCCAAAGTGCTCCTGGTAGATTGGTGAAGCTTCGTCTCACATGCTTTGGGTATGTTGCCAGGAAAAGCTATTCCCTGAAAAAGCACTTCTTTTTTGAATTTTCTCCTTTTTTTAATGAATTTTTTAACAAAAGTTTACAGAAAATTTGGATTTCCATTCATTCATTATTGCACATTTTCCTCATTATCCCAGCCCCGACAGTTGCTTTTCTCTTTAAAAAGATTCGTTTATTGTTGCACAATTTCCCCCCCCTCCCTCTCATCCCCAAGTCCACTTTGCTATGAACTGTTTGGACTATGAACTACGCTATTGTCATGCAAATGATAACTGATCATATATTTCTTTTAGTCAATTCAGTGCAGTGTACATTATTTATTCCCTCTTTTCTTAGTATCCCCCTAACCCCCATGTCAGTACTGTTTTATAACAGTAGCAATACGCAGTATGTGTCCTTTAGTGGCTGAGATATTTCATTCAGCATAATGTCCTCCAGGGTCACCCATTTTGTATAATATTTCATGAGTTCTTTGTGTTTCAGTGCTGCACAGTACTCCATCATGTGAATATACCACAGCTTCCCTATTCATTCATTTGCTGATGGGCACTTAGGTGGCTTCCATCTCTTTGCTATTGTGAATAACACAGTAATAAACATGGGTGTACATATATCTGTTTGGGTGACAGTTCTGCTTTCTTTAGGGTATATTCCCAGTAGTGGAATTGCGGGTCAGATGGTATTTCTCTTTTCAGCTTTTAGAAAAAGTGCCATACTGCCTTCCATAGTGGTTGCACCATTTTACACTCCCACCAATGGTAAATAAGGGTTCCAATTTCTCCACAATCTCACCAGCATTTGTTGTTTGCTACTCTGTTGAACTTTGCTATTGTTACGGGGGTGAGATGATACCTCATAGTTGTTTTAATTTGCAACTCTCTTAGAAGTCGGAATTTTGAACGTTTCTTCATGTGTTTGTTCACCATCTGAATGTCTTCTTTGGTGAAGTGTTTGTTCATATTCTGTGCCCACTTTGCAATTGGGTTGTTTACCTTTATCTTCTTGAGGTGCTGGAGTGTTCTATAAATTCTTGGTATAAATCCCTTATCAGACATGCCATTCCAAATATTTTTTCCCCAGTCTGTGGCTTTCCTTTTTACCCTGTTGGTGAAGTTTTTGTTTGTTTGCATAGGGATTTGATTCTTAGAAGATCCCATTCATCTATTTTATCCTCTTCTGGTTGAAGGGTTTTCAGGATGCTTAGAAGACTGTTTATGTTGTGGATTAGGGTTTCTAGAGTTCTTCCAAGCTTTTCTCTAATGAAGTTTATAGTCCTTGGTTTTACTCCTAGGTCCTTGATCCACTTTAAGTTGGTTTTTGTGTATGGTGTGTGGTGTGAGTTTTCCTTGAGTTTTATGCGGATAGTTTTTTTATTTTGCCAACACCATTTGTTAAAGAGACTGTCGTTTCCCCACTTAACTGATTTCATCTCCTTGTCAAAAATCAGTTGACCATTCTTGCTTAGGAAAGTGAAGGATTAATGAAAGAGAGAAATGAGATGGATTAATTGACACAGTGACTACAACAGTGGGCTCATGTGTGTCAGAGATGATGAAATGACACAGGATAGGACAGGATTCATAGAAATCAACTTGACACCTGACAACATCAACATACTGAAAACATTCTTTTAAAGTACGAAGAACATAGATTGATATTAGTTTGTAAAGAAACAAACTAGGCAATGAATTATTTTGCAGAAGGTCATTTGGTGGGTAACAGACCAGAGTTTACATCTCTTAACAGAGTTTTTCACCTTCCTGTGCTTCTTCTGGTCAGAAGTGAAGCACTGTGAAAGTTGACGAGAGAAAAAAATCTTTGAAACCTCTGGTTAGGCAAATATATCTTAGATATGAATCAAAATCATGGCCCATAAAGGAAGAGAAATTATAAACTGGCTCTCTTGAAAATTCTAAACTTTTACATTTTAATAGAAATCTTTATGATTAATAAACAGATAAATATGATACCTGGGGTGTATACCTGATAAATATCTATGATTTACAAAGAACCCTCCAAACTTCATAATAAAAAGATAAATGATGCAATAGGTAAAATAGGTGAACAAGTATTTCTATAAAGAAGATACATGACTTTATGATCACTGACCCCCCATTATTGTTGAGTCAGAACTGACTCAGTTCATGCACCAGCAGGTTTTCAGACGGTGTAAACTGCACGGGAGGAAAACTGTCAATCTTTACTCTAAAAACTCACTGGAGATATAACTATGAGTTGATTTCAACAAAACAGCAATTAGAATTGACAAAATCACAAGAAAAGAAAATATTCAAAGCCAGTTGTTAGGTGTTACCAAGTCACTCTAATAATGACTCCTTGAGCAACAAAATGAAGCCTTGCCTAATGCAGAGCCCTTCTCACAACTTTATCTGTGCTTACGTCCATTGATGCAGTCATTGTGCTAATCCATGGGATTGTCAATCTTTATCTCCTTCCCTAGTCCTATAATTTTCCGAGCATGTTAGTCTTCTTCAAGGACTGACGGCTCCTGATAACATGAAATATTTATAGTATAAAAGATGAAGTTTTGCTGTTTTTGCTTCTATGGAATGCTCTGACTGTATTTCCTCTGAGATAGAAATAGTTGTACTTTTGATAGTGAATTCATTATTTAATATTCCTCATCAGCATCTCAATTAAAAAGCACCAATACTTCTTT
>NW_006399759.1:25222572-25235016 GCF_000299155.1 Elephantulus edwardii | reverse complement strand
CATGGGCAAGGTCATCCCTGAACTGAATGGGAAACTTACCTGCATGGCTTTCCATGTTCCCACCCCCAATGTGTCAGTGTGGACCCAAAATGCCATCTAGAGAAAGCTGCCAAATATGATGACATGAAGAAAGTAGTCAAACAGGGATCAGAAGGGCCCCTCAAGGGCATCCTGGGATACACTGAAGACCAGGTTGTCTCTTTAATAGTGACACCCACTCTTCCACCTTTGATGCTGGGACTGGCATTGCCCTGAACGACGACTTTGTCAAACTCATTTCCTGGTATGACAATGAATTTGGCTACAGCAACTGGGTGGTCGACCTGATAGCTCACATGGACTCCAAAGAAAAAGAGCCCCTGGGACCACCAGCCCCAGCAATAGCACTAGAAGAGAGAGAGACCCTCAGCTGCAGGGGAGTCCATGTCCCAACTTGATCCTCCCATACACTGAGAATCTCACATCCTTAACACAAGTTTCCATCAAATCCCCCTGAGAAAGGGGAGGGGCTTGGAGAGCCCATCTTGTCATGTACCATCAATAAACTACACTGTATTCAGAAGGAAAAAAAAGTACTAAGGTTTGAGTCAGGTGCACTTTATCCTTTAAGCTTAAATCCTTTCTCTTTGGTACTTTCAAGAGCCCCTTGACAACAGATTTGTCCAATATAATGCATATTTCTATTTCTTGTCTACTGCTTCCATGAGTATCAATTGTGTATCTAAGTGAAAGAATTAATAACTTCAACCTATTTGCTACTCATCATAATGTTGCCTTGTAAAGATTTTGTTTTCTTGATGATGAGATTGAGTCCATATTGAAGACTGTTGTCTTCTTAGTACATGATTCAAGTCCCCTTCACTTTGTGTTGTTATCTGCATGACACAAGTGGTTAATGATCTCCAATGCCACATTCTTCCTTTTATAGTTCGGAGTCACATATTGTTTTGATCAGCGTACATATAGAAGGGTGTGAAAGAACATAATTCTGTTGCACCTCTTTTCTGATCTTAAACCGTGTTGTGTTTGTTAGGTGCCATTGAGTTGAGTACAACACTAGCAATGCCATAAACAACAGATCTGAGCCCTGTCTTATCCTGCACCATCCTTATCATCCCAGGCACACTTGAGTCCATTGTTGCAGTCACTATATCAATCCAGCTTATAAAGATCTTCCTCTTTCTCTTTATTCTGTTTGAATGCCTGCTTTTTGGTTCATATCAATATTCCTTATTAATTGTTGCACATATAATATTCTTTTCAATGTTATCCACAATTAACTGTGGTCTACACAGTTGATTGCCTTTGCATAGTAAAATGTAAGTAAATATCTCTCCAGTTCTATCTGATGTTAGCAATGACATCTCTAGTTCCACTATCTCTTTTGAATCTAGCTACTTCTGGGAATCAATGTACTGACGCAGTAGTTAATTGAATAATTTTCAGCAAGATTTTACTTGTATATGATATTAATGACATAATATGATTATCTCTACATGGTGTTGGATCACCTTTCTAAATGGAATGGGCACATATATTGGTCTCTACTAGTCCAAGTCTAAGGACTTGAACAAGGAGCCCTTCTGAGGCAGTGGTTCAACTTTTGGCTGCAAATCTAAATATTGATAAATTGAATCCACCAGATACTCAGCAGAAGGAAAACGTACCATTCTGCGTCTGTAAAAGTTGTTGTTGTATACCGTTGAGTCGGAACGAATTCATTGCTGACTCTCCAGCGGGTTTTCAGAGACAGTTAATAGCAAGGGAAGAGATTGCCCATCCTTCTTCTGTGGAGCAGCTGGTAGATGTAAAATGTGTGCCTTAAATATTGCAATGCAGCTTCTTGCCACTAGGCCAACTTTGGAAAAAGTGGTACTTCTAGTCTGTCCTGTAAGGTCTCTGTCATTTGAATAGACTCAATGGCAATACATTTGGGTTTTGGGTAATCAAGTCGGTTATGTTATTCTGGAGAGGAGTCATCCTTTCTCAGCTGAAGTAAAACATTTGATGTCCTGATTCTAGGTGTCAGTATCAGAAAGTCTTGGCTGAGCCCTGGTCCCTCTTGAGCAAGGCAGGATGTGTGAACTTCAAACACACATGTGTGCCTTGTCATCTTAGTCCTTCTATTGATTGTCCAGAAGTGGGTTTAATGAAGACAGAATGTCTCATGTAAACAAATCATTATCCCTGATCAAGGAAGTGTAAACAGAACCTGGCCTGGGAAACAGGCTCTTTGTTTCTCCCTACCACAGAGTGAAACGCCTGGGCTCTGGGGATTTGGTCAAGTCTGGAGTCAATAATGAAACTTCCTGAACCACTGGGGGAAGACCTGAAAACTAGAAGAGCCGAGAGCTTCTCCACTTAGAAAGATCTTTATTGTAAAGATTGGAAAGAAAGTATTAAATCAGGAGGAGATGAGCCTTATTAAGGGGAAAAATTATCCAAAGTAGATCTTCAAATGACAATATAAGAGATAATTTTATGTTACAGTAGCATTTACCGTAACAATCTTTTAAATTATAATAACATTAAATTTTCTTCTCTAAAAATCAGCATTTTATTTTCTTTATGCCTTTAGAAAAATCATTAAATTTTTTTTGATTCATGGTTTGTTTATTTTTATAAGATTTATTTTGCTATGTTGTGGATAAATATAAAAATTATTTGACAAATAAATTAACAGTTCATTAAAAATTTAAATGTAAATGAGTACAAGGGATTATATTCATATAAAATATCTTCTTGTGTGTACTGTCAAGTTGGAACAGACCCATACCTGACCCTCCAGTAGATTTTCAGAGGCAATAAGACACATGAGGGAAGATTACCCATCCTTCTCCCACATATAATATCTATCACACAGTAAAGAATGAATAAGTACAAGGGATTGTATTTGTGTATGATATCTAGCATATGTTGTTGTTGTTGTTGTTATGTGCCGTCGAGTCACTTGTGACTCATAGCGACCCTATGTACAACAGCTCTAAACCCCTCTCTGTCTTGTGCCAATCGCACCGTCTCCAATACACCCATTCCAATTACCCCAGTCACTGAATCAATCCACCTCATAGAGGGCCTTCCCCTCCTGCGCTGTCCCTCCACCCTACCAAGCATGATGTCCTTCTCCAAGGACCTCTCCCTCCTTACAACATGTCCAAAGTATGTCAGACGGAGCCTCAGAATCCTTGCCTCCAAGGAGCCGCCCAGTTGGACCCTTTCCAGGATGAATCTGTTTTCCTAGCAGTCCATGGTACATTCAATACTCTTCTCTAGCACCACAGCTCAAAGGCATCAATTCTCCTTCTATCCTCCCTAGTCATTGTCCAACTCTCTGATGCATAACAAGTGATTGGAAAGATCATGGCCTGTATCAGACACACCTTAGTCTCCAGAGAGACACCATTGCTCTTCAGTACTTTGGAGAGGTCCCTATCAGCAGACTTTTCCATCGCAATACGTCTTTTAATTTCCTGTCTACTGGTGCCGAGACTGTTGACTGTGGAGCCAAGCAAACTAAAGCTGTGAACAATCTCAATCTCTTCACCATCCATCCTGATGCTGCCAATTGGCCCAGTGGTGAGAATCTGTTTTCTTGACATTGAGCCTCAATCCATATCTAGCGTATACTAAAGCAAAATAAAATAACAAAATTAATTTATTCCAATTAACCGTAATCTTAGATTTTCCAGAATAAAAGTGATCAACAGGGTTTTCTCAGCTATAATTATAACAGAGCAGAAAGCCATACTTTCATTTGCACTGTCACTGAGAGTTTTAAAGGCTAGTTCATAGTCCAGCACAAACCGTGCCAGTCAAAGACCTCAAGCAGGTAATAAACAATGCATACTTACTCTTAGAATTGTCTATATAATTATCATGATAGTCATAATTCTCATCAATCAATTACCTCTGTGTAAGTAGACCTGGTGGCATAGTGCCTTATACCATATAGAGCTGTTAACTGAATGGCTATGGTTTGAGTCTGCCCACTGCTCTGTGGAAGAGAGATGGCAATCTCATAGCCTCAGATGCTTGACTGGCTATGACCATGAATGGGCACTGACTCCGTTATAGTGTATTTGGCTGTTGGTTTAGGGGAAAGTGAAATACACACACACACACACGCACACCAAGAGGTCTAATTGACCCTATATACTTGCTCTTTTCATTGTGTACATTATTTGTTTTAAAGAGACTGACAGTGCAATGTAGAATTATTATTTAAAGTTCTCTCACATTAAATTAGAGGTGATTCACAATTTCTTTCCTTCAGCTTATGTGTCCTTCAACGTGGTACTGAGGTCAAATTTAGATGTCTGGTAACCTGTCTCTGAGGTTCAATACCTAGTTCTTCCAGATCTGGTACACCTCTATATATCTGCTTACTTACCTACCTAGTTACTCATCTGTAAACCCACCTACAAACTGTTTCATCCATATACCAGATTATCCACCCACCTATCAACCCATCCACTTATCTTTGTACTTCTCTGTATTTTAGAAGAGGTTTTTCAAATTTTGTAAAATAGTTTTTTGCCGTTTTAGAGGTTCTTTTTCTTTTTCTTTTCCTCAGTTACTTGGTGGTTTCTGTTTTGTTTTGTTTTAATTGAAATTTTAATGAAAAATTTATAGAGAATTAGAATTTCCATTAATTCATTGTTGCACATTTTCCTCCCTCCTCACCTCTCCCCAGTTTTCTTTTGCAAAAATAATTTTTTTTAATTGTTGTACAATCCCCCACTCTCAATCCCCTTCACTATTGCAGCTCTTATTTTGGGCTGTTGTCATGCAAATAATACCTAATCATATATTACTTTTAAGTAGTTCTATTCCTCATCTGTTTCAATGCAGTGCACATTATTTATTCCCTCTTTTCTTAGTTTCTCCCCAATTCTCCTGTCAGTCCTGTTTTATAATAGTGGCACTATGCAGTGTTTGTCCTTTTGTGATGGAGATATTTCACTCAGCATAATGTCCTCCAGGGTCACCCATTTTATATAATATTTCATTAGTTCCTTGTTTTTCAGTGCTATATAGTGTTCCATTGTGTGAATATAGCACATTTTTTCTATTAACTCTTTTGTTGATGAGCATTTGGGTTATTTCCATCTCTTTGCTATTGTGAGCAATGCAGCAATAAACATGGGTATGCATATATCTGCTTGGGTGGCAGTTATGATCTCTTTGAGGTATATTCCCAGTAGTGAGATTGCTGGGTTAAACAGTATTTCTATTTCCAACTTTGTGAGAAAGCCCCATACTGGCTTCCAGAGTGGTTGTACCATTTTACACTCCCACCAACAGTGAGTAAGAGTTCCAATTTCTCCACAACTTCACCAGCATTTGTTGTTTGCTACTCTATTGAACTTTGCTATTGTTACTGGTGTGAGATGATATCTCATAGTTGTTTTGATTTGCACCTCTCTTAGAAATAAGGATTTTGAACATTTCTTCATGTGTTTTGTTTGCCATCTGTTCATATCCTGTGCCCATTTTGTGATTGGGTTGTTTATGTTTATTTTGTTGTTGTGCACGAGTATTCTATCAATTCTAGATATAAGTCCCTTACCTGACATGTCATTACCAAATTTTTTTTTCTTAGTCTGCAGCTTTCCTTTTTACACGGTTGGAGAAGTTTTTGGATGTGCATAGGGATTTGATCTTGGAAGGTCCCATTCATCAATTTTATCCTCTCCTTGTTGTAAATTTTTCAGGATGCTTGGAAGACTGTTCATATTATGAATTAGGACTCATAAAGTTCTTCCAAGCTTTTCTCTTAGCAGTTTTAGGTTTTAGGTAACATTTTTGATTAGATGCTTGTTTAGAGTCATGGGAAAGAAAGACAATTTAGTTTGGAAGTAAAAGGAAAATACTTTGATAATCCAACTATTTCTCACCAGTTCTGCTACAACCTCCTTGGTGAGCTGTTCTCAATCTCCTCTCTGGGTAACTGAGCTAACCTCCTAACTTATTTCTGCTTCCACTGTTTTTTCTTGCTTCACTATTCAGATTAGTCTTAACACCTAAATCAGGATGCTCTTTAGAAATTACATGCTCAAAATTCTATGACGACTCTTCATTTTACTCAGAGCAAAAATCCGAGTACTTATTACTGTCTACTATGTACTGTGCCCCTGCACCTAACCCCCGTTCCAGCTTCCTGACTTCACGTCCAGGAGCCAATGCTCCACTCTCCAGCCCCTCTTCTTTCCTGCTTATGTTCAAACACAATAACCAAGCTTTTGTCTTTGCCTTTGCTCTTCCTCCCCCCTCTTTCATTTCTCGCAAATCCAATCCAGGGCAGTTTATTTTGAAGCCTTCTTAAGAATGTTGAATTAGCTGAAGCCTCAGCAGAGGAGACAACAGGGCGGTCTGGAGTCTCGACATGTTAAGAAACACTAGTCTGTTCATTAAGGATTTCCTAGTCTGATTCTACCTGAAGCCAAACATCTGGATGGAATATGGAAAAGCCAGACCACATTATTTGGGTGTTCTTTGCATGTGAGTGTTTGCCAGCAGAATGCAGACCATCTGGGGACTGCTGCAGTTTTCACTTTTTATCCTGAGTTAAGGTTCAGTGGCTTTAAATTCAGCAAACATTTGTTTACATGACTTTATGGTAGGCCATGTTCTGGGTGCTGGGGACATAGAGATGAACAATTCCCACCTTCAGGCAGCTTGAAGGCTAAAGGTTTGGGCAGACAAGGTCACAGGTAATCTGATCCAAGGCAAAAAATGCTCTAGATCCAAATCCAGAGGCTACCATCGAAGGGTTCTAAGCCAAATTGTGGACAGTGAATCATGGGAGTTTGTTTTAGCAAGGGGATACATCCTGAAGCACAGTTGTTTAATCTGCTCAAGGAGGGGGAATACTTTGTGTTGTCTAAGGCTAGAATAGGAAGGGGGGAGGGGTATGAGCTCCGAAGTACAGGGGCAATGTGAAGTTTATCAGCAAATGTAAGTGTATATATACAAGCAAAGGTTTCTTCTGTTTGGAAGTACAATTTAATCCATAGGCTAATCTCAAAATAGCAAAATCTACTACTGTGGACTCGATTGTAAAACATAGTCACATTATAGGACAGAGTAGAACTGTCCCGTATGGTTTCTAAGGCTGCATATTATATGAGAAAATGTTCCCACATTTATCTTCCTCAGAGTAACTTGTGGATTCAAACTGTTGACCTTTTGGTTAGTGGTCCAATGCTTAATCCATTGAGATTTTTAAATCTGAAAATTGATCATTCTGTTGTTTTCTCTATGGGGTAAAGTTGTATTCACCATTTAAGATACAGCTAATGCCTCTCCAACTTCCTGGAAAAGTCATATCTAACTTTGAGTACACTGGTCGTTTTAATTATTGATTATTTCCCAGTGGGAAAACACTGCCCTAGTTCCAATCACCACACATTCTGATTATCTGAGTATAAGACCTCATGCAGACCAAGTGGAAAAGCACACATGTCCCCTCCACAGAGTCTTAGCACTCACTCCTCTTGACTCTCCAACGTGATGTCTTCTCCAGGTTCTTTCTAGGCAGCAAGTCCTGTTGTGACATTTGAAGAAGGTACATAGGGATTTTGACACCTAGGGCAGAGTCAGGGAAGGGGGAAGGGGGATGGACAAAGAATTACCTGGGGACATGCCAGTAACAAATTCTTCAACTTTTTATAAGAAAGGGAAATGGGAGATTTAATCAACACTTTTTTTTTAAATGTGACATTCCATTACACAGATGTCATGACGGCAGATTTCAGGATTCTCTTGTTGGTTCCCTTATATTAACCCCATATTGATTTTTCTTTTCTCTTTTTGTTTGACCTCCTTTTCTTTCTTTTTCACTTCCCTTCTCTCATTGCTTTTCTTTTCTGTCCCTTTCTCCTGATACCTTTCAGATCTTCTCTCCTAGGAAGGCCTGGACAATTATTTTAGGAGGAAAGTCATTATTCTTGAGATACATGGACAGTTGCTCTTTAAATTTGCAGGCAACCTCTCCATCCAATATTGGAATTTCCACTTCTGAAAATTATTGTTGTGTCAACTCAGAACTAACCTATAGCTGATCCTCCAGCAGGTTTTCTGAGACAGTAAATTGTACGAGAGGACATTGCCTTTCCTTCTTCTATGGAGGAACCGTTAGATTTGAACCATGTGCCTTTGGGATTGCAGCGCAGAAAGAGTACTAGGATAATAAATTTCCTACAAGGTCTCTTGCATATCAAGAGCATGATTAGAAAACAAGACAGATGTCTTTCCCATCCACATTAAGCAGGTCCTTTAAAATCTTTTATCATGATGGTTTGTGAGTGACATAGATCTATCTTTGCTTAAAAACTAATTGCAGTTGAGTCAGAACTAACTCATGGCTAATTCTGCGCTTGGACTTCTGAGGATACAAATCCCATAGGAGGTGACTATCCATATCGCTCCCACATCAACTTAGACAGAAGCTTTTGTATAAATAAACTGAAAGGTTTCTGGAGCTCCGGTGGCCTAGTGGAAAGAAGCTGTGCTGCAATGGCAAAGGTCATCAGATGCTCTGTGGGAGAAGAATGGGCAATCTCCTCCCGTGCAATTAACTGCCTCTGACAACCTACTTGAGGGTCAGCTATGGGTCAGTTTTGACTCTATGGTACACAACAACAACAACAGCTTGGGTTTAACGTTTAATTATGGTACTAAATAAACAGTCATGAATTAATCACACTGAGTCAGGAATTAATCACACTGAGAGTCAGTTTTTCCACCTATGAAATGAAAAATGATCAATGATCATATCTCAAATATGTGATGAAAAGATCAGAGATCATATGGAAAGCACTTAGCAAAATGCATGAAGTGTAAGAAGCCCTGGTAGAACAATGTGTTCATGTTGGGCTGTGGACCAAAAATCAGATTTCTAATCCACTAGTGGCTCCAGTGGAAGGTCACCATGAGTCGGGAGGACTGCATGACAGTGGTGTTAGGTGCTTGATAAAGTTTAGGCATTGTCATCACTAGTGTTGCCATAGTTACCTATTACTCTGCAATATCTTGAAGTGATTTGAGTGTGGGTCCTTGATCCTGTACTCTTAGGTCTATGCCCATCTGAGAGCAGCCAGCCTCAGGCCCTCCCCTGGTGGGTGATAGGTTCACTGAAGGGGGCCTGGGAGTCTGCTCTGTGGATGCTGAGGGCACAGAGCGGTCACAGAGAGCAGCAGGCCCACGGCCGCCTTTATCAAAGGCCAGAGGCACCGCAACGACCAGCTTGTTTCATTAAAACAAAAGGAAAGTTTTCCTTGAAAATCCCACTTTTTCCTCCCCCCGATTCCCTCTCGGCTGCTTCTGTGACCACACATGTTTCCGATGAATCCACATTCAAATGAATTTCGGCCGACAAATAACTCGATACAGCTCTTTGGTGGGAGAGAATTCTTTCAGGATGAGGTCATGGTTTGGCTACAGTAAAATTAAAAATAAACCAGCACTCGCCGCTTCCCTCCTACTGCCCAGCTTGGCATCAGCCCAGTGCAGGGCATTTGGGAACCATTATCGGGTTTATCGGGGTAGCGTATCGCAGAAAACCTGCTTCTGTTTATAGACCATTTTATTATTCCGTTTTGACATTTCCCTTTTTTCTTCAACCTTTTTTCCCCCCTTAAGCAAATATCTATTAGACTGAATTTAAATGTGATCCAACCAAATACACTCTTTTTCAACTTCGGGCTAAAGCAAGTCTGACTAGAAGCAGAAACGCTTAAGTGAAAAGTTATGATTTACTTTCTCTCTAAAGGGGAGCATTGTCAGAAGGAGAATTTTATGTGACAAGGGAGCATACCGTGCATGGAACAGGACTGGAAGCTGACAGACCTTTGCAGGGAAGGCAGTAGTGCTTAAAAGCTTTGGCACAGATCCCATCAGCTGCTGCCGGTGGCAACCCTGGAACAGAGCACAGGTAGACCGGAATTAGTTTTTAAAACGTCCAAGTTCTCAGAGTAGATGGTCTATGAGTGAGTAGAACAAGAAGGAAACTTCAGAGACTATGACTATCCCCAGGCCCATTACTTTATGGTTAGGTAAACTAAGGTCTACAAAGTTACTATGTATTGCCCAAGGCAACTAACTGCATGATGTTATTGTTGTTTCTGTCAGGGGCCTCAAGTGCAGTACAGTTGTACTCTACGGCTGTACACTACTCTACATAGTAACTCTAAGAACTGTCGATCTGAACCCTGTGCCATTCTTATCATCCCCAACACTCTTGAGTCCATTGCCACAGTGACTGTATCAACCCACCTCATTGAGCATCTTCTCTTTCACTTACCCTCCACCTTTCCAAGCATGACATCCCTTTCCAAGAAACAGCCTCTCCTTACCCTGTGTCATTAAGTTGACTACTACTCATTGCAACTCTTTGAACAACAAATCTGAAACTTGCTCATCCTTGCTGCTTGTTGTTATGTGCTGTCGAGTCAGAGCCAACTCATAGCTGACTCTACAGTGGGTATTCAGAGGCAGTAAATCACATGGGAGGAGAGTACCTATACTTGTCCTGCAGAGCAACTTTTGGATTCAAATTACATTTCTTTTGGGTTTGCAATATATGTTAGGATAACCAATATGCTGAAACTCAGTCACTGTGTCAACTAATCTGGTTGAGATTCTTCTTCTGTCCCTTCACTTTTCCCAGTATGATGTCTTTTTTCCAAGAACTGGACCTTCTTGATAACATGCCCAAAATATGTGAGGCCAAGTTCCACCATCCTTGCTTCTAAGTAGCACCCTTGACATTAGAAAGGCTAAACCAAAGATTAGAAGTCAGAAGACATGAGTTTGAGAACCATGTCTATTGCTTCCCAGTCATGTGATCTTATGCAAGGACTTCACCTCAAGACTACCATCCAAAATAAGAAATAGTAATTTATGCCCTGCTAATACCATGCTTTAATTGAAGGACAAAAAAATATGGTCAATATAATGATATTGAGCCCATGTTTTCTATGTCCCACTCACTACTGGAAGCTTTTTTTATAATTTCCTCTCTGAGAAATCTACCATTGAGTGCATCCATTATCCTTGTTCTGAAAATGCAAAGCTGAATGGTGCCTAGAGAAGTTAAGCAATTTGAGCAAAGTTAAACAGGTTAAGGAATCCAGAAACTTATTTGAACCTAACTTGTCTGATTCCTAGAGAATCTTACTGATCCCTGTGACAAATTAAATCAGACTCCAAATATGAGGTTATGATGTAGGGCTAAGTCAGAATAGAGATTATGGACTTCTTCCCTCACATTCTCTCTCTCTCTCTCTGTGTGTGTGTGTGTGTGTGTGTGTGTGTGTGTGTGTGTGTGTGTGTCTGAGACGCTGAAATTACCCAAATTCTGGGAGAGAGACATTTCACTGTCTTTTCTGCCCTGTTTGTCAGGCCTGGAGCAATCTATTAAATTATGGAATGAAAAGATGGTTTGAATTCTCTTTGAACACATCAAAGTATAGTCTTCAAGGATTGCGTTTTAGTGAGGCTAGGGACCAAGGGCAAGAAGTGGGGCTTCCCATGAAGATTGACATGCATAACAGCATTTAACATGGGATGGCTGTGAGTTTGTGAGGTCTCATAGTTAAATTGGGTCTCTGCCCTTGAGGTGACCATCCCTTCCTTTTTCCTTCTTTTACTCTTGATGGTTCCCAGGCATAACCACCTTCTGGTCTCTCATCTTCACAAGAATTTTTGTGATGCAACCACGATCTACTTCTTTTTATCCAAGCTCTTTTTTTTTGCTCCCTGTGCTCCAACTGCAATGTGTGTGTGTGTGTGTGTGTGTGTGTGTGTGTGTGTGTGTGTGTTGGTGTGATTGTGTTTCCATACCTCCCTCTGATTCATTAATTCACCTCTCTCCCTCATTTAATTATCTGTCTCATAGAATTCATTTCTTTCTGCTTGTATCCATCAAATGTTTTGTACTCACATATGTATTTATTTTTTATCTACTTCTTCCCTTAGACTGTGGTTCAGTCAATTATTTATCATAGTAATGAAATGAACTGTTATTCAACTCATACAGCTTGTCATCAAAGAATGATTTTTTTTTACTTTAAAAATGATACATTATAAATGGCTATATGAATGGTTGTATAATATCCTTGATTTTTCTCCTTGCTCTTGCAAAATGTAAATTATTAGTTTCTGGCTACTTAAAACAAAGTTTGCTGACCCTGCTCTGGACTGTAAAGTCCATGACTTCCACAGAAACAGACATTATGTCAACAGTAGTGGCCTAATTGTAAAAAGTTCTATTACAACTTATACCAAAGGTGGTTGTGGTTGTAGTTGTTGTTATGTGCCATAGAGTCACCTGTGACTTATAGAGATCATATGTACAACAGCCCTAAACCCTGCTCTAATCCTTGCAAAATTTAATTGTCTCTGCTAAAGCATAAGGAAGAATTCAAGATACTAAAGAGCTGA
>NW_006399759.1:25218006-25220307 GCF_000299155.1 Elephantulus edwardii | reverse complement strand
CACAAAGTAAAATACCTTTACCTAGTCAATAAGACACAGATAGACATTCCTCTGATACTCTCTGCTTTCAGCCAAGATCCATATGACATTAGATCCAAGTGCCATGGCCTCTTCTAGATTCAGCCTGCACTTCAGGCAGTTCTCTGTTGATGTGCTGTTCTATTCATTTTTGGATAATCTTCAGCAGAATCTTCTTTGCAAGTGATATCAATGATACTGTTTGATACTTTCCACACTCTGTTGAATCACCTTTATTCGGAATGGAAACAAATATAGATCTCTTCCAGTCAGTTGGCCAAATGATCGTCCTCCAGATTTCTTGGCACAACTAGGTGAGCACATCCAGAGCAGTGTCTGTTTGTTGAAATATGTTAATAAGTATGCTATCAGTTCCTGGGGCCTTGATTTTTGCCAATTCTTTCAGAGCAGCTTCAACTTCTTCCTTCATCACCATAGGCTCATACCTTATTTCATTAAATGCTTCTGTGCCTACCAATTCCTTTTGGTACAATGACTCTGTATACTCTTCCCATCTTCTAGTAAAGCTTCCTAGAACATTCAATATTCTGATCATAGCTTCCTTAAAGTATTGTAACTCAAGGTTTGAATTTGTTCTTCAGTTCCCTTAGCTTAAGAAATGCTGAACAAGTTCAGCCCTTTTGATTTTCTGACTCCGGCTTCTTGCACATTTCATTGTAATACTTCACTTTGTCTTCCCTTGCTGCCCTCTCGATACTTCTATTCAACTCCTTAATATCTTGATTTCTTCCCTTTGCTTTGGCTTCTCGGCACTCAGGCACAATATTTAGAGTTTCTTCTGACATTCACCTTGGTCTTTTCTTCCTCCTCTGTCTTTGTAATGGCATTTTGCGTTCTTCCTGCATGATATATTCTTGATATCCTCATCCGGTCTTTGCTCATTAATATCCAAGGCCTCAAACCTATTCCTGAGATGGTTTTGAAATTCACATGAGATAGACTCAAGATCAAATTTTTATTTCTGTGGACTTTATTTCATTTTCCTCAGCTTCAGATTGAACTTGCATATGAGTAGTTGGTGGACTGTTCCACAATCAGCACCGGGCCTAGTTTTCACAGCTGATATTGAACTTCTTCAGCGATTCTTTCCACAGATGTAATTGACCTGATTCGTATGCATACCATCAGATGAAATCCATGTGCATAGCCTGCATTTATGTTTTTTATAAAATGCATTTGCAGTAAGTCGTTCATTGTGCAACATTCTATCCTTCTATCTCCAGCTTCATTTCTGTCACCAAGTCCATATTTTCGAACTATTGATCCTTCTTCTCTATTCCCAACTTTTACATTCCAGTCACCCATAATTATTAATGTATTTTGATTGCATGTTCTATCAATCTCTGACTGCAAAAGCTGATAGAAATCTCCTATTTCTGCCTCTTTGGCTCTGCTTCTTGGTGCATATATCTGAATGACAGTGGTATTCACTGGACTTCCTTGTATGCATATGGATATTAACCTGTCACTCACAACATTGTATTTAAAGATGAATCTAGAAAGGACAGTTTTAACTATGAGAGAAACCCCATTTTCCTCACCTTTTCATAGTAGATCATATGATTTTCTGACTCAAAATGCCCCATGCCAGTCCATTTCATTTTGCCAGTACCTCGTATGTCAATATTTATGCATTCCATTTCCTTCTTTACAATACCCAATTTCCCTACATTCGTGGTTCTTACATCCCATGTTACAACCATTAGTGTCTGCTTGCAGCTGTTGCTCATTCTATGTGTTTCCATACTTGGTAGCTCAGCCTCAGTTACCATATCTGCTAGCCTAAGTGTGTTCTGTTGTACATAGGATTTCCAGAGGCCTCCTATTTCAAAAGTGGATTCTTTCTAGGCTGTCTTAATTTGAATCTTCAGATTTAGAACATTATCTGACAGACAAGCATTATACAGAGAAGAGAAATTGTGTCACGTTGTGCCAAGAAATCTGAAGGACAACCACCTGAACAACTGACTGTAAGAGATTGGTATTTGTTCCCATTCACTGATAGAAATCTAGCAGAGATTCTGGCTGGGAAAGGCTGTGGCACTAAGGATATATCATTGCTTATGTCAGATAGATCTTGACTGGAAGCAGAGACTATTAGCAGTGTGTCTGTTTGTGCTTTCTCAACTATTTGCAAAGGAGTTCAACTGTGTAGGTCATATCAAGTTGTATGTAACATTGAGAAGATGTGGAAACCTAGAACACCTAATTATGCTCATGTGAAAGCTGTACCTAGACCAAGAATCTGTTGTCTGAATAGAG
>NW_006399759.1:25216290-25217391 GCF_000299155.1 Elephantulus edwardii | reverse complement strand
AAAAATTTTATTTGTTTTTTTAAGAAAATATTAAATAATCTATGTACTGCCAGGAGAATAAGCAAACATGTCTTGGAGAGAGTGTAGCCAGGGTACTCCTTAGAGAAAAGAACAGTAAAATTTCAATTCACATATTTTGTGCTTGGTGTCATGAGGGGCCAGTCTTTGGAAAAGGACATTATGCCAGAAAAATAGAAGGTCAGTGAAGGAGGGAAAGACCTTCAATGAGACAGAGCAACATAATGACTTTAACAATGGGCTCAGGTATATCAGAGATGATGAGGATGGCACAGGATAGGGCAGGGATCAGATTCATCATTCATAAGGTCACTATGAGTCATGATCAACTCAATGACACCTAATAACAACAATTACATTTTGTTTGACCAGCTGACTAAAACTTGATCTAAATAGTGATCGATTGATCTGTCTGCCCACCCCCCCGACACACACACACACATTGAGTCAGTTACAACTCATAGTTTACCCTCCAGTGTCTTTCCAAGGCAATAAACCACACTGGGTGGAAGATGTGTCCATCTTTCTACCTCAGGGCTACTGGTGGATTTGAACTTGCAGAGAGATACAGCTTTGGGGTTAGCAGCACAACTATCTACGGGCCTAGTGATTGATAATGGTAAACTGTGGCCTTTGAGTCAGCAGTCTACTTTTGTAAATAAAATTTTCATGGAACATATTAGTTTAAGTGACCAGAGGCCCTTTGGAGTTGGTGCTGCAGCAAAGTGCCTGCAGAGGGTCCTCCAGCCTCCTGCTGGCCTCTGCTATGTCTCAGTGGCTGCATCCTTTCTGTGTCACTCGCCCACTTCTACCCAAGATGAAAAAAGTGCACACTCAGGGAAGGAGGCCAGGGTGGAGGGCCCAGCATTTCCAAGTGCAGAAATGCCAGAAGCTTGGGCTGGGGAGAATAATTTCCTGGAGCTTCGCAATTCTCCTGGGGCCCTTTTCTTCACACCTCACCATAGTTGTACTCCTTCCCCCCACTCCACCCCACCCCAGAGTCCAGAGTCCCGGTGTCTCCCTGCTGCACCTTGCGGGGTAGTGGCTGGACCTGCAGGCACCAGGCCTCTTTCAGGTTTCACA
>NW_006399759.1:25207940-25210148 GCF_000299155.1 Elephantulus edwardii | reverse complement strand
ATCCAATAGTTTTCTTGCTTAGTCTTTAGGGTTTTCTAAGTATACTATCATATCATTTGTATAGAGAGATAATTTTACCTCCTCTTTGCCAATTTGGATACCTTTTATTCCCTTCTCTTATCTCATTGCTATTGCTACGACTTCCAATACAATATTGAATAAGAAGAGGTGATTATGGGCATCCTTGCCTAGTTCCTAACAACTTTTAACACCAAGCCTTTGTCTCGCTTTGGAGTTGGATAAAGCAGCTGTACTCTATAAGATGGTGCTCTTGCTTTGGTTGAGGATCTCTGTGAAATATTTGGTTGGTTGTTTATTTAAGCCTCTTGTTTAGAGTCAACAAGGCCTCCTGGAGGACACTTGCATTTAAGGCCAAGCCCTTGTCTCCATTTTGGAGTCTGGGTGAAGTGGCTAGACACTGTAAGATGGGCTGTCTTGTTTTGGTTGAGGTTCAGTGTGGAATGTTTAGTTGGCTTTTTAAAAAAATTATCATTATGTAAGCCTCTTGTTTAGAGTCAACAAGACCTCCTGGAAAGCCCTTGTATTTAAAAGTTGGGCCTGAGGGATTATATTTTAATCCCTTGTTACTATATTTTGGAGGAACATTCTTCTAAATAGTACAGCTCTCTTCTGTCAATTTGCTATGCAGAGGTAATCTGAGTTTGCTGTGACACTGATCCTTGTGTCACTGGGGTCTCAAATGCCATAATGGCTGCCCATAGTGGACAGTGTTTGGTGTAGCTTCCAGTTTAAGAAGGTGTGGAAGCAGGGAGTGGCATCTACTTCCTAAACCACATGTCTCTGGAAACTCTATGAACTTGGAGAGACAATAATTATGGAAAGGCCTCAACTTTTTTGTTCATAGAGTGGCTATTAGTCGTGCAAGATTTGATGACAATCAACAACAAAAACATACTTATTTATTGATGTGTCTATGACCACTCCAAGGATTCAATGCGATTTACTGCATCTAAAAATCTCTGGAAAGTTTGTTATAAGTTAGTTATGATTCAATGATAATAACAAAGCAGAACCACTTCACTCAACAATAATAGAGTTGACAAGTTACCATAGAGACCTTTGTTAAAGCATATTTAAGAATATTTATTATATGATCCTTTAAAAAAGTTTTTATTCTTTACATTTAATGAGGGTGAGATACCAGAATTCTCTTTCATGTTTTGCTGTTATGTGCCGTTGAGTAGAATATGACTCATAGAAACTCTATGAATAAGCAACCTGAACCCTGCCTGCCCTATCCTGTACCATCTTAGTAATTTCTGACACACTAGATCCCATTGCTGAAGTCACTGTGTAAATCCATCTCCTTGAGAGTCTCTCTCTTTCACTGACCCTCTGTTTTTCTAAGCATGATGCCCCTTTCCATGGACTGGCCTTGCCTAGCTATATGTCCAAAGTGTGCAAGATGAGGATTCAGCTCTTTACTTTCAAGGAACATAATGGCTACACTTTTCCCAAAACATATCTATTTATTCTTTTGCCAGTCCTTGGGGTATTCAGTACTCTTTTCCAGTACCTTAGGGAGATAGACTCTGCTGAAATTTTTTATATGCATCCATTTCCCAACTATGTTCCAAAAGAAGGCCTAGCAAATAATACTTTCATTAATACATTGAGAAATGCTCCTCCGTCCATAAAGAAAAAAGCAAAACTCTGTGGTCTTTTTCTTTCCTAGGCCGGTTATAAATGTTGGAGATGCTACCACTGAGATAGACACCTTTATTTGACTAGGTATATACCGAGAATCAAAGGTCAAGCAGAAGAACTTAACTGCCAAGGATGAGTTGGAACAAGAAGGCTAGAACAGTATCCTGTCTGAAGATTTAGTCATCTGGACCATGTGAAAACATTTCTTCCAGGGCAAAAGAAAACATGAAAATAAGAAATGTAGCAGATATGGGAGAAGAGTGATGCCAAAACTCATGCAAATCACATAGGAGAAGACTTTCCAAAGACCTTCCACTGGAGCCTCCTGGAAGAAAGACTTCCTCTAGAAATAGCACCCTAAATTCAGACTCTCAGCCTCCTGAACTGTGAGAAAAGAAATTTCTCTTTGTTAAAAAAAAAAAAAAGAAACGAAGAAAGAGAGAAAGAAAGAAAGAAAGAAAGAAAGAAAGAAAGAAAGAAAGAAAGAAAGAAAGAAAGAAAGAAAGAAAGAAAGAAAGAAAGAAAGAAAGAAAGGAAGGA
>NW_006399759.1:25205639-25207840 GCF_000299155.1 Elephantulus edwardii | reverse complement strand
AGTCAATATTTATGCTTGTAAGTGAGCTACTTCAGCCCATCTTCAGAATCATCTGTAAGGAAGCCTTCTCTGTTTCACATACTTTGGACATTTTACCAAGAAAAACCAATCCTTGGACAAGGACATCATAGTTGGAAGGATGGAGGGACATAGAGGAAGACCCCAAATGAGACAGATTGACACAGTAATGAGGGTAATGTGGGTAGATGTGTTGGAGACAGTGAGATTGGTTCAGGATAGGATGAAATTCAGAGCTATTAAGCATAAGATCCCTATGAGTTGTAAGCAACTCAGTGGCACATAACAACAAAAATGGCAATAAAGAGGCCAAGGCAATAGAGAGGATAGGTGAAAGAGAGAGACAGGTTTTTAGAGTAATTATGAAAGTATCCACTTCACACTGTGGATGAACCTCAAATACATTATGCTGACTAAAATAAGTCGATTGCAAAATGATAAATACTACTTCACTTGTATGAGTTAAGCAAATGTATTAGAATCAAACATTGCTAGTGGTAACTATCAGTGAGAGGGCAGGTGAAGTGGGAGCTTTAACTTCAATACTGGGGTGTCAGAATCCTTGACTATTGGCTTTTCTAGCCATTGTGTTGGCCCCCATTGTAGGGGAATTATATCCAGCTTCCTTCTCTGTGAACATATGGTCTTGCAAATCATCAACAGCTGTGAGACCAATATAAGGGAGCACTTTCCACTCTGTGAGAGGAAAGCAGTGATGATGATGGATAGGTGAAAAAGACTGTGGCATTGCTGTGATGAGACTGTGGCAAGGTGTAACCAGAGGAACCCTGGAGATAAAAGCCACAGTTAAAACCTTTTCTTGCCGGATGATTGGTGAGGTGGTGGGTGGAGGGGAAGCTGACTTGTAACAGGTCTGAAATAGAGTTTGCTGAATAATTGCAGAAATAAGAGGCTTTTTGCATTTGTACTCCTAAACTGAACCTAAACATTCACTAATTACGGAACTAATTTGGAATGTTAGTTAATACTGGAAGTTATACTCATGGAACATAATTTAGAGGAAAAATGTAAGCCAGTTGGAAATTAATTGGATTTTCAAAAAGAGAAATTGTGCCCTAAAATAATGTTTCTATGAAATAATGGAATTTGGTATAGCATAGAAATTAGCATAAAAAGTCCAACCCAGTCCTCTGAAGATAATTGCATTTGAAAGAAGACAAGTCGAAAAAGAGAGACTTTGCCAAAAAATTGAAGCAAGGTAAAGCTGATGCTTGACTTATGATGACCATCTGGCTGTACTTGGTGAGAGGCAGAAGGAAGCCTTAGAGCTCCCTTTGCAGGACTTTACATTGAAGGAAGCTGGCAAGTATGCTCAACTCATTGTGACCACCTTGGTCTACTTAATGGGTGAAAGCGGGAGATACACAGTAATGAAGAGACAGGCTGAATGTGGACTTGTTCCCTCAACACTGTCTCCCTAGTAAGACAAATGGAAAAGTGAAGAAGGATTGCTGGTTTATGGAGCGGGGAATCCTGAGGATACCTGATTTTGTTGACTTGGGCCATGAAGGGTTAAGGTTGAGTAAAGGGACCAGCCAGTCTGAAACACAGGGAGAAGCGTGAACTCCTGAGTTTTCAGCTGATCATCATTAGATCATACCCAGTGATTGGTGGGGGAAAGTGGAGGAGCATGAGGAAACGGTGGCATATCTGACCCTGAAGCTATTTTGGTACTATGAATATTATATATGGGGCCAGTTTCCCTTTATGAAGCAGGTAGAACTCAGAACTCAGCCACCCTCATGTTGCATCTGCTCATTTTACAGGTACTAATGCAGTTATTTTAATGGCAGAGGAATAGATTTTGGAAAAGAATAGTGAGTGGGGTCATAATTTTAAAAATATAATCAATATGATCAATAAATTGTACACACAGAAATTTTAGAAGGATAGAATGAAAATATGACTATAAGATTAGAGATCATAATTATTTAGAACTTGACAAGTGCTCCACAGCTACAAAGTAAATCACTTCAGGATCCAACCTGGCACAGATACTTAGCTTAAGGTTCTGTTAGATATATATGACTGCTTAGGGCCACACAGCAGTTCAGAGTCCATGGTCAGAGCAGAGTGGATTATATTTGGTGGTAGGGGGTGGGGTTTGGGAAGGTGCAGGGGGATTGTGTACCAATGAGGGAGTTTTTCTTTTGCTTTTCAAG
>NW_006399759.1:25201453-25202006 GCF_000299155.1 Elephantulus edwardii | reverse complement strand
CCACGACCCCTTCTAAACCCAGCCTGGACTTCTGGTAGTTCTCTGCTGATGTGCTGTTCCAGTCATTTTTGGATGAAGAAGGGGTAGACAACCTTAAATGCAGAAACTTCCTGAGCCACACCAAGACCCTCAAAAGGTCAGAAGTGATCTAGATCTACAGCTCAAGATGCATCGCTGTACACTGCAATAATTGTTATGTGAACAGAGGGACATAGTATTTCTCGAGCTTTTCCTCAATCCTTTTTCACAGATGTAGTTAGTCAATTTAATTCTAACATATTCCATCATGAAAACGCTGTGTGTATAATTGCTGTTTCTTTTTTACAAAATGTATTCACAATTAATAAGTAATTGATTGTACAATATTCTATCATGCAATTTCCAGCCTCATTTCTGTCATCAAGATCATAGTTTTCAAATATCAGTCTTTCTTCTTTGTTCCCAACTTTTGCATTCTAGTTTACATCTTGATTATATGGTCATTTCTTTTCAGACTGTAGAATCTGGCAGAAATATTTAATCTCTTTGCCTTTTGATTTAGTGACTGGTATAT
>NW_006399759.1:25190314-25201353 GCF_000299155.1 Elephantulus edwardii | reverse complement strand
AAAAAAAAAGGTTAAACTATATCGGACTTTAATGTACCCTAGTCTGGAAATGCACTCTTCTGAGGAGAGTTTAAGTGGATTTTTAACTAGTCAGATAATATTGATCCTCAGAAGTCTAAAGTAAGGCAATGCTATGAAAATCATAGACCTCAAAAGTAGAATACACTGAATTTCCTTTCCATGCTATGAGTAATGATTTCTAAGGGAACTGAGCATTCTTCATCCTCCAGCTTACTGTCCCCTAAATTCATAAATAGGACCCTCAGTATGCACCATGTTTTAAAATAAACAGGAACTGGGATCCTCAGTTCTTAGAATTTTAGGTATACTTAGTCTTTATACCCCATGCAACTTTCTTATTATACAGGTAGAAAAGGAGGCTCACAAAAGGAAATGATTTTGTCAAAATCTGGGTCATATTTATTGATCTGCAACCCCACTACTCTTCTGGTGATTGAAGGCAACTCTTAACTGTTGACTATACCCCAAGGGCAAGAGCAGAACCTCCTCTGAATGAGACAGATGTTTCACTTGTCAGTCATCTCAGGGAAGAGACCAGAACCTCACACAAGGAACTTGAATTGACAAGGTTGAAAGCTTAGACACTATGTGTCTTTGGAGAATTAATTTTCTTGGATTCAGAAACTGATGAGGATAAGTATCAGATGTCTGGGCATCTGTGAGTAAAATACAAAGTCATGTTTACCATGTTAGAAGCTTCAAAGGATGACTGCAGTTGCTGAAGATGATTAGCTCTTACTTAAATATTGAATGATTGTTGTTGTTGTTGTTAGGCCTCATCAAGTTGAGCACAACTTATAGCAACCCTATGAACAAAAGATCTGAGCACTGTTCTATTCTCTGTCATCCTCATACTTTCTGAAACACAAGAGCCCATTGCAGCAGTCACCATATCAATCCACCTGTTTGAGGGTCTTCATCTCCGTTGACCCTCCAGCCTTCCCAGCAACCATCTAATTGCATTACAGACCTTATGTTGACATATTTAGATAAATTGCTCAGAGCATACCTAATGACTGTGAAACAATGTGTTGTTGTTAAGTACCATCAAATCAAGCACAACTCATAACAACCATATGAACTAAAGACCTGAACCCTGTTTCATGACTCTTTGTTCCTCTATGTTCATAGAGTTTCCAGGGGCATGTGGTTTAGGAAGTGGATACTACTCCTGTTTCCAAACCTGAACCAATCTGGGAGCTCCATCAGACACTGTCCATGATGGGTAAGCATTATGACATTTGACACACCAGTGACACAGCATTCAGCATCACAACAACCCCAAGTACTACAGCAAATTGACAGACCAGTGCAGAAGAATGTTAATCCCAAGCACAATTATCATCAGGCTAGAGGGCCACAGCCCCTCTAGTTCATCTGATTTTTAAATACAAGGCCCGTCCACCAGGTCCTGGTTGGCTCTAAACCAAGAAGCTTCCAGTCCACAGCTCATTGTTAGCCAAATTCAACAAGTCCAATCAGCTCACACCCGATTGTGAACAAGACAAGAGAAACCATTCTACAGAATCCAATCGCCTCACAAATGAGGATGATTGGATACCTCTCTCCCCTGGTGTCAAACCCTAAACCAAACTCAAGGCTAAAGACAATGCCTTTGAGTTGATTCTAATTCATGACACTATAGTACAGAGTAGCAATTTTCATAGAGTTGCCTTAGCAGATGAGTACTTTACCTTAATACTTAACTTTACCTTAATACTTAATTCTTTAGTACTTAACACTTAAAGCTTTACTTTAATCCTTTTTACCACTAAGAATTTCTCCCTCATTAGTGCTTGGCAATTAAAGTTTACTGCCATTTATTTGATTCCAACACATAGCAACCATCAGGTTTCTGAATATGTAATCTTTATGGGAGGAGTCTGCTCATTTTTCTTTTGTGGGGTAGCTGGTGGATTTGAACCACTGACCTTTTGATTAGCAGTCTGACACATTATGGACTACACAAGCAGGGCTGCTGCCTAACAATTATCTCTTACAAATCTCAGATTGACTGTAGAGATATTAATTCATTAATAGATAAAAGAGCTAGTTCACAGCTTGTTTTAGTTTTACTTCAAAGGAATCCATAATATTGACTCCTATGAAAGAAGCCCAGACTAAAGAACTATAGCAATAAACATTTAATTGTCCAACAACCCAATATCCCATTTGATAAAGATTTCTCTTATTTATCAAACATATAGATGCATTTTAGTTGAGGTAATAATTGTATACACCACCTGAGATAAAAATCTTCCAATAATCACAGATTATCTGAAGCTATGTCTCATCAGTGCACCAAGCCATCTCATTCTGGAGTGTTGGAAGCCATATAAATTGTTACAAAAGACTATCGTGAACACCAGAAGATTGTAAGGCAAGTCATGTGCAGTCAGGGCTCAGAGCAGCACAGTGTGGCTGAATTCTCTATTTCAAAATCTACCAACTCATAGACTTCTTATTTAACCTGGCTTACTTTTAAAGTTGACTAGTTTAAAGTTTACCATTAAGAATTCATCCATATTAGTTGTGCAGATATGCTGTTGTTATGTGTCATCGAGTCACCTGTGTACAATGGCTCTAAACCCCTCTCTATCGTGTGCCAATCGTATTGTCTCTGACACACCTACCCCCCCATTACCCCTGTCAATGAATCAATCCATCTCATATTTTAAAAATTTCCAGGTCTAGTTTAAGGATCATGGGCTATAGGCAAATAACTCTCTGCTTGCATCATCTCCCTTCCCTACGTAAGTCAAACATTCTTTATGTACTTAGAACTTCAGATCTTTTAGGAAGCTATAAAACTTCAGAACCTCAGATTTTCAAGATGTGAAGTTCAGTATCTTTGCCTTTTGCTAGACCAGAAAGCTTATTGGAGGCCTTCTATAGTTGTTAGGTGACATTGAGCTGGCTGCAAGTCATAGCAGCCTGTGAATAACAGTTCTGAGTTATGTCCTGTGCCATTCTCACAATCTCTTATATTCTTGAGTCCATTGTTGAGTCACTTGTCAGTCCATCTTGTTGAAGGTCTTCCTCACTTTCTCTGATGCTCCACTTTTCCTCAGCTGTCTTTTTCCAAGCACTAAACCCTTCCGACAACATTCCCACAGAATGTCAGATGACATTTCACCACCCTTGTCTTAAGTAGCACCTTTATTGCACTGCACCCAAGACTGACCTGTTCTTTTGGCAGTCCACGGGATAGTCAATAGTCTTGTCCAATGCCATGATTCAAAAACATTGATTATTCTTGCATCATCCTTATTGTCCAACTTTCAGATGCACAGCAAGTCATTGAAAAGATCATGGCTTTCATCAGATGCATGTTAGTCTCTACACTGACATTATTGCCCTTAACTCTTAGGCACTATCCCACTAAGGGATAGGCTGTAGCAATGAGCAGGTATGTGTCCAAATCTGTTAGCCCTATTTCAATCAGCTCAACTTTTATCTGTGTTACCATCTAGCATTCTATGTAAGATTTTTTTCCCCCAATAAGGGGGCACTTCTTCTTTTTTGCATTCCTGAGCTTCGTGTGTTTATTGTATGAATTTGTTATTGTGATTAGCTTCCATTAAGTTGACTCTGACTCAAGGCATCATGATGTGCAGAACTACTCATTAGGGTTTTCAAAGCTGTGATCTTTAGATTAGCACATCACCAGGTGTTTTCTGAGATATCTCTGGGAGGGTTTGAACTTTCACTCTGTTTGCTAGTACCTGTGTGCTTAATTGTTTGGGCCACTGAGAACTCTTAGGGAAAGGAAAAGGTTTGAATAAAAATGTTGAAATAAAATTTTTTCTGAAAATAATGACATAGATGAACACTTCGTGTTGACTTTATGTACAACAGAAGGGAGCCCTGCCCAGTCCTGTGTCTTCCTCACGGTCTTTGCTGTGACTGCCTCCATTGCTTCTGCCAATGTGCCAATCCATCCCATTTAGGGGTTTCCTCATTTTCACTGACCTTCTATTTTACCAAGAATGATAAATGAGATCTCACCCTCTTTACCTCTAAAGAGTAGATGTAGAAATAGGATTGCATTTTTTCCAAAATAAATTTGTTCAGTTTTTCTTTTGTTGGCAGTGTATTACATAATCCAAATTCTCTAATACCACCACACTTGGAAAGCATAAATTTTTTCCCTTGAGATTTCCTTGTTAATTGTATGACTTTTATGTTTATTGTATGACTGAAAATACTATGACTTTGGTTAGACACACGTTATTCTTTAAAGTGACATCTTTGTTCTTTAGTACTTGAAGAAGTCCTTGGCAGCAGATTTTCCATGGCAATATACCATTTGATTTCTTGCCTAAATGCTAAAATGAATGTTGATTGTAGGCCCAAGTAAAATGTTATCTTACACAATTTTATATTTTCTGTATTTATCATGATGCTCTTTATTGCTGTAGTTGTGGAGATCTAGATTTCTTTTATGCTGAGCTAGAATCTATCTGAGGTACAACCTGAGTTTCTAATCTTTGAGCTTTACAACTAAGTGCTTCAATTTTTCTTCACTTTCTGCAAGCAAAGTTGTATCTCCTGTGTAATACAGATTTTTGGTAAGTCTCCCTCTAATCTTGATGCCACATTCTCCTTATTATAGCCCCATTCCTCTGATTATTTGCTCAATGTACAAATTCTGCTTGAGTGTACTTAACTGTTCTGGAAATCTCATTCTTTGAAATGTTATCTATAATTTATTATAATCCACATAGTTAAGTGCCTTTACACAGTCAATAAAATAGAAGTAATGGCCTTGCTAGTATACTGTGTTTTCAGACAAGATTTATCATCCACAATGGAAGCTCTTGTTTCACATATTCTTCTGAATCTAAGCTACATACCTGGAACCTCCACATTAGTGTACAGCTTGAACTATTTTCTCATCATCTTTAGCAATTTGTTTACTTTAGTGTTACATTAATTGTTTGTGGATTTCCACATTCTGTTGCATCATCTTTGTTTAGAATGGGCACAGATACAAGTCTCTTCTAGTCTGTTGGCCCATTCTGTCAAATTTGTTGGCATAGATAAGTGGTCATGTCCTGGACTGCAGCTTTTGTTGAAATACATCAACTGGTATTTTTCTACTTCTTGGAGTTTTATTTCATCACTACCTTCAGTTCATCTTGGCCTTTTTACATTAGTACCATTGACTGATGGTCATATGCTACATCCTAAAATGGTTGAATGTCAGCCAATATTTTTGGTATAGTGACTCTGTGTGCTCTTTCCATCTGCTTTGGCTTTTTTATTCCTTGACTCCTTGCAAAGAAATTTATATTGGGAAGAAATGGAATAGGACCCAGGAATCTACTTTGTAGAAAAAATTTCCAGAGAATTTTGACATAGACATTTCATGGTACATTTATAAACATGCAACTGCTTCCTAAGAGAACGTTTATACTAAAGGATAATGTTTACTATTAGTATTGTCCATTACAGTAGCTACTACCTAGAACTATTGAGAATTTGAAAGATGGCGAGTTTGAGGAACTAAAATTTAATTGTGCTTAATATAAGTACCCATATGTGTCTAGTAGCTACCATATTTTATGTGTAAGGCCAATATTTTCTCTGTGAGAGCCTGCATTGTAGCATCCCTAATAAGTAGATGTTGTTGTGTACTATAGAGTTGGATCTGATATATAGCTGACCCTCCAGTGGATTTTTCACAGGCAGTTAATTGCACAAGAGGAGATTGCCCATCATTCTCCAGTGGAGCAGCTGGTGACCTTGAACTGTGTGCCTTTGAGATTACAGCATGGCTACTTACCACTAGGCCACTAGAGCTCAGTAGCAAGTAGATATACTTTGTTTTTTCAAAGACCTCACTCTTTACCTCCTGGAGAGACTCATACTGTGATTATCATTAATCAATTTATTTATTTAACTCTTTTTTTTTAACTGGAGTGTTTGGATGGTTAAAATAGTTGACACATATGGCTGCTAACCAAAAAAGTTGGCTCTTTCAGTATAGTACCAGACATTTAATTTAAAAAAAAACACCTAGAGAACTACTTTCAAACTGTTGAAACCCTCTGAAGCACAGTTCTAGGTATTTTTTAGTATATAGTTTTATATTTTAAAACAAGTTTTATTATATCTTGATTAAAGTTTTTACAGACCATATTGGTTTTTAATTCAATCATTGTGTTTCATTAACTACATAAAACTATTTGTGTGCATCATAATAAATTGTGGCTAATCTTGAGAAGAATTGGAATCTCAAAACACTGATTGTGCTCATACAAAACCAATAGTTAGACCAGGAAGCAGTTGTTGAAACAGAGCAAAGAAATCCTGCGTGTTTCAAAATTAGGAAAGAAGTATATCAGGCATGTGTCCTGTCTCCATACCTTTTTAATCTAAATGCAGAACAGATAATTCAGGAGGTTGGACTTTATGAAGAGGAATGTGGCATCAGGATTGAAGGACTACACATCAACAACCTGCGCTATACAGATGACACAAAGTTGTTTGCTGAAACTGAGGAGGACCTGAAGAGCTTATTGCAGAAGGCCAGGGGCTGTAGTCTTCAATCCGAATAGAATCTCAAAATCAAGAAGACAAAGATTCTTACCCCTATGCCAATTGGCAGCACTATGATAGATGGAACAGAGATTGAGGTTGTTAACAATTTCAACTTGCTCGGATCCCTAATCAATGATCTTGGCACCAGCAACCAGAAATCAAAAGACAAATTGCACTGGGAAAAATCTTCTGTCAGAAACCACTCCAGAGTGATAAAAAGCAACGATGTCTGTCTAGAGACTAAGTTGACCCTGAATTGACCTGGATTCAGGGCGTGGTCTTTGCAAATACTTCCTATGCATCATAGAGCTGGACAGTGACCAAGGATAACAGAAGAATCTATGCCTTGGAATTGTGGTGCTGGAGAAGAGTACTGAACGTACTACAAACTGCCAAAAGAACCAACAGGTTTGTCCTAGAGAGGATTGAAACAAAGCTGCTTCTTGGAGACAAGGATTTTGAAGCACTGTCTCACATCCTTTGGGCATGTAGCCAGGAGGGAACCATCCTTAGAGCAGGATATCATGCTTGGAATGATGGAGGGACAGTACAGGGAAGGAAGATCCTGGATAAGATGAATTGACACAGTAACTGGGAAAATGGGGACAGGTGTGTTAGAGACAGTGAAACTGGCTCAGGATAGGGTGAGTTTCAGAGCTATTGTACATAGGGTTGCTGTAAGTTGCAAGCAAGTTGGTGGCACAGAACAGCCACAACAACAATAAACCAATAATGTCTAATCAAGAACCTTTTCTCTTCACCTCTCATAATATATTAATATACATTAATATTATTATTAATATGTTATATATTAATATTTACTTCCTTCTCCTTCCCTTCCCATCCCTGGTAATCATCTAAGAATGATACTATCTACGCAAACATTTCTTATACTTGTTATGTTAATAGTGGTCTTATTTAATCATTGTCCTTTTTGTGACTCATTTTAGTAAACCCAAGGTCCTGTATATTTGTCTATGTTATGCAAAGTAGAATGAGAACCTACAGAATGAGGGGAAACATTTTGCAACAACATATTCGCCAAAGAACTAATCTCTAAAATTTAGAAAACTCCAGCACCTCAAAAAGGAAATGATAAATAAATCTAGGAGAAAATGAGCAGAGAACACAAAAACACACCAAAGAACAATCACATGAAGACTTGCTTGAGTTTATTAGCTGCTAGAGAGATGCAAATCAAAACAAAGAAATATAATCTCCTCCGAGCAACAATAGTATAAATTAAATAAGACAGTGCATAACAGACCCTGACAAAAGCGTGGAGAGATAGCAATTCGCTCACACACTGCTGGTAAGAATGTATAATGATACCACCACTATGTAAAGCAATTTGATACTTCCTTAAAAAGTCTATCAACAAACGCATGAAAAGGAAAACTATGGTGTATCCATACAATGAAATATTATGCAGCACTGAAAATCAATGAACTTGCAAAACATTTAAAAACTTGTAAAAACAAAGAACTACACAACATGGATGATTCTGGGAGACATTACACTGCATGCGATCCTCAATCACAAAGGTACAAATACTGCAATGGCCACAGGGAAGGAGAGAGCAGGAAAGAATGGATAGATAAGGGACAGTACAATGAAATGGGAGAAGGGAGGGACTATCTGAATGGATGGGATGATTTGATCATGACAGTTGACAATCTGGAAGAAGCCAGGCAGGACAAAGTGAACTGAGGGAGAGGAGTGAGGATAATCAGTGAAAATTCACTCATCGGTTAATAAGTGAAAACCCGTCCTTTATGTAAACTTTCACAAAAGTCACAATTTTTAAAATTTCCTAAAATCACAATTAAAAAACTTCAAAAATTTGATCCAACAATCTCATTGCTAGGTATCCTCCTAAAAAAAAGTAAGAGCTACAGAATTAACAGACAGATACACATCAATATTTATTGCAGCATTATTCACAACAATAAAGATATGAAAACTACCTAAATGTCCATCAGTGGAAAAAGAAACTATGATACATTTACACAATGAAGTAATACGTAGTATTCAAAAATAGAGTGCATATGGGATCACTATGGAGTTGCCACAAGGGTATCTGATGTTGTGAGTTTTGAAATTTGTTATTGATGATTGCTGTCGAGTCGAGCACACGATTCACAACACCCCTGAAGCATTTCTCTAACTATTGTGATTTCTCAAAGTTCATAGAGTTTCCAGAGGCATGTTGTTTAAGAAGTGGATGCCACTCCTGCTTCTATCTTGAAATATAGAGCATAACAAACTGCGGGTCTCTTTCTTCAAAGAGCTCAGAATCTAGTAGGTAAAAGAGTCAAAGATGTGAATAATTCTAGTCAAATCAGAAGAAAAATTCTGAGCTTAGGAGATATACTTTAAGTCATTCTGGATCCTCAGCTTCTAAACCCCACAACTTTTTTTCTCTCTCTTTTTTTTAATTCATATACATTGTGTTTTACGATTTTTATTTCATTGACATTGTGTTTCATACAGTCACTCCCATAAATTGTGTTTTATAAAATTAATCACCATTGAACTATGCCAATTATTACCCATCTTTTCAGATCCAAGCGGTATCTTTCCCATTTCTTTTCCCTCCACCCACCAAATTGTGTGACCCTGTGATTCCCTCCAACCAACCCTCACCCCTCTATTCCCACCCCTTCCTTCTTTGGTCCTCCCATACACATTTTACTAGTTCTCTTTCTATTTTTAAAATAATGGTCCCATACAGTATTTGTCCTTAAGAGACAGAGTTTGTTCTCTCAGAGTAGTTCTCTTCAGTCTCTCCCAAGTTATGTAGTAATTTTTGCTCCTGAGGTCCATTTAGTATTCCGTTGTGTTATTGTACTACTATTTCTCAATCCATTCAGTTGTGGTTGGAAGTTTGGGGCTGTTTCCATGTTCGTAAGCGATTATGAATATTGCTGCTATGAATATTGGTATTCAAATCTTCATTTGCATCTCAGTTATCATTTCCACAGGGTATATTCTTAGCAGTGGAATAGCTGAGTCATATGGAGTTACTATGTTCAACTTTCTGAGGAAAAGCCAAAGTGCCTTCCAGAATGTACCATTTTACAATCCCACCAACAGTGTACGAGCATTCCAATCTCTCCACATCCTTTCCAACATTGATTGCTTGCTGTTCTGTTAAATTCACACCATAGACTAGGCATTACTTGGTCCTATTTTATCTCTTATGATCACTATGATTTGGGGATTCACCTCCAGGTTTCTGATCTATCTTGAGCTGATTTTTATGTATAGTGTGAGATGTGGATCTTATTTCCACTTAAAGCAGGTAACAGTCCAGTTTTGCCAGCACCATTTGTTGAAGATATTGTAATTTGACAATTGATAGGTTTTGTTTTCTTGTATAGTAAATATCAGTTAACCATAGATATATTAATCCATTTCTGGATTCCGAATTCTGCTCCATTGGTTTATGTGTCTGTCATTGTGCCAGTCCTATGCTGTTTTGATTATTACAGTTGTTGTTTTGAGATCAGGTTTTGAGATCAGGGAGTGCTATGCTTTCCATTGCATTTTTGTTTTTTCAGAAGTGCTTTGCTTATTTGGGGTCTCTTTCCTCTTTAAATAAATTTGCCAATTGCCTTTTTGATGTTCTTGAAAAATGAATTTGGTATCTGTATTGGGATCATATTAAACATGTAAATTGCTTTTTGTGGGATTAACATTTTCTCAATATTGAGTCTTCTAATTCATGAACAGGGAATATATTTCTATTTATTTAGATCTTCTATTGTTTCTCACAGAAGTGTTTTATAGTTTTATTTGTAAAGGTCTTTTGTATCTCTACTTAGATTTTTTTCCCCCACGTATTTTAATTCCTGGTTGGCTATTGTAAATGATATTGCTACCTTGGTTTACTGCTGTGCGTTTTCTTTATTACTGTAGAGGAATCCCACTGACTTGTGTATTGATCTTGTATCTTGCCACTCTGCTAAATTAGCCCGTGGCCCTAATAGTACTTTTCTTGAATCATTAGGGTTTTCTGTGTACACTATCATATCATCTGTATATAGCAACAGTTTAACCACCTCCTTACTGATATGGATGCCTTTTATTTACTTCTCTTTTGTATTGCCATAGCAAATACTTCCAATACAATACCGAATAGGGATAGTGACAGTGGGCATCCTTGTCTGGTCCATATGTGAAAGAAAAATGCCTTTTGTCTTTCGCCATTGAGAATGATATTTCTGATTCTTTTTGCATATATGCTTATTGAGAATACCATGGACTGCTAGGAAAACAAACAGATTTGTCCTGGAAAGGGTTAAACCGGGTGTGATATCGTTGTTGTTATGTGCCATTGAGTAGCTTGCGACTCATAGCGACCCTATGTACAACAGCCCTAAACTCCACTCTGTCCTGTGCCAATCGCACTGTCTCTGATACTCCCATCCCAATTATCCCAGTCACTGAATCAATCCACCTCATAGAGT
>NW_006399759.1:25178344-25188999 GCF_000299155.1 Elephantulus edwardii | reverse complement strand
ATATATATAACAGGATAATAATACTAAGAGTATAAACTAATAGATGGAAAAAGGTTGAAATTGTCAAGGACTTGATTAGATTTGGACCCACAATCAACACTCAGGGTAGTGGCAATCAAGAAATCAAAAGACATGCTCCATTGGGCAACTTCTTGTCAAGAACCTCTTTAAATGATTAAAGAGCAAGAATGCCAGTTTAGACTAAGTAAGTGTACCTGCCTCAGGTCATGGTATTTTCAATTGCTTTATAAGCCTATGAGAGTTGGACATGAATACTGCAGACTGAAAAATTTATGCTTTTGAATTGTTAAGTTGCTGAAGACTGCTAAATATATTGTGTGCTTCCCAGAACATGACTCTCTGCCTTGAAGGAAGTGCAACCAAGGGGTTTCTTTGAGGAAAAGCTGGTGAAACTTTGTCACATATGCTTCGGACTTGTTGTCCATGAAGGTCAGTTATTGGAAAAAGACATTATGCTTGGAAAAGTAGATGATCAGCCAAAAACAGACCTTTCATATGATGGGTTAGCACAAGGACTGCAACAGTGGGTTTGAACATGGAGATTATGAGGCTGGAGTGGGATATGGCAATTGTTTGTAAGATCACTACAAGTTGTAATGAACTCAATATCACCCAACAACATGGCAAGGCGTCTGGAACAGCTAGTCCAGGAATATCCTCAGAGAAGATATAAAACATGATGGTGAATAAAAAGCTAAACATCTACTGTACAACATGTATTTACTTAAAGAATAGAACCCCTTCACTGGCTTGTTAAATCTACAAATCTCTAAAGTTCTGGTCCAATAACTATGAAAGTTTGGTGCACCATGAAAGACAAAATTTCAACTAAAGGCACTTGTAAAGATCCATCTCACTCCACTTATTCGAGTTTATAACTTCAGGTCTTTTCTTCCCCTTCCCCTTCCCCTTCCCCTTCCCCTTCTCCTTCTTCTTTTTAATGAAAGTTTACAAACTATTAGGGTTTCCAGTCATTCATTGTTGCACTTTTCTCCCTGCCCACATCCTCCCTCCAATTCATTTTCCTCCTTGAAAAAGAAAAAAAGTAAAAGATAGACTCTTCCATTGCTATGCAATCCCTCCCCCCAAGTCCATTGCACTGAGCAGCCTTCATTCTGGACTCCTGACATGACAATAATACCTAATAATATATCCCTTTTAAACAGTTCTTTCCCTCATATGTTGCAATGCAGTATACATCATTTCTCCCCTTATTTTCTGACTTACCTCAACCTCAATGCCAGTCCTGTCTACAATTTACAAATATTGCCTTATGCAATATTTGTCCTTTCGTGACTGAGATATTTCACTTAGCATAATGTCCTCTAGAGTCATCCACTTAGCATAATATTTCATGAGTTCTTTGTTTTTCAGTGGTGCGTAGTATTCCATTGTGTGAATGTACCAGAGTTTCTCTATCCATTCATTTGTTGATGGGCACTTGGGTTGTTTCCAGCTCTGCTATTGTGAACAAAGCTGCAATAAACATGGGTGTGCATATATTTTCTTGGGTAGCGATTATGGTTACTTTAGGGTAAATTTCCAGAAATGGAGTTGCTGGCCCAAATGGTGCTCCTACTTGCAACCTTTTGAGAAAGTGCCATATAGCTTTCCAAAGTGGTTGCACCATTTTACACTCCTACCAACAGTGAATAGGGTTCCAGTTTCTCTGCAAACTCACCAGCATTTGGTGTTTGCTGTTCTGTTAAAGTTTGCTGTCCTTACTGGGATGAGATGATATCTCATAGTTGTTTTGATGTGCATCTCTTCTTTGGTTCTTCCAAGCTTTTCTTTAATGAAGTTTATAGTCCTTGGTTTTAGTCCTAGGTCCATAATCCACTTTGAGTTGGTTTTTGTGTATGGAGTGGATCTTGCTTGAGTTTTCTGCAGATAGTTTTCCAATTTTGCCAACACCATTTGTTAAAAAGGCTGTCATTTCTCACTTGACTGATTTCATCTTCTTGTCAAAAATCACTTGACTATAGACAGATGGGCTGATTTCTAGGTTCTAAATTCTATTCCATTGATCTATGTGTCTCATTGTACCAGAACCAATCTGTGTCTACATATAGTTGTTATTGTTGATTGCCTTCAAGTTGAGCATGACTCATAGCAACCCTATGAACAAAAGGCCTGAAGCCCCTCTACAACTACTGACATTTATCAAAGTTTATAGAGTGTATGGAGGCATGATGTTGAGGAAATGGATGCCACTCCTGCTTCTGTGTTTGTTTGGGTTTTTTTAAATAGTTTTAATCATAGAAGAAAAAAAACAGCTAAAAAATATTTGGTGTCTTCCCATGCTTAATTTTTATTATATCTATTGTCATGGATTGAATTATAACCACATAAAACATATATATGCCATGGTAAAATGTAGAAATTATGTAATTATCTCTTATGATCTGATAAGTAGCTGTAAAAGGAGTAAGTATGGAATGCAATACCTCTTAATCCAGCACAGCCCCTATCTTTATAAGATAAATTTTCTTGGGATGTAGCCTTTATTACCTTTTCTTTCACAAGAGATTAAAAGGGAGGAAACCAGCTGATGGAGGGTACTTCAGTATCTCAACTAGAGCACTGTCAGTAGAGGTGTCCATTTTTTGGTTTCAAATTTATGTGCTAAGATGCTACTTGATACTGGAAAAAGCCAGGACACATAGAGAGCTCAGAAAAATGCTTCACCAGCAGATAGTAAAGGAATCAAGGAACTTTCTTCAGAGCCAACCTAGAGAGAAGCCTTCTCATAAACTCACATCCTGATTTTGGACTTCTAGTTGCCTATGTTGTAAAAGATACATTTCTACTTGCGAAAGTCATCTAACTATGGCTTCTTTACAGATAGATTTTTTTTTAATAAATTGAGGTCATAGTATAAAACTATATTAGCATATTTTTCATAAAAATATACCATGAACTTCTTTCTGGGAAATATGCATTGTATACACATACATGGAGAGAGAGAGAGAGAGGAGAAAGAGAGAGAAACATATACTATTTGGACCCAACTATATGGGGTTACAGGAAGTAGAATCAACCTGAGGGTAGCTAACAACAATACTAGTATATACAGATATATACACGATATGCATGCATATATATAAAGGTGCTCTGGTGGCTTGATGAATTGAGTTGTGATGCTAACCTAAAGGCTACCAGTTCAAATGTGAAGTTCAAATCACTAGCTGCTCCATGGGGAAAGATTTTCAGACTTGTACCATAAAAATTTACTGCCCCATAAACCTGATAAAGGCTTGTTTTGTGTCAGTGGGTTGGTTTGGTCTTTTTTCATATGGTATGGCTGTAATTTGGTTCTCTACACTATGAAAGTCAGTTTAATTTGCTTTACATTTTAACAGTTTTATCAGTGTTTACTTAATACACATAAGAAACATCTTAAAAAGGTACATTTTATTAGTTTTGAACTATGAATGCACTGTGAATATGCACTTTTATTTTTGTTAAGTGTCATTAAATCAGTTTCAATGAATAGTACCATTATTTGCACAAGCATAAAAACCGTTGCTCATTCTTGCAACATTCTATCAAGTGTTACAATGTTTGAGCTGATTGTTGCAGTTACTTTGTCACTATCACTACCAACATTACATATATCTACTACTCTCACTATACCTATTAAATCTGTATGCTGAGTGAATCATTTGAGAAGCTGGACCCTATGAAGAAGAAAGTGACATCAGAATCAGAAGAAGACTCATCAACAGCCTGCCTTATGAAGATGACACCATCTTACTTGCCGAAAGTGAGGAGGACTTGAAATATTTGCTACAGAAGTTTAAACTACAGCGTTCAATATGGATTGTATCTCAAAATGAAGAAGAGAATATCTTCACCACCGAATATCTTCACCAATAGGCAACATCATAATAGATAAAGATTTAAATTGACAACCAGTTCATCTTAATGAATTGACAATCAACATCCTTGATACTAGCAGTAAGTAGATCACTATATGCACAGCACTGAGCACAAGTCCACAGTCGAAGACCTCTCCAAAGTTCTGAGAAGCAATAATGATAATTTGAAAATGAAATTACTCTTGATTCAGGCAATAATCTTCTCAATCACCTGCTAAGCATCTGAAAGCTGGACAATGAATAAGGATGACAGAAGAATTGGTGTCTTTGAGTTATGGCCTTGGAGAAGAGTACTAAATATCCCATGGATAGCCAAAAGAACAAACATATGTCTTGGAAAAAGTGTAGCCAAAATGTTCCTTTAAAGGAAGGATAGCACAACTTCATCTCATAGACTTTGGGCATGTTGCTAGGAGCGGCTATTCCTTGGAAAAGGACATCATGCTTGGAAAGGTGGAGTGTCAGCAAAGGAGAGGAAGACCACCTATGAGATGGATTGACACAGTGCAGCAATTGGCTCAAGTGTGTCAACGATGATGAAGATAGGACAGGGTTCAGATGTTTTATTCATAGAGTTACTCTGAGTTGTACTCAACACAACAGCACCTAACAGTGCCAATAATTGCCTCATGCATCTTTGCAATACTTCCCCCCCCCCGCTGTCTTGAAGTAATCACTGACGACAATGTATACTTGTTGTCATTGTACTTTGTATTTATAGAATTTAAAAAGTTAAATCATACTCTGTGTGTGTGTGTGTGTGCTTATATGTAAATTAAGTACAAAGTCCTTTAACAGGATCTATGCCAGCATCTTTAAAAGCTCAGAAAGGCTTGGTTTTCCTCTCGATTTGCTGCTCCAAAATAGACAGCATTATTTTTGTCTTAATTAATCATCTATAAAACAGTGTTAATGAAAAAAAATTGTCTTCCAGATATTTACTAATCAATGATCTTTAATTATTATTATTAACATGAGGCTTCGTCTGACATACTTTGGACATGTGAGGAGAGACTGGTCCTTGGAGAAGGACATCATGCTTGGGAGGGTGGAGGGACGGCGCAAGAGGGGAAGGCCCTCTATGAAGTGGATTGATTCAGTGACTGGGATAATCAGGATGGGTGTGTCAGAGGCAATGAGATTGGAACAGGATAGAGCATGGTTTAGGGCTGTTGTGCATAGGGTTGCTATGAGTCGCAAGGACTCCACGGCACATAACAACAACAACAACTGTTTTTATTTATTGTAGTAAAATTTAATCTTATTTTCTTTCTATATTAGCCCAACTTTTTTTAATTTACATGAAATACCCAGTGTCATTTTCCTTTGGTTTCATGGAGGGAGGCATTTTTCTGCAATAGTATTTTTGTTGTTGTTTTTGTTGTTTGCCACTGAGTCAAAATTATCTCAGAGCTAACCTCCCAGAAGGTTTTCAAAGGCTGTAAATTGCATGAGAGTCTCGGTTCATCTCCCTCCAGAGAAGCAGCTAGTGGATTTGAACCTCATGCCTCTGAGATTGCAACAAAACTTCTCACCACTAGGACACTAGCATTTTCTAATATCTTTATTGTTATTGTTTACCACCGAGTAGTAAACAATCAAGAGCTGATCTTCCAGAGGGTTTTCAGAGGCAGAAAATCCCAGGATTGACCATCTTTCTCCCAGTGAGCTTTCTTCACTGAATGGGGAACTCAAACCACATACTCCTGCGTTTGCAGCACAGTGCCTCACAACCAAGCCACATTATCTTAATTTAGTTATTAAACATGGATAAGCTGCTGTTCACGCTTTGTATAATTGCTTATCTTATCAAGAATTGGTTAGGGGTTGTTGTACATACCCAGTTCAATCCAACTCTAATTGATTGTTCTCAAGTCAGAACTAATTCAGAGGTGACTCTCCAGTGTGTTTTCAGAGACTATAAAGAACAAGGTAAGATATTGTTCATCTCTCTCCCTTGGGATAACTAGTAGATTTACCTTACCCACCTTTGAGTTGACAGCACAATTATTAAGGAATTTGCTGAGTTCTATATTTTAATTTCATCAACATTTTCAAGTACTATTTCATCATAACCTGAATGTATCACTTGTACTATTGCTAATATTTTTTAATTCACCAAAATTTTCTTTGTATTACTGTTTTCATTTGAATGACCTTATGAAACAGACCTTACATTCAGAACTTAGTCATAAGAATTTTGTTTAGGTGAGCCTATACAGCAGAGGTAAGAGAAGCGAGAGAAGAAGCCCATGAAAAAGGAATATCTAATAATGAAAATATTTCAAGTTTAACACAAGTGACAATTTTCTCATGATCCTCTGGGGAATCATATAGAAATCATCTCAGAATTGTTCCTTTGAAGATCTGGATGCTAGAATGTTTATTCATGGGATCTAAGTTGATGATTTCGTCTTCATTAATACTCTTGTAATCTTCCCCTTGGTTTCCTAACGGTTATCATAGTCAATACTACTTGTCAAAAATCATCCCCAAAGGTTTTTTAATAGTCCCAGAATATGATAAAGTCAGCACAAAATTAATTGTGGCAAGTCAAGAACACACACTTATAAAAACAGAAAGGGGAGCTAAGTAGAATACAGTATATAAAGAACATCTAAAAATATTTAAGACAGATGATAGATTAATACTGCTACTGGTAATTGGGGATCTTATGTAACATAAGATGTTACAGATGGTAAGAATTATGGATATAAAAGGTCTCACTTTGCCAGACTTTGCCAGTGTTTTTAATAAATGTCCCATTCTAGCCTTAGATAGCATTGATTGTTTGAGATATAGCCATGCATGACATGTTGCTGTAAACTACCTATTATTAATTCCTATTTTAGCCTCAAGATTGCTAGATTCTACCTATGGAAGGACAGCTTTCTTAACATTATTCTGTTTCTCAAAGGGTTGCTAACTTGATATATCTGAATTTCTCTGGTTATAAACAATCAGTGACCTGAGGGTAGAGAACTCTTGATGAAAACATCCTTTATTTCTCTCCCTGAGTACTGTCACTCAAGAATTACATTTTTAGTTACTAGGTTACTTCTACTGAGTTGTTGTTGTTGTTGTTGTATACTGTCAAGTCAGAACCGACACATAGCTGACCTTTCAGTGAGTTTTCAGAGGCGGTTAATTACACAGGAGGAGGTTGCTCATCCTTCTCCCACAGAGCAGCAGATGAATTAAAACTATATGCCTTCAGGATTGCAGTGCGGTTTCTTACCAACAGACCACCAGACTGACCAATGCACAGATTGGTCAGAATATATTTTACAAGTGTTAGACAATTCATATGACAGTGAGAGGTGGTTAATATAAAATATTCATTTTAATAGTTATTATGGCAAACCTAGGAATAAGAAAGACATAGTCAGAGCTAGGGAAAAGTCCAGGAACTTTTCCCAGTTATGTAGTATTTCTCAGCTTTCAAGACTGGAGAGGAATATCAAGAGTTCTAAGAATGAGCTACAAGTGTTTCAGATAGAGGTAGCAGCAAATGCAAAGGTGAGGGACACATGCTATGTTCAGGGGATTGATATGATTCTTGTAAAGAGATCTGTGGCTCTTTTGGAAGGTGATATATGATGATAACCTAGTGAAAAATAAGACTAGAAGGGAATATAAAATGGTATGGTAAAGAACCTTAATTTTGGGAAAAGAAGGTGAGATTACCCAAGAATGATAGGAAGATATAGAAGGAGTTTCAGTCTTGAAGTGACATGTGGTCAAATTTATGCTTTCAAAAGATTATTTTGGTAGCTGTGTAGGAAGATGACAGAAGTGTGAATTGAAAATAGAAAACAACAAATTGCTGTATTTTTATATAAGTACTTCACATAAGATATGTTATTTCCAAATTACCCTCTGCCCTCCCAGGTGAGGTATAAATAAGTATAAATACATATAAGTATAGTTGAGAGCATAAATAAGCGTTTATATACCACTTACCAGGAGCTAAGCCTTGTTTCAGTGAGTTATTTATATTAGCCTGTCTTTGAGCGTGGCACGGTTTAATTGACCTCACTTTTACAAAGGAGCAAAAAGGAAGCATAGAGCTAGCTCTTACGTAAATTATTCAAGGTCATAGAGCTGTGATTAGTGGATATGGAGTTCAAAACTAATAAGCTACCTCCAGAGTCCTTGCTTTCACACAGTGTTGTACTATAAATTTAACAGCTCACTGCCCTGGATTGACACAGTGAGTGGGGTAATGAGGTTAGGTATGTCAGAGACAGTGAGATTGGCCCAGGACAGGGTAGAGTTCAGAACTATTATAGAGAGATGCTATGAGTCACAATCAGCTTGATGGTACATAACAATAACATCTTCAAATGTCTCGCAGCAACAGTCAGAGGGTAAGTATCATTCTCATTGTATATGTGAGAAAACTGAGGCCCAAGAAAAGATTAGGTATGCCACATAAGGCCACACAGTTAATAAAGGTGATTTAAAGAGTTTACAATCAAATTACTTTATTCGCTGAATAAAAAAATGATGGGTTTAATCATGCGTTCTTCATTAGGAAAGTTGTAGAATTCCAAATGGTTCTAGTACCATTTAAAAAGAAATTGGCCCAATACAAAATAATAGAGAGCTGGGAGAAGATCCCTCTACTGGCAATCCCTGTCACCATGGAGTCATCCCAGGGCCCAAACAGGGCAAAAGAGTTTGGGACAGACAGCTACAAGTAGAGGAAAGACTGACATGCTGAGCCACAAGAAAGAGAGCTGCTTTGAAACTCCTTTGGTCAGAAACTGCTGTAGTTGGCACCCATGATCTTGGACTAGTCCAGAGACAAAGGAAGACATTAGGCTTCAGGAGATAAGACATCATAAGGTGAGACACTCTTCCCAAGAGCCAGCAATTTTAGGTGTGGGGAGAGAAGAAACGGAAACTCCCCTGCAGAAAGCTCCTTTCATTTTAGAATCCTTCCCACTGCTGAGCCATCCCAGGGACCAAACAGGACAATAGAGTTCGGATTGCAAAGCTATAGGAAAGGGAAAGGCTCATTTTCTCAGCTGACCTGCTGAACTTCTAGAAAGAAACTTGCCTCCAAGCTCCCCCTAACAGAAACTGCTGAAGTGGAGCATATGGTATCACACCATTCTGTCACTCTTCAGACAAAGGAAGAAAATAGAGTTTGAGAGAAGGGTCTACAATAAGGCTAGATTGCTGCAGGGGTGAATTGTATACAAGAGAAAACCTGAAAGACATTAGTAAAAACGAATTTTTCCAGAAATGCCTTTTAGTAGAGTGGCACACTCAATAGATTGAATACTTTAAGCTGGCAACAAATCAATAACACCATAGAGATAAGAACTACCAACAACCTATACAGACACAATAGAAACAGCCTACCATTTACCAAGAAAAGCTTCATATAATGTCAAGAAAGCAATAGACAGCTTCAAAGATCTTAAAATATAAATTAAGCCTTCTTTAAAAAAATGCAGAACATATTGCAGACCCAATGAATATCCCAGAGTCAGGAAGTCAGAAGATATAGATATGAAGGCATTCAGCAAGCCGTGAAAGCAGGTCCAGGTGTGGAAGAAACGATGGAAGCCAGAAATAAAGGGAACACCCTAGTGGTAGAGAACTAGAAGAAATGTATTGATGTGAAGTTATTTAAAAAGCTACAGAAGAAGGTGCAAATGATGGACGAAAGAATGGGAGCTATTAAGAAAGTGAATACTCCAGATACAGGGATCCAGAGAAATACATCGATGAGGAGGAATTTGAACAACTGCAGAAGAAAATGCAAGAGATGGAAGAAAGGACTGAAACTACAGATAAAAGGTACAAATCTTAAAAAAAAAATCATCACAAGACAGGGTACATCCAGTACAGTACTGGAAATAACAGAAATATATAAAAATGCAATACAGAATATTAAGATCAAAATGGCATCAGTGTCCAACACACTAGAGAAACAAAAAAGTAGAACAGAAGAGATAGAACAGAGAGTCAGTGAGATGGATGACAACAACATCAATGGAGACATATACTAGGAGAAATATCAGAGATAACACATAAAGAAATGATGAAAACATTAGAATCATGTGGGATGATATCAAAAGGAACAACATATATATCAATGTAATTCCAGAATACAAGAGGAACAGGTAAATCACTGAGAAAATATTGGAAAAGATAATTTAAAAAATTTTCCCAGGTATTATGAAGAATGAGGAAATCCACATTTAAGAAGCTGAGCAAAAATCAAATAGACCCCAAAATAAAAACATGAACACGTACCATAGTCCAATTCTCCAAAATAAATGACAAGGTATAATGCTAAAAGCAGCATGAGATAAAAAAGAGTCACCTACAAAGGAAAACCTATTAGGTTAAGTTCTGATTTCTCAGCAAAAACCATGTGAGCAAGATGGCAATGGGATGACATAAACAGAAAATTGAAAGAAAACAATTGCCCCATGAGGATCCTGTACCAGCAAACTTGTCTATCAAATATGAAGGAGAAATTAAGTCATTGCAAAAAAGAAGAGTATTAAGGAATTTGTGGGGGAAAAAAAACGTCATCTCTACAAGAAATCTTAAGGAAAGTCCTTTAAACAGCACACCAAAGGAAAATCGATGTACTACATTAACCAGAAACAACAATAAAAGAAACACAAAAAAATGGCAACAATAAAACCCAGCCTGTCAAGAAACACACTTTATATGAATGGACTAAATGCACCATTTAAGAGAAAAATTAGTAGAAGAATGGATTTT
>NW_006399759.1:25175268-25177248 GCF_000299155.1 Elephantulus edwardii | reverse complement strand
GTAACATTAAATTTCCATTTATATATGAAAAATAAAAATCACTAGAAATGAAAAAACCCCTAAAATAAAACACCCCTCTTCTCTAGCACTACAGCTCAAAAGCATCAATTCTCTTTTTATAATCCCTAGACATTGTCCAGCTCTCTGACACACAGCAAGCAATTGCAAAGACTATAGACAGGATCTGGTGAACCTTAGTCTCCTGACTGACGTCATTGCTCTCCAGTACTCTGGAGAGATCCCTGACAGAGGACTTCCCAATGCAATTCATCTTTTAATTTCCTGGCTGCTGGTACCAAGAGTGTTGATTGTAGAGCCAAGTGAAATGAAACTGTCAACAATCTCAGTCTTTTCACCATCCATCATGATGCTGCCAATTGTCCCAGTGGTGAGAATGTTTATTTTCTTAACGTTGAGCTTCAATCCATATTGAAGGCTGTAGTCCTTTATCTTCTGCAGCAAGCACTTCATGTCCTCCTCAGTTTCAGCAAGCAGGGTTGTGCCATCTGCATAACACAGGTTGTATATAATTCTTCCTCCAATCTTTATGCCACATTCCTACTCATACAGCCCAGCCTCCCAGATAATCTGTTCTGCACATAGATTGAAAAGGTATGCATACAGAATACATCCCTGATATATACCGTTCCTGATTTTGAGCCATGCAGTGTCTTCTTGCTCTATTCTGACGACTGTCTCCTGGTTTAAGTATAGGTTTCACATAAGTACAATCAAATGTTCTGAGATTCCCATTCTTCTCAGGGCCAGCCACCACTTGTTGTGATCCACACAGTCAAATGCATTTGCATAGTCAATGAAACACAGATAGATATGCCTTTGGTATTCTATGCTTTCAGCCAAGATCCATCTAACATTAGTTACAATATCCCTATTTTGTACACTCAGTAATTTATTCTTCACAAATACCTTTCTTGTTTGCTTTTTTGGTCATTAAAAAAAATGTTATTCTGATTTATTTACAAAGTTTGAATACACTGTTTTTTCACAAAAGATCCTTCCTGTTTCCTTCACCTCACCCACCCACTGAATTGTGCAATACTTGATTACAATGCAGCCTACACATCTGGCAGTCCTCTGTTGATGTGATGCTCCAGTTGTTTTTAGATAATTTTCAGCAGAATATTGCTTGCATGTGACATTAATGATATTATTCCATAATTTCTGCATTCTGTCAGGTCACCTTTCTTTGGAACAGCAACAAATATAGATCTCTTCCTGTCAGGTAGCCAGGTGGTTATCTTCCAGATTTATTGGTACAACTTAGTAAGCACATCCAGGGCAGTGTCTGTTTGTTGAAATATGTCAATTGGTATACCATCAATTCCTGAGGCCTTGTTTTTTGCCAATTCTTTCAGAGCAGCTTGAACTTCTTTCTTCACCACCACAGGATTTTGCTCATATGTTTTTTCATGAAATTCTTTTGTGTCCACCAATTCCTTCTCCTACAGTGACTCTGTATATGCCATCCATCTACCTTTAATGCTCCTTGGATCATTTAGTATTCTGCTCAAACCATCCTTAATTATTATAACTCATGCCTTGAATTTGTATATTCAATCTCATCTGACCTTCATCTTGGTCTTTTTTTCCTCCTCTGCCTTTATAATGACCTTTTGCATTCTTCATACATGCTGTTCTTGATATCCTCCCACAGCTCACTTGGTCTACACTCATTGGTGTTCAAGGACTCAAATCTGTTCCTGAGATCGTTTTGAAATTCGAGTGGGATAGACTTAAGATCAAATTTTGGTTCCTGTGGATAGAGATGGTTTTAAAATTTGAGTGGGATAGGCAAAGTCAAATTTTGGTTCCTGTGGATTTGATTCAATTTCATTCATTAACTTCAGCTTGAACTTGCATAGGAGTAGTTGGTGGTCTGTTCCACAATCAGCACCTGGTCTAGTTTTCACAGCTGATAATGATTTTCTCCAGTGGTTCTTTCCACAGATGTAATAGATT
>NW_006399759.1:25167903-25174308 GCF_000299155.1 Elephantulus edwardii | reverse complement strand
CAAGCGACTCGACGGCACATAACAACAAACCCTTGCTTCAAACTTCTCAGTCTCTGTATGAATCAGCCCAATGGCATCAATGATGCAGGTTTGTAACTGTCATAACTCATTGCTGACAACCAGAACCTGCTCATCATAGCTGACCCTGCAGTGGGTTTTTGGAGGCTGTAAACCATATGGGAGGAGATGGTCTATCTTTCTTCTATTGACTAACTGGTAGATTCAACTCCCAGAGAGACATCACAGAACTCCCTCTCAACTGTACCATCAGAGGTCTCCTGCCCAAATGCATTTGTGAATCTCCTAATGTCTATGATCTATTTAGCTTGAAATATGTGAGAGTTTTTCATTTAGAACTTCTGATCTTAGATCCTGGGAAAATTCTATCTGAAAGCTGTAGAACTCTCAAATGGCTTCTGGATTGTCTGGAAAATAGGTGTGGCGGATCATATACACTATTGTAATAATACAAAAGCATATTAATTTTTCCAGATCTTCATAGACCATCTTCACAGAACTCATGGTTTGGCTGGTAGAGTTAGTGCTGAGATACAATCCTCTTTGACATGGCACTTGTTTCAAACTGAAGCTCTAACCTGAGAGAGGCTTGTAAGCAGAGCTGCATTTGTGGAAAGCATACAGGGCTACCATGCTTTGAGTGTAACATGGCATAGACATCATCACCAGGAAAAAAGAGATATAATTCATTTGAAAATTAACTGAGCAAATATAAAGAGAGAAATTGGACATTGTCATAATCTTCAAGAACTCCTACTAAGAAAAAGAGACATTCAGCAAGAGATAAATAAATGTAAGTATAAAACACTCTGATGAACACTGTCTATTCTCTATCATCTATCTATCTATATTTCTATCTATCTATCTATTACCTATCTATCAATGTAAGAACACATAGGGAATAGGCAGTTACCCTGCTTGGATAGCCATGGAGATGTTCAAAGAGGAAGAGATATTTGAACAATGTCTTCCAGAGCTATGAGGATTTTATAAGGAAGATGATGAAAAGGAAATTACATTTCAGGCAAAAGGATAGGTATTATCAAAGATATATAAATAAGAAGAAAAATATAGGTGTTATATCAGATAATAGTTTAAAATTTCTTTACATAGAAAAATAGATGTATATTTGAGAAGAGTTGAACAAATAGGAGAATTAAGTACCCCTCAAGTCATGTGGGACCTTGCACCCCAGCTATTAGGTTTAACTTGTGAGGACTGTTTCTGCAGAGCAGTAATTTTATTGGGTAGTAAAGATGTTCTGTGAAGTGTAAAAATGTCTACACACAATTACCACATATTGCTAACATCATGTGCTTCTTCTTTTTATGGACATTCACAAAGAATGAAGACCTGATAATAAAATAATAGGCTAGTTCATTTAACTTTATTTTGTAGAGAATTGAAAAATAGAATTTGAATTTTCATAAACACTAATTCTCATCTCTGAGAACATATTTTACATAACTTTTCTAAAGGCAATTATATGTCATTGCCATAGTCAGATACATGGCTCAGAAACATGAATATTTGCCATGAGGCTATCTGGATTGAAGAAAAGCAAGTAACGGTAGACTAATCTTATAATGAAGAGATGCTAAATTTTGTAGTAAGGAAAGCAAAATTAGCTTGGGAGATGCTAGTAGATTTTTTTATTTTTGGATCTTTAGAAAGAATTATTATGACTTCATGATTGACTCAAGATGTATAGTGACAAAGAATAGGAAAGACCTTTTATTATTAATTTATCTTGGATCTAAAAACACCATAGACATTAAAACTCAAGGCAATTCCTGGATCTTTACAGTGATATATAGTCTGCCCATTTTATGTGGCATTCAAAAATCTCAGGAGAGTATCTTAGCTACATAACAAATTTATTGCTTTGAATGGTAAATATTAACCTTGACTCTGCATTATGCAGATGACACAACCCTGTTTGTTGAAACTGAGGGGAACCTGACATGCTTGCTGCAGAAGGTCATAGAACTACAACCTTCAATGTGGACTGAAGCTCAAAATCATGAAAATGGAGATTCTCACCACTGGGCCGATTGGCAGCATCATGATAGATGGTGAAGAGATTGAGATTGTTAACAGCTTCAATTTGCTTGGCTCCACCATCAACACTCTTAGCATCAGCATCAGGAAATTAAAAGATGTACTGCATTGGGAAAGTCTGCTATCAGAGACCTCTCCAAAGTACAGAAGAGCAATGATGTCAGTCTGGAGACTAAGCTGTGCCTGATCAAGGCCATGGTCTTTTTAATCACTTGCTATGCATCAGAGAGCTGGATGATGACTAGGGATGATAGAAAGAGAATTGATGCCTTTGAGCTGTGGTGCTGGAGAAGAGTGTTGAATATACCATGGACTACTAGGAGAATGAACAGGTTCATCCTGGAGAGGGTTAAACCAGGCTGCCCCTTGGAGGCAAGGATTTTGAAGCTTTTTCTGACATATTTTGGACATGTTCTAAGGAGGGACCAGTTCTTGGGGAGGGACGTCATGCTTGGGAGGGTGGAGGGACAGCACAGGAGAGGAAGACCCTCGATGAGATGGACAGATTCAGTGACCAGGGTAATGGGGGTAGGTGTATCAGAGACAGTGAAATTGACATAGAATAGAGCAGGGTTTAGGGTTGTTGTACACAGGGTTGCTATGAATCGCAGGTCACTTGACAGCACAGAACAATAACAACAAATAAAGTTGAAGAGAGAACCTTAGCCAAATAATGGGAGTTGTTGATTCCAGGATAAAATATTCTAGCTTACTCAAGGAACAGTAGCAAGCTGCTATCCAAGGTACTGAATCTATTATTCTAGTCATCTGAAAGTCTTTCTTGTTGCCTTTCTGCTTTTGACAATCTTAAACTTTGTTTTTCCAAAAGGAAGCAAGATCTTACCTAACTAACATAATGGCTTCTGTCCTTAGCTATGACTGACTCTGATTTTTGATCAAGGCAACTACCTAATTTCCTAGCTGGACTGTTGTAAACTGTGTTCACAGATTTTACAAATATCTCAACATGTGTGTGAGGAAATATTTCCTTCAGGATAAAATTGGGTAATTTAGGAAGCTGACTGTTTGTCCCTGTGATGATTGATGAGATCTAGAAATTATTTATAGTGATTTTATTTAAGCATTTCTTATTTCAAAACTTGATATTTCTCCTCAATTGACCAGTCCCTGGCCTGTATTGAAAAACATATTCCCTTTCAGCAACATCTTCTCTCTAAATAATTTAAATTGCAGAGAACAAAGAAACACCCGATTTTAAATAATATATAGAGGCCCTAGAAGTATCACTTAATTCATTAAATGCCTTAGGTTTTTAGAAAAGAGTGGTATTACCTCTCTGTTGATTTGGAGTGGAAAAGGAAAACTTCTTCAGGGGTGGAGGATAACTGGTATAGATGTATAAGTAGATTTCAGGCTGATATTGAGAAAGAGGATATGCATTTTAAAACTGCAACGTTGAAAACTAAGCTTGTTATAAAACAAAAAGCCTACAGTTATCAAGTAGTTTCTGACTCAAAGCCACCAACCATGGGGCTTCCAAGATTATAATCTTTACAGGAGGAGACCACTTATCTTTCTCCTGCAGAGAGGCTGATGGATTTGAACTACTGCTTGTGGGGTTAGTAGCTCAACAACTTACAAATTATGCTAGTTGAAGTCCAACTCATAGCAATTCTATAGGACCAAGTAGAACAACCTCAGAAAGTTTCTAAGACTGTCTTTACAGAAGCTGACTGCCACATATTTCACTCACAGAGCAGTTGATAGGCTTACATGGCTAAACTTTTAATTAGTAGCTGCATCCCAAAACCAAAAACACCACCAAACACCTCATTGCTGTCAGGTAAGAACTGTTTCTAGATAACCCTCCAGCAGATTTTGGGAGGCTATAAATCACAAAGTTGTAAGTACCTCATTCCCCCTTTTCCCCTCCAGGGTCACTAGAGAATTCCAACTAGTAGAAGTTATAACATGCAGGTTATAGTAAATGTAAGATTTAGCTTTGACAAGTTCTGCCCTTTTTTGTGTATGCTCTTTCTATCTCATCTTGCTTACCTACACTGACATGTAATACAATCTTATTCATAGTGATAATATTATTTATCTCATACAAAAGAAAAGTCTTTAAAACTATGTTGACATTTGGGAGAAAATTATTTTCCAAAATTATTTCCAAGCCCTTTGATATTTTTTAGTCTCTTCAAGGTGTAAGGAGTCTCTGAAACTATTGTTTCCCAAATCACATTAGTGAAGACATTCAGTTTGACTGGGTTGTTATTGGTAGGTGCTGTTGAGTGGTTTTTGCCCAGAAGTGATCCTATATACAACAAAAACCCCCTTCTTAATCCTGCACCGTCCTCACAAAATCTGTGGTGTTTCAGTTCATTGTTGCAGTCACTATGTTGATCCATTCTGTTAAGTGTATTATATTTCTTTTTTTTCTGATCCTCTGCATTTCCAAGCTGCCTTCTCCTGATTTTCTGATTAACATGCCCAAAATAAGGAAGACAAAGTTTGACCATCCTTATTCCTGAAGAGCATCTGGTTGTACTTCTTCCAATACAGTTTTCTTTTGGCAGTTCATATATAATCAATATTCATTGCTAATATCACATTTCAGAGGTTATCAATTCTTCTTCAGTATTCTTATACATTGTCCAACTTTCACAAAAATATGAAGCATGAAATATCATGGCTTGGGTCAAGCATACCTTAACCTTTAAAGTAAAACCTTGCTTGTCCAGCTTAAGAATGTTTCCCACTTGTGGGATAGTACAATGGTACACCCACTCTGGAAGGCAGTTTGTCGCTTCCTCAAAAAGCTCAACATAAAAATTCCATATGACCCAGCTATTCCACTGCTTGGAATACACCCCAAGAAAATGAAAACTGAGGCTCAAACAGAAACTTGTACACCAATGTTCAGCATTATTTACCATCACGAGAACAAGGAAACAGCCCAGATAGCCAACTACAAACAAATGGATTGAGAAGTTGTGATACATTCATATGGTGGAATACTATGCAGCACACAGAAGCAATGATTTTTGTAAACTACTATTTATCTTGGGCGGGGGGGATTAGAGAGCATTTTGCTGAGTGAACTAATTTAGTCCCACAAGGACAAGTACTGAATAAAACCATTATTGTAGAATGAGTATGAGGATCCAAGGGGTGGGGGAGGGAGGGTGGAAATAGAGGTGTGAAGATGGGGGTAGGCACAATTCGATGGGTGGGTGGGGTGAAGGAAATAGGAAGGATCTTTTATGGAAAATGATGTATTCAAACATTGCAAATAAATCAGAATAAAATCTAAATTTTAAAACAAGACTATTTCTCTCATTTGAAAGAAAGCCTGGAGTGGTCCTAAAAGGAAAATTTAGAAATGAACAAAAAGGGCAAGCAGAGAAAGAAGGATTTCAGAAATGTGCAGTTTTATTTGAAAACTGGAAAATTTCAAAGAGGAAAAACTGTTTTAAAGTGAATCTATAGGACTTTTCAATCTAGAAGACTGTTTTCTAAGTCAGTAATTTCTCTAAAATTCTAGCTATCATAATTTCTGACAGCATCGTGAAGAGGTATTTTGCAGAAGATCTTGTAGAGTCAAAAAGCCCACTGAAATCTCAATTAAAAAAAATGTAAAAAGAGCCCTGGTAGTGCAGTGGTTAAGCACTTAGCTACTAACTTAAAGGTGGGCAATTTAAACCCACCAGCCACTTTAGAGGAAAAAGATGCAGCAGTCCAGCTACAAAGGTTATAGACATGGAAATCCAACGGAAGAGTGTCACTCTGCCCTATAAGCCCATTGAGTTAGAATTGACTCAATGCCAAACTCGTTCACTTTTCAATTTGAAGGACATCCATTTTCAACTGTCACATATTTTTCTGAAGAAAATAGGTAAGAGAAAAGAAATAAAAGTGAAAATACTGTCTCAGGTACTACCTTAAACTTTGGTGCCTTAAAAGTTGGCTCATTTGCTGTCTGAGTTTTAAGCTGAGGCAGAATAACTGACCTACAGTCATTTACATTGTGTCAGAAGCATCATCTGAATGTGGCCAGAATTAGAATGACACCAACTATTCACTGATATGAATAACTAAAAATGACAATCAATATTATTTATGTTATACATACATTCACTCAGTATTAATGACAACATTAAACAAAGAAGCAAACCCACTTGCTGCCAAAGCAATGTTCATAGTGGCTCTATAGGACAGAGCAGAAGATGATCTCATAGACTACAAAATTTTCAAACCACAAACTCTTAAAAATGTTATCTACCAAAAAAAATGTTATCTACGCAGGTTATACACATGGATTTCACCTGATGGTATGCATAGGAATCAGATCGATTACATCTG
>NW_006399759.1:25161952-25165548 GCF_000299155.1 Elephantulus edwardii | reverse complement strand
TTCCTCAGGCCAAGTAAACAACATCAGCATGCCAGATCTACAGGAGACATAACCCTCACCTTGGAAATTATCCTACTGTGATCGCAGTATGGTACAAAAGGAAGAGCAGAGGCAGTAAGTTACAAGACAACAGTCCTGGAGCAGAAGCTCAGGAGCAAGCGCTTATTCCTAGTACTGCCTCAGACAAAATTCCTTCTCTAAAGCTGGTTGGTACATGAGATTTAGACTTAAAGTCTCCAAAACACGAGACAGGCAACAGTGTGAGACCAACAGAAGTGCAAGGTGCAAGACATCATAGAAGTGACTCGTAGCCTAAATTGTCATATCAAGTGGTGGCTGGGGGAAGGGGTATGCAGGAGTGCAAGGGATGCTGACGTAGCAGTGAAAGGGAGGAGATAAAACATGTGTGAGGGATGTGTGTGAGAGAGAGATTGAATGCACTGGTTAGTTCTGTAATTGGAAGTGTCTTTCATCAGCTCCTTTCGGTAAAATTCTTGTCTGTCAGAGAATGTTCTAAAGCTAAACATCCAAATTAAGACAGACTAGGAAGAAGGATTGACCATCCACTTCTGAAATATAAAAGGCCTTTGAAAACTTTCTGTACAATAGAGCACACTTAAGAGTAGAATAACAGATATGGCAACTGAGGCCGAGCCCTCAAATTTGGAGACACAAATGAGGGGGAGTAGTTGTAAACAGAAACTAATAATTGGATCATGGAATGTGAGAAGCATGAATGTAGGAAAACTGGACATCATTAAGAAAGTAATGGAACACATAAATGTTAATATATTCAATATTGGCGAAATGAGATGGATTGGCATGGGACATATTTGAATCAGATAATCATATCAGATAATCATACTACACCAGAAATGAAAAGGTGAAAATAAATGAGGTTACTTTCATAGTTAAAAAGGACATTTCTAGATCCATCTTGAAATACAATGTTGTGAGTGACAGGATAATATCCACATGTATAGAAGGAAATATCATTCAAATAACCAGAAACAACAACAGAGCCAAAGAGAAGGAAATCGATGATTTCAAACAACTTTTGCAGTCAGAAACGGATGCAGCCAACATACACTTAATAAAGGTTGACTGGAAAGTAAAAGTTAAGAACCAGGAAGATGGGTTAGTACTTGGAAAGTATGGGCTTGGTAATGGAAGTGAGGCTGGGAACAGAATGATAGAATTCTGCACAATCAGTTACTTGTTCGTTGCAAATACCTTTTAGAAGAAACATAAAACATAGGCTATATACATGGATTTTACCTGATAGAATGTACAGGAATCAGATCAATTGCGTCTGTGGAGGGAATCACTGTAAAAGTTCAGTATCAGCAGTGAAAACTAGGCCAGGTGCTCATACGCAAGTTCAAATTAAAGAAGATCAAATCAAATCTGCAGAAATAAATTTCATCTTAAGTTTATCCCTCCTGAATTTAAAAAGTAACTCAGGAACAGGTTTGAGCTCTTTAACACTAATGAATGAAGACCAGATGAGCTGTGGGAGGATATAAAGTTTATCATTCACAAAAAATGCAAAAAGACAGAGAAAGAAGAAAAGACCAAGAGGGATTTCAGAAGCGACTCTGAATATTGTGCAAGAATGCCAAGAAACCAAGGCAAAAGAAATAAATCAAGAGGTTAAGGAGCTGAATAGAAGATTTCAAAGGGTAGCAAAGGAAGACAAAGCAAAGTATTATAGTGAAATGTGTAAAGAGCTGGAGTCAGAAAATCAAAAGCGCTGAAATCACTTGGCATATCTTAAGCTGAAAGAACTAATGGACAAATTCAAGCTGTAATTTGCAATACTTAAGGATGCTATGGGGCAGAATATCCAATGACCCAGGAAGCATTAAAAGAAGATAGAAGGAGTATATAATAAAAAAAAATAATTGGCAAAGAAGTTCAAGAAATAACTTATGATCAAGAGTGAACAACTTGGCAAAAAAAAAAAATTAAAAAATATAAAAAATAAGGCCCCAGGAACTGATAGAATACCAGTTGACATATTTCAACAGACAGATGCTTCCCTGGATGTGCTCACTAGGTTGTGCCAAGAAATCTGGAGGACAACTATCTGGTCAACTGACTGGAAGAGATCCACACTTATTTCCATTCCCCAAAAAATGTAATCCAACAGAGTGTGGAAATTATCAAACAATATCACTAACATCACACAAGATAATCCTGCTGAAGATTATCATAAAAGCACTGGAACACTACATCAACAGAGAACTACCAGAAATATAAGCTGGGCTAGACAAATTATTGCTGATATCAGATGGATCTTGGCTGAAAGCAAAGTTTACCATAGGAATGTCTGTGTTATATTGACTATGCAAAGGTATTTGACTATGTGGATCACAATAAGTTGTGACTAACTTTGAGAAGAATAGCAATGCCAGAACACTTGTTTGTTTGTGTTCATATGAAACCTATATTTGGACCAGGAGGCAGTTGTCAGAGCAAAGAAACATTGCATGGTTCAAAATCAGGAAAGAAGTGTGTCAGGGATTTGTCCTGTCTCCATACCTTTTCAATCTATGTAGAACAGATCCCTTGGGAGGCTGGACTCTATAAGCAGGAATGGGGAATCTGGACTGAAGGAAGACTTGTCAATAACCAGTGTTACGCAGATGATAGCATGTTGCTTGCTGAAAACTGAGAAGAACCTAAAGCGCTTATTGCAAAAGGTCAAAGATTGCAGTCTGCAATATGAAGTTCAATACCAAGAAAATGGAGATTCTTACTAGCGGACCAATTGGCAGCACCATGATAGATGAAGATTGGTATTAACAATTTCAGCTTCTTTGGTTCTACAAGCAACACTTTTGGCACCACAGTCAGGAAATGAAAAGATTAACTGCATTAGGAAAATCTGCTGTCCAGAACTTCTCCAGAGTTCTAAAGAGCAATGATGTCAGTCTAGAGACTAAGGTGCAACTGGCCAAGGCCATGGTCTTTGCTATTACTTGTTATGCATCAGAGAGCTAGACAATGACCAAAGAGGCCAGAAGAATTGATGCCTTTGGGTTGTGGTGCTGGAGATGAGCATTGAACATATCAAGGATTGTCAAGAGAACTAATGGGCTTATCATGAAAAGGGTGAAGCCAAGGTGTTCCTGGAGGCAAGGATTTTGAACCTTCATCTCACATTCTTTGGGCATATTGCCAGGAGGGACCGGTTCTTGGAGAAGGACATCATGCTTGGAATGGTGGGGAGATAGCGCACGAGAGGAAGACCAAGGATGAGATGAATCGACACAGCAACTGGAGTAATAAGGATAGGTGTTTCAGAGACAGTGAGATTGGCCCAGGATAGAGGATTCAGAGATATTGTGCATAGGGTCATGGCTGACTTGATGGCACATAACAATTTTTTATCATCTTAAAAAATTATTCCATATAACCAGGTATGTTAATATATAACATTAAAGCTTATTCTCATGGATATGCCTAATTATTTCCTAATTATTTGTGATGCATTATTGGACAATACACTGCATTGATATGCAGCTGTATGAATAGCACTGTTACCTATTATCATATATTGTCCCCTTCACAATTGCAAGAGGTATGTGTGT
>NW_006399759.1:25129008-25161852 GCF_000299155.1 Elephantulus edwardii | reverse complement strand
TGTGTGTGTGTGTGTGTGTGTGTGTGTGTGTGTAATCAAGAAAAAGAATCTTAGTTTCTTAACAACCCTGAACAAGGTCACATGCATGTCTGGATGTTGGTCTAGACTGTTTTCTGTCTTGGTTCCCCCCCTTTTCTTTTTTTTAATATTGAAAAGTCTTGGTTTACTGAATTCCAACAATGGTATACTTTGGGTACTTTTTGTTTTGTTTTGTTTTTTAAAGTAACTGAGACTTAGAGAGGGTTACACGGGCATATTGTGTGACTTCCTGGTCCCCAGAACAGTTACCTGCCATACCTCTATGCAGCAGACTAGTGATCATTTGTTTATTACTTAATCATGAATGTCAGATAAAACAGAGACACCCTTTTTTTTAAATATATGTACCAAACTTTAATTTCATTTCACACTCAAAACGTCTGTACAAAAAGAGGCAAAGCAGGCAAATAATTACAATGACATCAGCAAACATATGACAATTTCAGGACAGCTTTGTGTATACAATTTTTATAGATGCAGCAGGGAAATTGGGATTCCAATCTTTTTGGCTTCCTAAGGTAAAATTTCAACGTGAATTATTGACATCTTGAAAAATTAGTAGCTGTCTAGGATGAAATAGTCAATGAGAAATTTCTGGTTTATATTGCACAACTGGGATCCAAGATTAGCAGATTTCACATTTCTTTTGATGGAACATGGGATTATTTTTATATCACTATGACAAGGTACCTCCATTTACTATTATTGTCTTGATGTGATGAAGACTAGGTGGCATTGTGGGGACAATGATAGTAACTATTTATTAAAAAGATATCTAAAACATTCTGCTCATTAAATACTGTAGCCCTAATGGGTCAGTTTAATAAAAAAACATTCATTTCTACTTGTTTTATTAATTTCTAGTGCTGACTGACACATGAAAGTTTTCTGAGAACAGAGTTATAATATCGAAGTAGCAGTGTGTCAGAGAAGTGGCATTTCCACCTTGTTGCTTGTCAAAAAATAAATATCAAAGCCATGAAAAACACTGTCCATCTGAAAACAATGAGACATCAATTGTGAAGTATGGTTAACATGTTGACACTGTCCTGGCACTTTCCCTTACATCACCCACAGGTCTTGAACACATGTAACACACACATATACATGCAGCACAAATAACTGTGATGCTTAAGGATTCTGATGCCTTGTGGACAGTCTGTTAAAGGAATTTGTCTCCCACAGTAGCTCTGGGGTGGGCTCAAGGCCTACCACCTGTTAGTGATCACAGACATTCAGTTAACCTGTCCAACTGATAACCAGAGGCAACCTGATACCTGGGCTTTTCAGAATCTATGTGTTGGTGTTTCTTGGCTATGAGACAAAGTGGTCTGGCTAAACTGGGACACACCAGCAGCCCTTCCCTATGTTTGGTCCCACTTGATAGACATTCTAATTAAAAATTACCCATATGCTCAACTATTTACTCTTCTATATTTTTCTTTTTAAAAAATGTTGACAGGTAAGCCCTAACATAATCTCTTGAATCAGTTGAGAGGCAGTTGTGGTAAAGACCATTTGGTTCAAGAACCATTTCTGTGTCTCATGACCTCTGTGATAGATGCAAGTCTATTTCTTTCCTGATCTCTCCCCTAACCTGGTTAAGGAGTGAAATGGACCCAATGCTTGTAAACTTGATAACACTTCTATGATTCTAGTCTTGGCAGCTGTTTGCCTAGGCCCTACTGTGACTTCTGTATAAAAGGTCATTTCTTAAACCAAACAGCCACTAAATTTTCTCACCTGAATTATCCCAATTTCTTCATTTCTGTAGGGCTTTAGAATCCCTGTGGCTTGAAAAGGTCTCAAAGGCTGTATATTGTATGTCTGTTTAGATAAGAAAACGGAACGTAAGTAGCCATTTATGGTAGGTTGGCTTGAATGGCTCCAGGGAAAAGGATCGGTCCTCTGTTGACTTATGCTTAGATACAGATCAATGAATATGTATGCTATTACTGTCCTACCACTTGCCTGCATTTATTTCTTTTTCTTTAAAAATCCAAAACCACAGCAATAAGAAATATTTCCTTCTTCCTTCTTTTAAGGAGTGTCAGCTGGTCACCAAAGTCCAGATACCATTTGTGCTTGACAATTCATCCCTTGGTTAATAGCTATTGATGTCAAACTATATTGTACCCAGATTCAAGACTCAACTTCCAGAACTCTCATTTTCTGTCTGGATTCCCCTTTCTTCAATCAGAAGGAGGGAGTTGCACAATTCGATGGGTGGAGGGTGAAGGAAATGGGAAGGATCTTTTGTGAAAAACAATGTACTCAAACTTTGTAAATAAATCAGAGTTTAAAAAAAATGCAGTCTCATCATGCATCCATGGGCCACATGGTGGAAAAGAGAGAACACAATGTCTGGACCGAAACGTTGTGGGTTCTGGTCCTACATTGAGGCATATAAATCTGGATCCTCTTTTGTCTCATTTTTCCACTGGAGGTGAGAATCGACATTTTCCAGAATTCCATACTTGAATTCTCTTATGTACATAAAATACTAACTCAAGGCCTTGCAATGTTGTTAATCATCAAGATAAGGTGGAGTAAGGCTTAGGAGACTTGGCTTACTAAAAGAAGAAAGGTGCAACTAGTCATTTTCTTGGCTTATGGCCTTAAAGAGACTCTTTGGAGATCATCTGTTTTAATCAGGATATGATACACAGACAGCTTAGGCAAATTTTCCAGTATCGCACTATGGCTCATTAACAGGGCAAGGCCAAGACTCCAGATATGGACGGGGAGGACAGAGGCTTACACAGAGCATCAGGCTGACTGGGAGGTGTGGGAGAAGCTGGACTTTAAACAGCAGGCATCCAGAATATATAGTTGTTTTTTCTTCCCTTCACCTTCAATCACTTCAGTTCTTTGCGCTGAACCATCAACTGAAAGTTTAGAAAGCTTGAGTCCACAGAGAAGTGTCCTGGAAGACTTGTGTGGGGATGCAAAGCCAAGAGAGCAGTCACTGAAAATCCTGGGGAGCTCAGTTCTACTTTGACACAGACGAGGTGACCGTGAGTCACAAGTGACTTGATGACCATTGGTTCTGGGGGAGTTCTCAATGCTCAGGAAAGAAACAGAAAGCACCATCATCATTTCAGAGTCCGTGTTCTATGTCTTTGTGCTTCAAGGCTGGGGTCTGAAACAGCATGATGACTGTGTCCTCTTGGCTGGGTGCCCCTCCTCCTCACCTGCCTCCCACTTCCAAGGTCACCATCTTCATCAGCCCAGCTACAGTCACACAGTTACCTATTCCACATATTTCTTAGGAACTGATTAAAATACAGGTTCATTTTCCTCTTCCAAAATTAAAAGTCAGTACTAGAGGGCTATAAATCTAGACCCGAGAGGGAATATGTTGATATGTAAGACATGTGCCAACAGAAAACTTGCACGAGTGCTTTGCAGTCTGAGGAAGGAGAGAGGGGTGTTCTGAATTCAAATTACTTAAGTTTGATTCTCCACACATGCATTTTCTCTTTTTTTCTTTTGAATCCTCTCCCTGTTTCAGAATAACAATTGTGTTTCTTATCGCTGAGTGAAGACAGAAAATAAAATATTTTGTGTTTCTATAAACTACCAGGGCAAAAACACATCTAGAACTGAAACACTATCACAAACTACCAGGGATTTGTGATTGTTACAGGTGCAGTTAAAGGACTCCAGTAGCAAAGATCAAAGTCTCTAAAATTTGCCTTTGGAGCAGGGGATTTCAATTCAAACATCAAAAGTAAGGCTCTCAAGTCAATTTATGCTGTGCTGGGTTGAGTCAGTCAGGATACAAATTAAAGTCCATATATTTCAGTGTCAAGAAGGAAATGGTTATGTAAATACACAAGTATTAACATCAATCTGTATTAAATTATGTAAACATATACATCTTCTGAGGTCAGTACATAGATCCTCTTCTCAGAGCGGAGCTCTACTGAAGCATTGCACGAATCTGTTTGGAAGTCGATTCATCATTCAAGTGCTTTGTAGTGAACCTGATGGAGAGAGAAGGATGGAGGTCACTGTGCAAATAATAGTCTATGAAAGTTTCAATAATGACTTGCCAGCTCATCTTTACCTTGAGAAACACGGCTGCTATTTATAAATCAAACTCCAACTTGGTTCTTTAGACAAAAGAGTCACACTTCAATGCCCGGGGTATTCTTGGGGCAGATTTAGTATTTGATTCTTCCTTCCAAAGGAGTTTTGTATTAGACTTATTAAACAAGCAGACCTTCTACCTAGTCAAATAATTACACAGAGGAGATGTAAGCAATCTCATTTTCTGGGAGGCGGTCTTTACCTGATTGGGTGCAGAATATCAAGCATCTAAGCTTCACCTGCCAAGTCACAAATGTCAAGATTTAAATTTGCTTAACAAAATAACCCCAAACTTAAACGTTTGTAATTTCCTGAGGAATTCTGGTGTAGTAGTCAGTAGCGTGTTGTGCTGTTATTCAAAAGACCACACGTTTTCAGTGGTTCTAATGCACCAGATGCTCCACAGGGAAAAGATGGGAAGTCTCCTTCTGTTAAGATTTACAGCAGCCTCCGAAACCTGATGGAGGGTCAGAATGAATCAGAATTGACTAAATGGCGATGAATGAGTAAGTGACTCTGTGGCAATGCCTATGCTTGTTGCCACCACAAGGGGGCAAATATGCAGGCAAGAGCAAAGAGACAAAAATGGTCACTGTGCATCCAAACTGTATATAATAAAACTTTCATCATGTTCTGGACACTTGATCTAAGCTTTAATTTAAATTGTGACACAGTATAACAACTTGTTATCTCTCATCCTCCCTGGCTCTCTGTCTGTCTGTCTGTCAGTCTGTCTGTCTGAATGCTCTGGAGTCAGAACTAACTTATAGGGACCCTCGAGAGGAGACTGCTCGTATTACTTCCTTGGAGGCGCTGGTTGATTGGACCCGACAGAGAAGTTCAATTTTTCGGTTTTAGCAGCACAACTCCCTACAGACTAGGTGCCAGCCTTAACTTGTTAATACAAAGAGATTAGTTATTGTTTTTCATTTGAGAAAATTAAGTTTCACAAAGGTTAATGGACCCATTTTACACGGCATAGCTAGACATCTGTGATTTGTGAACAGTTTGTGCATTTGGATTCAATCCTAGGTCTTGTTGTCTTGAAAACCTGTAGTTTTAAAATCTCTTCAGAGTTTCCAAAGGAGATACAAACGGCAATAATGAACAGAATTCACTGCCTAATGCCTTGTTCTCAAAGGAATTCTGCTTACTTGAGTGAAACTCTGGAAAATTCTAACCCTTCACAAGCTAAATTCCTCTTCCTTTTTCCTGCACGGAAAACCAGCAAGGTATGAAATGGGTGCCATAGGTGGCAAGTCCTGGGCTACCTAGAGAATCTCAAAATCTCTTACATTGAAGCTACGTAAATCTGTTCTGAAGGGTGATGATCCATTATCCCTCAGAATAGTGACAAGCTCAGAATCTGTGCATCTCAGTTTTAATTATCAAATAGGGGTAGTGGGCTACTCTTGAGTTGTAGTGATTAAGTGAGACATTGCGATGAGAAGTGGAGCATTAAACATAAATGTGAACCATATTTATAGGATTACTACTGACTCACAGAACACTTATCACATGCACAAAGCTGCAAGGAACTAGGGAAATCCAAGTTGAATAAGATAGCAGGAACCACGAAACTTCCAACCCAGCATTGGAATAAGTCGCAAAGTAGTAGTGATTCAACAACATGTAGATGTAACACAGCTTAAAAACAAAAATTCTTTCCTCAAGTAAATGAAGCCACATGCCTCTGTGGTAAGCATAGAGATGCAGAGACACTTGGGATTTTTCAACAGTGGACATCTATAACAAGCTGACCACACGCCCAGGTATCTGGAAAGTGTAGAACAGAGAGTTCTCAACTCTGGCTGCAAACAGTTCAGGAGTGTTAGAACGACCAGAAGCTGGGTGTCTGTGTCTGTCTTCAGATTCTGAGTCAGTCTGAACTAGAACCTTGGTATCTGTGTTTTTAAGAACCATGTCTCTCACATACAGAGTTGAGGACCACTGGTAAAGGGGAACATGAGCTTCTGAAAAAGAGTACCACTAACTGCAAATCAATGTGTCTGGGAGTTAGGCCAAGACTGTGGGCCAAAAGAGACTGAGATTTAGCTAAGCTATTTTCTGCATGTCTTTGACCAATTTACTTGACTTCTCTGCTTTAGTTTTTTTCTATTGAGGAAAATAACAAAACAATAACAATAGTAAAACCCCATGATGCTGACCTCATCACATTATTGAAAAGTTAAGTATTTTAGAAGATGCAAAGGAGTTAAGCCTGGTGTTCCAACCCTTGGTCCCCCAAAGTACGCTAAATTTGCAATAGGTTTGCAGGGGAGTGCCTCTGTCCCATAGCAAGTGGGTGGCTGGAGCTCACCTGAGGGCATTCAGCAGACCCTCCACACTGTCTGGGGCCTGTTCCTTCAACACCTTTATGCAGCCTTTCATCTAGGAAGAGAAAATACAAGGTTTTGTTAGTATTTTGCTAAAGCCTTTACACTAATATGCTAATACCTACCTATAATAGTGTTTGTCTATGATAATGGCATTTTATTTTTGTCCTTTGGAATCTAACATAGAAATGATCAACAAACCTTTCTACTCCCTCAGGTGGATGAGTTGCTCTTCCAAATTCTCCATCTTATTCATACTACTTTCCGCAGTATATTACAGTTGTATATTTTCATTGGCCTGGGAGGGAAAACCTGAGGCTTTGATCTTCTTTCTTTGTACTCTGAGACACAATTATATGGTTTCCCTGTAGTAGATACTCACTTAATATTTACTCTGGAGATTAAATTCTGATAATTTTACACCAAGTCCCTTTCATATCCTTAGCTATTTGATTGGCAAATCCAGTTAATACTTTTGGGACTTCACTAACTTTAAAAGCCCTTTCCTGACCTCACTGCCTTCATCAGGTAGTAGCACACAGATCTTTCTACCAAAATGTCTGCTCTCAGACCGTTTTGCCTGCCTGCCCATCCTTCAAGATTCTGCTTAAATTGTCATCTCTAACTTGTTGCCATTAAACATTTTATCTTTTTTTTGGTACCATTTCACATGGTATCATTGAATTTATCAGAGAACCTTGGAAATCTTAATGCCCAAATTCATCTCCCTTACTAGATTCTAAGTTCCCAGAAGTGCAGATCTACATTTTAATCATCTTAAAGAGGCAGGAAAGAACAATGGTTAAAAAATGTAAACCATATGGAGGTACAGTGACTGGGTTTCATCTCCTGTGGTTTAATATCCTCAGAAACACAGGCACTTTGTTTATTGGCTTTTGTGCCTCTGGAATACAATATAACATGTTCATAATTTGAGAAGTGCATGGAAAACTAAATTTATGTAGACCACATTATATTACATATATTCGGTAGTGGGTTCTTTGGCAAGCAAGAGTTTTTCTGCCAATATGAGACTCATTCTAAACTGATGTTCATGTACTGGATTTAGTTATATTAAGAGTCTCTTTTGCAATAATCCTTATAAACAAATATTTTCTGTGGGCCTGCTTCTAGTATATCAAAGTCTTATCTCAAAGGCCTGATAAACCCCCGGTGGATTGATGGAGACAGCTGAGACCACAGAGATGAGAATCATTTGAGGTTCATATGGAGTCTCATCAAGAAGGAATGTTGTGGTCAATTAGAGCTTTCTGTAACGGGTGTAGAAGGGGAGACTCTATATAGCAGGTTATGTATGGGTACACAGAGAAAGAAAAACGAAGGAGCAGGAAGGAAGATTTTTGGTTCCTATACTATAAGAATTCATGGCTTAACGACATAAAAAAGACAGATACCTACTATGATGAATCATTACCTAAAATAAACCTAATGGGGGGTGAGAATAAAGATGTAGGGAAAATGTTACAGAGAGATAAGAATACTTTTACTGTTTATAATTGTAATCCAGGGCGATTCCAGGATTGAGTGCATGGGAGGGAATGCTAAGATGCAGTTAGGCTGTTAACAAGGTAAATCTAATATCATGCTAGGGAGTTTGGGGCCTAGACCTGTAGAAAATGGAGGTCTTGAGAGATGATAAACAACCTGGTGATGAGACTAATAGAAAAAGGAATCGTGGGAATAAAATGGATGATGAGATAACGTGCTAGAAGCACAGGAGAACCTGTGAGGGTATGATGTACAAAGAGGGAGTGGGCATGGACAAGGGAGGAGTGGACGGACTAACCTGACATAGATTCCACTGGACTTTATGACTAATGGATTATGGGGGCTGACAGGAAAGAAGGAAAATAGAACAATCCCTAGGTTTGGGCCTTAGAGACTGGTTGGAAGATGGTGTAACACCTGGGGCAGGCAACCAAAGAGCTAAAGCAGGTGGAAGATAATCTTTAGTTTGGGGCATATGCCATGCTTCAGGTGGTCAGAAAATGTAAGGTCTAGATTTATGAGTGAGATCTGAGCAGGGACAAACATTAAGGAATGTATACGTAGATTATTTCATGAATTCTAAGGAAAATGGTTAAAACAATGTCTAACTGTAGCCTGACTTTCCTGGCACCGTCGATTATTCCACACCCTCTGGGGTCACAGTAACCTTACTCTGACAACTCTCTCTGCCTGTAGTTGTTAAGTGCCATCGAGTCGTAGGTGACTCATAGCGACCCTATGAAGGAAAGTCCTCAACACTTGTGTGTCCTTCGTCCTCTCTCCAGCTGCCTGTCGTACTGCCCTTTAATCTATCCACTTAGGACAATCCTACACTCTTTTCGAGGTCCACCTCAAAACCACTCTGGTACCTGCCTGCCATTGCCTCTAAGCAGATGTACTTCTCCTTCATGCACTCACTACACTGCTTTACGTTCCAAGACATGTTTTCTTAAGTGCACCTACAATGTTTATTTCAGGGTTTGACGAATGAGTATCTGTGTCTTATGTTGATGCTGAAAAATTATAAACACAGTGCTTGCAATTACTGGCCTAGAAATAGACTAGGACCTAGAAGACTGGGACTTTATATCATTAAAATAAATGGCCCATCTTGAATATATTTGTTCTTAAGTAGACCTAAAACTTTCTTAGACATACACACACACACACACACACACACACACACCTTGTTTATACAACAAACAAAACACTATATACATATACATATATTTTATATAAAATACAACCTTTATAATACATATATATGAAACAAAATAAGATAACTGCACACACAGGTAGACTCATCCAGACTGTTTGGTTAGAGTCCACATTGGGTACTATTTAGGAACTGGTCAGAGATACCTAGGAAATGACAAGTAAAGCCAAGTACTCAAAAGACCAGAGCTAAAATATGTAATTATAGCCAGTGTCTTTCTTAATGGTCAACTCTGTGGCAGACTTAAAAAACAAAACAAAACAAAAAACAAAACCACCAAAACCCAGCTATGACTGTCTGATTAGAATTTCTTATGACTAAACCAGCACCCAAATCCAACCATGACTGCCAAGTTAATTCTGAGTCACAAGACAGAGTAGAAATGCCCCACAGGATTTCCAAGGCTTTGGGATAACTTTGGAAGTAGACTATCCCATCCTTCTGCAGAAACACTGGTGGATTTGAAACACCAAACTTCTGGCTAGTACCTAAGGCCCTAGTCATGTCATCATCAGAGTTTCTTATCCTATGATTTTCACAGGCTTTAGGTCAATTCTTCCTCACAGTGACCCGATAATGCAGAATAAAACTGCCCTGCATGGTTCCAAGTCTGTCAATCTTTATGGAAGCAGAATGCCTCATCTTTTGTCCACAGAGCGGCTGATGGGTTTCACAATTACCAGCCACTATTGTGCATAGGGTCGCTATGAGTTGCAAACGACTCGACGGCACATAACAACAACAACAACAACAAATTCAGTACATATTCAAATTATAGAAGAATTACATATACTCAATCAATGGTTTAAAAATGATAAAGCTATAGTAAATGAATTTACTGCCAAAACTTTTTCACAGTATACTGGTAAGAGAATTAAATGTACTTTAAAACGACATGCATAGTATGGTCCTCATGTGGTATGTATATACATACAAACACAAGCAGTACTTAAGAAGGTCAGGCATATATATATATGTTGCTTTATTATAAAAGTTGTCATCTGTCAGTGGTAAGGTTATGAAAATTTAATTATCTGTATTTCCCAAATTTTGTCTAACAAGTTCTTATTGTCACAGGGAGTAAAAATAATTATAATAAAACTGTCATGCGTTGTGATTGTTGAACAACATGATGATAATACTTATCACCAATGGAACTGTATGTTTAGCGGTTCTTCCGACATGTTTTATTTCCTATATATTCTCTTCTTGCTATGAAGAGAACTGTCAATAGCAATGATAAAAAAATAACATGTAATACTTTCCTTTAAAACAAAAATGTCTCAAGTATTCTCTTAAAAGTCATGTCCAGTTGTGCTAGGAAAGCAAAATTTCAAAGTCAGTGCCATAAGCTGCATTTTAATATATAACTAAGTTCCTTGCATTCTTCATAACCCTGGCAGCTGTGGGCTTTTAGACTTTCTACACAGTGCTAGAGTGTCAAAGATGCTATTCTGTGCAGATCAATGAAAGAGTGTGTTACCCAAATTTAGCCATGTCAGGATATGTTAGTGAAGGGAAGACCTACTTGGGACTTAAAAGGCTGTAAGTAAAACCAATGAATACACTATAGGGTTTGAAGCTATAGGTCAATTCTGGGTCAAGAGGATGTATCCTTTATCCCACAGTCCACAAGAAAGCCTGAAAGTTATGTGGGTTTTGGCTATATTTATTTACTCAGCAGAATCTCTATGGGAAATAGACTATTTAATGCTATATATACCATGTGCCAAAGATCATGCTAGGCAGTAGAACAGATAATAGGTTGTAAAGAATGATCTCTGTCCTTATTATAAAAGAGTTGAGGGAGCCGGGAAATACAAAATAGTAAGTGCTATACAGACCAGAAGAAAGGAAAGCTCTAATCCATAAAGCAAGTAGGAAATATGTCCTTCAGTGAGGCTGCATTTGGGGAGTGATTTCTGAGGATTTTGCTTCTCAAAGAAGAGGAATGTGCTGGACAGGAAGAAGGGCTCAAGCATACTCAAGATGACAAGACATGGAAACCAAGTTAAAGAAATCATGGGATAAGAAGCTGGAAGGATTATTGAAGACTTGGTTAAGCTTTGTAATTCAGTATGTCACAGGTGAGGATGGTGAAACTTGGCCTTATATACTCAGGACATCTCGTTGGAAGGAGCCAGTCCTTGGACAAAGACATCAGGCCGGAGAAGACGGAGGGTCACCGAAAGAGAGGAAGACTCTCAACAAGCTGGATTGACACAGTGACTGTAACAATGGACTCAAGCGTATCAGAGACCATGAGGATGGTACAGGAGAGGCATAGGGTTGTTCATAGGGTCGCTGTGAGTCATAGGTGACTCCATGGTACCTAACAACCAACGTCACGACTCTTCACATGAAGGAAACGTGTGTGCGTGCGGGCACATGTGAATGGGGGTGTGAGACACGGGGAAAATAGGTAAATGAAAGGAGAAGCTGGAAGCTAAGTGACTGTTTAACTGCTCCACTCTGCCAAGGGTTAAAGGGAATTAGTATCTTAGGATCACTGCTACCCTTAGGTTTGTCTTATAAGCACACATAAAAGACTGGACTTGGTGCCGTAAAGAGAATGGCCACAGGGCCGCAGGACTGTGAAGGATTACTCTAAGTAGGAGTGGGTGAGAGCTGGGAGAAGCCAGGTCTGTTTGGTCTCATTTTCTTGTACCTATTTGGAAAGCCCCACCACCTTGCCCCCAGCTTCTCTTACATCAATCTTGGAGGTCTTGCAGAAAGCTCCCACAGGATGGACGTGGTCGTAGAGGATAATGACCCCCACCATTACCCTCATGCAGAACATCAGTGTTTCCTCACTCGTAAACCTACTCCTGTATTCCCTGGAAGAGAGAGGAGAGGGCAGCAGGGTTACTTCCTTGTCAGCACAGGCTCACCATGAGGCCCCACAACTGACTACACGGGAGTCTTCCAACCCTCTCTGGAGAACAATCCCAGACCTGCAACAACTGGGTTAATATGCTTTTAAAGAAACTCATCATGATGATTCTCCTTGAATCCATTCAACCAGCAATTCAGAGGGAAAATAAAGTAAATTAAAGGGCAGTAAATTCTCTTCTGCCCTTCAGCAGGTCGGCTGATCATGCACACCACTCCCTTGCCCATCAATCTTGAATATTTTATAGCAGGTCCCTCTGTCCACCGTTAGAGAGAATAATGGCTTCATTATGGAGGAAAAGAAGCAGGCTCATTTCTGCAGAGTGGCTATCACATCTCCAGTTATAGTAACTTCCTTTGTTAAGACAGACTGCAGATGGAAGTCGATTGGCAAGGTTATCTAAAAGGAATTATATACCATTCACTGAGCTGAGAGTGTTTGTGGTGGTTGAATTTTGCTCATTTAGCTCACTTACTACGAGATAACATCTCTGATGATTACGATAACTCAGGCCAATTCTAAAGGCTTCCATAGCATCTATTTCATTATGAATTGGCTTCAAAATCAAGATGATTACTATTTCTGTTTTGGGATAAATCTTAACTTTGGCATAAGTGAAATATTTGAAATTAATGCCATCTCCCATTTGCACTGGGTATTGTCAGTATTTCTCAAACATTCTACACAGTAGGTGGCGTTATAGGCACACAATTAGATAGGAAACCAAAGTTCAGAGAGGTCAGACCATTTGTCCATAGGGAAATGAAGGATCAGAGATATCAGTGAAACTAGAGCTTTTGAGTACACCTTTCTCCATTACTATGCAGTCTTGTCCCTAATAATATCATACATTTCTTTAACCAAAGAATTGATTTAACTGATTAACTATTGCTACTAATAAGTCACTCAGTCACCTTATATAGGACAGAGTAGGATTGTCTCATGAAGTGTCCAAGGCTGTAAATCTTTATGCTAAGCTGGCTGCCAACATCTTTCTCCTGTGAAGTGACTGTTAAAATTCAAACCACTTACTTTTTGGTTCACAGTCTAAAGCTTAACCACCTTATTATCAGAGCTTCTCTTAGGTAGAATAAACTGCATGGCAAATGGGGAAGGAGATAGAGAGAAACCTCTATTGTCATTCTTGCAACAGGTTTACTAGTTTCATTTTTTGGTTCTAGCAGGATTTTACAGACACTTGTCACAGGGAACCTTGGGCAAAGATGTCTACATATACATTATCCAGAGCTCTTTGAGATTAAATAAGATGATACAAATGCAAGCTTCAATGCGTTGATCCTAAAGTTAGATGCCATCTTTGCAGAAGAGCACTGAATATCCCATCGACGGCCAAGAGAACAAACAGATATGTCTTGGAGAGTGCTCTTTGGAGGCAAGAATGATGAGGTTTTGCCTCACATGCTTTGGTCATGTTGCTAGGAGGGGATTATTCCTTGGATAAGGGCATGATGCTGGCAAGACTGGAGGGTCAGTGAAGGAGAGGAAGACCCTCAACCAGGTGGAATGACACGGTGACTGCTGCAATGGGCTCTTGGGTATCAGGAAGTGCAAGGATGGCGCAGGATAGAACAGGGTTCAGATCTTTTGTTCATAGGGTCACTATGAGTCGTACTCAACTTGACGGCACCTAACAACAACAACATCATCATCATCATCTTTACCACCAACAGATATTCTTCCTGGGACAGTATATCCTAGTTGGGTGGATTCATAACAAGGAGTCATAACTTTGATTTAACTTACGGAGTTTCCAGCATGACTTTACAGACACTTGTCATTGTACTGAGGCAGTCTGTGGTATTCTCTATTGGCAGGGTTTTGTTCTAAATGGGAGACACAAGCATATGTCTATTAGTCCTGCTAGCAGCTTTCATGTGTAATTAAGAAAGGAGCACCTATTGTTCAGACTTACCTCAGAGACAAAATGCATTGTGGCATTGCTAAGAGTTTTCAGCATTGGTGTGGCTTCTGCATAGAAGAGGGACATTCGATTGGCCATTTCATTATTGACTTCATTCTCAATGTCTAGCTGATTAAAAGAAGATGAGAAGATGCAATTTGTCAAAACTCCCAAATGCCATCATCTCCAAAATGAACTATAGACAAAAATGTCCTATTTTCTTCTCTGTACCTCCAGATAATAGAAAACAAAATAGTCATGGAGAAGAGTGCAAAGGTCCAGGAAACCTGAAAACTCACGTGCATGTTGTTGATCCTGTTACGACTTATTGTCCTTCTGTAGTAACTGAAGTCGTTCTGAATAGCTGGGTTCCTCATCTGAAATCCAGAGCAGAGGAGAGGAAGTTGTCCTCAACATCAGAAGGAGACATTCATTAGGTGCTTTGAAACTACGTGTTAAACCAGTCTCCTTTTTGTGGACTACACTCAAGTAAAAAAACCTGTGGTGGCTTAGTCCACAGACAGTTGTGCTGCTAACCCAAAGTCAGTGCCTCTGGGCATTTTCAATTCACTACTGGTTCTGCAGGAGAAAGATGGACAATCTCCTTCTGTGCGACTGGCACCTTCGAAAAACCTGCTGGAGGTTCTGGTATGTGTCAGCTCCAACTTGCTAACAATGAAAGGAGTTTAAGACCCTACAGTAAATGTCTATTTGTCTTTATTAGGGAACAAGTACTTGAAAAGCATTTTCTCTTATTGCATTTAGCAGATATTTTAATCTGAAAGCATATCACTCTCTTTAATTAGTTTTAATCTGTGGAATGTAAATTCTCACCCCATTACATGTCCCTCTAGGACAGGCACTATGTGTGTTATTTCTCTATTTTCTCACCCCAAAGCATTAGCTTTAGCACACCATAGCACTGGCTGCATAAGGTAGGTAGGTACCAATTAAGATTTGTTATTAAATATCAAAGGTCATTTTGGCCCAACCTTCAGCTCATCAAATCGAAGGGTAAAATGTAAGATTTCTGCAAACTCCTTTGCCAGGGCTTGCTCCCGTTCCAGGTGTTGGGTTGGTGTGTAGGGTGGACAGGTCAGGGATTCTAATAAACTCTGAAGAGCTTTTTCTGAAAGGTAAAAGGATAAATATAAATATAAGATGGTGCACAGAAATCCGACAGATAACACAATTCTCAGCTATAGTTAAAATTTCAGATAGAATATGAACAGGTTGGCTCACAACAACAAACAAGCACACTGCCTCCATTGCATAAGCCTCCTACAGCCAAAGTGTTCTATAAATCTGTCTCTTTAAGTCTCACATATTTAGTAGTCTTAATTGCAAACATTCCCAGAACACATTTGCAAATATGTGCGTGTGGGATAAGGCAGCAGCCTGGAACACACAGAGCAGATGATGATCTGCTTTGCAGAGAAAGGATCTGGGTCCCATATAAATGCCTCTCTAAATTTACACTCTAGGTCTATTTTCACACACAACCACCACAGGATATTTCCCCATCATTGTCCTTGCAATTCACTACTCTCTTTTGTCCATTTCTAAGAACTCTTTTCAATTTTCTCTTTGCTATCTTTCTAACCTAGCCATAAGACGCTATACAACAATTCTGAAGGCACACAGTTCGAATTCGCCAACTACTCTGCTGGGAGTAGGATGGGAGAAGGGTGGTTAATCTCCTCCTCTGTGATTAACTGCCTCTGATAAGCCACTGGAGGGGTCAGCGATAGGTTGGTTCAGACTCAACGGCACACAATAACAACTGAGTCATTTAAACAGTCCTCTATGCCAGGGGTTAGAAAAATATTAGTCCACAGAGTAAATCTAGCTTATGTCTTATCTTTGTAAACACAGCATTACTGGAATCTATATACTCCTTAACTTATGGATTGCTGGTGGCTGTGTTTGTCTTACAACAACACAATCAGGTAGCAGTAAAGATACTCACAGCATCTGAATTATGGATAATGTTCAGACAGTTTGCTACCACACAGACCTTAAATGCTTTCTACAGCAGCTTTTTAAAGGATACTTTCAATCTTTGTTAAATATTTTCATTTATGAGAACTCACTGTCTTCTAAGGCAACCAGTTCAAGCAACCTTGGCCTACTGCAATTCCAAGGAGTCTTTTTCCCTCTGTTGAACTAAAACTTAACTCCTCAACATTCCAATTTTTTCAGCCTAGACCTACACTTTTAGGAAAAAATAAAACCCATAAACCAACCAACACAGATATTAGTTAATCCTTCCTGTATCTGAGTCTTTCAAAGTCCTCTTTTTTAAAATTGACTCAGTTCATTCGACACTGTCCTTCACACTTAGTTTTGAGTCATTTCAGCTCCTCTTGTTTTCCTTTTAAAATGTGACACTCATTTTATGACAAAGGTGGGATAGACCCTGACTATTCCTTTTCCTGATCTATTGTTGTTGTTGTTGTGTGCCATCGAGTCAGAAGTGACTCAGAGCTGACCCTCCAGTGGGTTTTCAGAGGCAGTAAATCACACTGAAGGAGACTGCCCATCCGTCTCCTATGGAGCAGCTGGTGGATTGGAAAAGTGTGCCAGTGGGACTGCAATACAGTTTGTTACCACTGGACCACCATGTAGCCTGAGATAGTTTTACTGCTCTAAAGAGCACTAATAATATCATGCTGCTGGTCACATTGAGACTGTTTGCAACCATATTTCGCTTTATCTTGCTTTTGCCAAACCAAGCTAAACCTATAACAGCATCTGCACTGCAATCCGGAAGGCATGTGGTTTAAAGCTACCAGCCGCTCCATGGGAGAAGGATGGGCAGTCTCCTCCCATGCTAGAGGGACAGCTACGGGTCATTTCTGACTCGATGGTACATGACAACAATAAGGTAGAACTTTTGTTTTTCTTGTATTTCATTACATTAAATTCATCAAATGACTCCAGCCATCGAAGTTCCTTTCGAATCTAGCCGGCAAACTCTCTTCCAGCTTCTGGTAAAGTGATCTGCCTGCCTTAACAATTAAAATTGTTAAGAATTTAGTATATCCAATGGTGACTGATTTTATAAAATATAATGTATGAAAATGATTGTATGAAACACAATGTGAGTGAAGAATAGTGTGAAACATGTATATGAACTTTGTAAGGGAACCAATTTAAAAATAATGTTAAATATTAAAAAAAAAAAAAGAATTCATCATAGCTGAGAACACTACCATTAGAAGTAGTCTAAATGGGAAAAAAAAAAGAAGTAGTCTAAATGGGCCAGTAAGTTCAGTGGAGGAACTCTGGTGAAGTGAAAGAAATTCAAATGGCAGGTGAGTGACCTCTCATCATACATAACGGATCAATGTGGGGCATTTTCCAATATGCTGAGTTCCCATGCAACTTCTCAAATGTCAACAGAGAACTTCAGCTGTGGAACAGGAATACTATAAACCCATACTCACCTAACCTTATGGAAAACTCATAAAATCTCTTTAGTCTTACAACCAGAGGACACACTGCATTCCAAGCTTTCTCTTGAAGCTGAATGTCATTGGGGTTTTGAATTGCCTACAAAAAAAAAAAAAAAGACAGAATTGTCCGTTTATAAAAAGCAGTAGGTTTCTATCAAATTCTTCAAACTTGGTAAATAATTGTAGCAAAAAAAAAAATTACACAATCTCGGGCTATACTCTGTTAATGAAAATTGATATAAATTCTACTTAAATTGAAATGTGTTTGGGGGACTATTCCCTCAAGAGGCTCATACACAGGGAAGATGTTAATACTTCAACATGATGTAAATGACTCCACACTGTATCTTAGTGCTCATGATTAAGTATATATTCTGTAGATATTTTCCTTTCTCTAATATATATATATATATATATATCCATCTGCAATCTTTTCTAAATTAGTTAAAATAAATGGGGATTCTCACCTAGGAAAAAAACGAACTCTTAATATTTTCCATTACTTTCTTATAAATACTTTCTTGTCCGGGAGGTACCAGTTTGTGGACTACGACAGTAGTGGTGTTCTTTTTATAGGGACAGTAGTGGGTAGGATGTATGTGGGTTTGTATGTTTGTATGTGTGTGCAGGTACACACAGGAAAGCGTGCAAAAACAGTTGTTGACATTTCCAAAAGGGCAGTATTTTAGTAATGGGAGTGTGAGGCTTGCTGTCTCTAACACGGAATAATGTCTCTAAAGCTCAACTGATAGCCCCTCTTTTCCTTGTTTTGTTGTTGTTTGCTTCTTTTAAATTAACCTACTTATTTTATCTCCTAAGACATTAGGTGAGGACAGACCTGTAACTACTTAAAGTAAGGTGGTTTATGGCTATTGTGTGTGACACTGGGGGAAGCTGCCAAAATTATTACAAGATGTTGGAAAGAACATGTAAACTCAGACTTCACAACTCATATTTCAACTGCTGTTCATAGACTTCACAGGAAGGTGTTCCTCCAATGAAGTAATATGGTGACAATTCACATATGAGTGCTACGGCTTCACATGCATGTATGAGAAGAGAAGGGCTAAAGTTTTACATGATCTACAGCACTGTGGGCTCCAACTAATATACTAGAAGAAAAGGGGCCATTCATACATTTTTTTTGTCAAGGGCATATTGCCCTCCTTGTTCTTCCTACTACCATAGGAATTACTAGGGCTATTACTTAATCTTGCTCTGGGTGTATGTGCCTGTGTGGCTTTCTTTTCTGTGGGTGGGGTGCTGTCAGCTGGTATTATTCTTGGCATACATCTCGGATCTCTGGCCCCGCTCCTTTGTAAGACTGCAGGTCTGCAAGGATGCTCTCGGAGTCCTGGAGGATCGCGCTGATCTGGTTCCATATCTCTCGTTCTCCTTCTGTGGGCTGGGCATCTAAGCAGCAGGGAAAAGAAGACAACAGCTTACCAACACCTTGGAAAAGCATTAGCAGTCAGTTACGTCTAGCTGCTTCATGATCCTTTCTTCTTTCTGTGACTATAGTATTTATTTAGTTTAATGTTAATAGGCTGCTGCAAAGAAAGGAAGTCATAAGTGAACAACACTTCTGCCCATTTCTGAATTCAAAATAATCACCATATTTGCTACGTACAGTAAGCCAAGCATGTAGAAATCCGAGCAGATACTCAGGCTCTACTCAGCCCAACAGTGTGCCAAGTGTTAGAAGGAATAAACTTTGCCATTGATTCTTCTTTAAATAGGAGTTGTTGAATATCTCTGATATGGTGGGGAAATTATGAAACTGCACACAGGTAGGGAAATAAGTCCTCTCATGTTTATAAATATTTACATATTTAAAATATGCTTAAAATTATACAATTAATCCATAAGCGAGTTTCCCCCACCCCCCACCCCTCAAAAACAAAACAAAACAAAACAAAACAAAAACAAACCAAACCACCACACTGACATACGAAAGTAACAAGACTTCATTGGAGACAAAGTCTTGCTCTAGAGTTTTGGGAAAGAAGATCCAGGGTGTTCATATTTTAAAGATATTTGTTGTGTTTTCTTTGGTCATGACTGTGAATGATACTCATAAAAATATTAGTGATGCACAGATGATTCCTTAAGTGAAGAAACAGCGACAGAAATATCAGGAGGGAACCCCCCTCAACTAATCAATGAGTTGTCACTTGATTTCACTCCTGAAGTCCTTGTCTCTAGTAGCAGTCAACCTACGGGGGCTAGTGGGTGAAGGCTGAGAGCTGATAACAGTTAAGTTTTATTTCTTCTATAATTCCAGCAGAATGGCTACTTGCCTGGGTTTGTTGGTATTGTTGTTAGGTGCCGTCAAGTTGAGTGCTAGTCATACTGACCTTATGAACGAGATAACTGAGTGTGGCCCTGTCCTCTGCCATCCTCACCAACTCTGCTATACCTGTGCCCACTATGACAGTCACCGTGTCAGTCTATCTTGCTGACGGTCTTCCCTTTCTCTGACCTTTCCAAGCATGATATCCTTTTCCAAGGACCAGATCCTCCTCACCACCTGTTCAAAGGATGTGAGAGATGAAGCATGTGCCTGAGCAAGTAAGGAGATTATCATCTGATCTAAAAGAAAGGAACTGGTACTGGGGAAAGGAGATGGGTGTCATTTAATAAAATTCCATCTTAAGATCTACAAATCCCCAGATACTGAATTATCTCAGCAGAACTCATTGATGAAAGCTTCTTAATGAGGGGGGAGCTATAGCTAGTCTAAAATTCTCTGGGTCAAATCTCAGTTTTGACTGATCTTTGTGGAAGGGTAAAGAGTAATCATCCCTTAGTGCAACCCTAGGGTATAAAAGGACTAAGGTGCCATATGGGGGAGATCTAAATTAAAGGGTGACCATGCTGACTGGGTCATCAGAAAGGTGATGCAAGCAAGGGCCGGGCCAAATTTGGCTCTTCCTACAGCTCTCATCTGACCTCATGCACATAGGATTCTTAAGATGATTTAATTTACCAGATTTTGCATAAGGCCTAAGAAATTGATAGTATTATCTGAGAAATGAAAGGTGGAACTTACTAGTTTATGACAATTATGTTTAAAAAATAAAACTGGTAGGCCTCCTCAGGCCACCCAGAAACTCTGCAAACAGTAATAGCTAAAAACAGACAGATTTTAACTAAGCAATACACGCTCAATGCAAATGGCTTACATGTTCAAGCGTCTTACTAAAAGATTGGAGGTTTCTGTACACTCAGAAGTGCCCAGGAAAAAAGACCTGGTGATCTACTTCAGAAAAATGGACCAACGAACATGCTAGGTAGCACAGTTAAACTCTGATACACATGGGGCTATATGTTGGTATTGACTCAGCAACAACTACTTTTTTTTCCTCTTTAGGTATAGGTGCATTAAATTTCAGAGAAGAGATGAGTATGCCTGAGAGATGTGAGGATAAAAAAAAAATACACAAACCAAACAAACACCTAGAAACTTAATATAAGGGGTAATGGTTGAGCTGTGCATCTCTAAGGCCAAAGGAAGTGGACCTATGAAGAGAATATAGCATGAAGAAGAGTTTGGTAACACTTAGTCCCAAAAAAGGACAGAGAGGCTAAAGGATGGTGTCTCCCTCAGAAAAAAAGAAGAGGAATCTCTTACTCCTTTATCCTTTCCTTATGTCTGCTGTTTGCCACAAGAAATTGGTAACCTTTCCTAGGTACACCATTACTCTCTCTGTCCATCTCAGTTTACCTTTTCTTGCTTTCCAAAACTGTTCTCAAAGTGAAATGTGTGTCTTAAAACCACAATTACATAAGCTAGAAAGCCTAAAAAAGAGAGCATATTTCGAAAAAATAGAATTCCTGCTCACTGTTGAACATTCCCCAGTGAGAACAAAAACTAGAAAGAGAATATGCAAGTACAAAATAAAGATTCCAGGAAACAAATAAAAATGAAAGATTGCAATGGAAATCTGTTTCCCCCTTAATGACTGCAACAAAAATGACAAGCTGAACAATTTCCTAGAGAAAATTATTTATGAAAAGAAAAGCAAAATAAAGTCTATAATTAAGATTATGAGAGGTATTTAAGTCAAATTGTATATAATATGAACTTTTTGGGGAAAGAAAGACACTCTGAGGCCAGAAAAGGGAGCTACTTTTTATCTTGGTTGTATCATAACTGAATCTCAGCATGTTACCACTTGAAATGCTTTGGACAAAGCAGAATGAAAACTTACAGTAGTAGGAAGCTGAACTGCAATCCCAAAGGCATGCAGTTCGAATCCACCAACTGGTCTTTGGAAAGACGGGTGGTTACTCCATGCGATTTATTGTTTCTGAAAATCCACTGGGGAGTCAGCTGCGATTCAATGGCACACAACAACAACACAGTGCCTGGGACATACTAAATGATCAAGAATGCTTTGTGAATAATTATCAAATTAACTATATGTATTTTTCACAGAACGTACTGTGATGGCTTATCTACCTATCCTTGGCATTTTCAAGTCAGGGTCTGTATTCTTGTCTTCACTGTATATATATATATGGAGAGAGAGAGAGAGAGTGTGTGTGTGTTTTAGGCTCAGTGAACAGTTGATGAATCAACAACCACACTTAATAAAATTACTATGTTGGCGTGAATGGTGGATGTTGGGAAGTAGTGAAAGAAATACAGATCCCAATACTTCTAGATCCACTCTCCAGTCTCTTCTAATGGTTACCATGAACATCTATGTATTAGCTTAGAAGCAAATTCACTGTTCACATGTTTGTTAACAACAGTGTAAATGTCAGATTAACACTGTGTTTCAAGATCATCCATTATTTATTTAGCACTTCAGTGTCTTCCTGGAGTGTTAGCACAAGTGACACGGTCTTTGTTGAGTCTGGCAGAGTGAAAAGTCTGCCCTGATGTTTACTTTTGTAATCCTGATGCTTTTATAATTTTGCTTTCCAGAGTATTCCTTTGAGGAACATTGATGTCCATTCTTTTGGCATTTTCCATATTAAGATTTAATTGTGACCATATTTTTAAAATATATTGTGATTCCAGATACCAGAGAAGGTATCCAGAGACTTGAAAGAACTGGTGATTGAAATGACTGTATTTGACTTACCACATTTGCTGGGTAAACAGGAACCCTATAGATTTTGCTCTTCTATCTTTTAACAGAAGAGTGACCTTTATCAAGACACACACACACACACTTCCTCTTACTGCTGTGGGATAGATTTTTATTTTCAGCCTTGGCCAATAATTTTTTTGGTGATGTTTCTTCTAAGAGCCACATTCTAAACGTCTAAGCATTTCCAATTATTTCCTTGCAATTGAGGAGTACAGTAACACAAAGCTAGGGCTACTACTGTCTAACAATGAAGCTGTTAAAAATCCCCGTGATTTACACAAGCAATTTCAGAAACCAATACTTCCAGGAGCGCTGAAACAAGTCTATCCAGGCCATTACCCAGGCAATGATTTAAACCCCCTGTTCTGGACTTGCTATTGCAGAAAGTATGAAAATGTATCATGTACACCATGACCTTGAATACATATATTTATTGTCAAGAACTCACTAAATTCAAAGTGCCAACAGTTTTTAATGGAAAATATACTCATTGATCAATTATGCTTGTTAAACAGGATTGATTCTGGTTGCAGGACATATTTACCCGCCTTTGGATCTATTTGCTAACCATAGTGAATATGAACTCTCAACATTTTGGTGTTACCAGCAACAGACTGGAGAGTTTCCTTATAGACTAGGAGTCTATTTATTTAAAGCTAAGCACTTAGCTTTCCACCTGCTAATGCAGAGGAAAGTGGCCATGTGCTTTGTTGAGACTGTTTTAGGTGAATAGACCACAGGACAGAACAACTGAGAAGGGGGAAAATATGTATTGAATCAGAGTAATTTTGTCATTTTAGACCAGTTAAGGACTCGTTCTGTCTCCAAACACACCAGGAACATGCATGCCTCCTCCTAAGAACCTGTTTAGGAGTGTATGCAAAATGTGACAGAGACTCAAATAAATGAACCTAAAATAACTTGTGTAGCAAACACAATTTATTTGGAGATACCTTAGGTTTTAAAGGGAGCTGGCATTTCATCAAGAAGATATATAGCTATCTCTGCACCCCAAAGGCCACTGTGTAAACAGTTAAGAAAGGTGCAGTGAAAGGTATTTGCTAAAGCCATAAATTAAATCTATAGCTTTTCATTTCCTTACTCCTCCTTATCCTTCTTCCCTTCAGGATAAACTAAGAAACATAAATAACGATCTATTATTAACATTTGGGCGTGTAAAATGGTAATGATTTATAGTAGAATATTAACTACTTACAGAAACAACATAAAATAGCAAAGGTCCAATGGAAAATATACGTGTGACTGGGCTGACATATTTATTTTCACAGAAACATTCCACACCAATGCGTGGAGCCCTCTCCTTTAAAGAAATCTGCCCCGGGTTAGAGGAGCTGGGAGGACTGAGGTACTGAAAGGTTGTCTCACTCATGAACAGGCAGGGGGATCTCTGTGGCACCCTAAGTGGTTGAGGAAGACCAACAAGGGGAGTTGGGAGACCTGGGCCCCTTCAGCTTTTCCACTTCACTAAATACTAGACCTTGTGGCAAACAAATGGATCTTTCTGAACCTTAAAATAGTTCTTAGTCAAATGGAGAAAAGCTAGCACCAGTTCTTTCTCGTCCTTACCTGACAGAGTTATAATGAGGATGTTGACATAAGAGACTAAAATGACTTTTAAAAAAGTGCTAGACATTTAAGGAATCACTGTGACTGAATGTCTGGGTTTGCCATAAATAAATTGCTTCCCCAGGCTGGTCTGTTTCATTTGTAAAGTGAAGATAGAAGATCAAAATATCTCTCTTATTTTCTCCCTTTCTTCTCCTAAGATCATCTAATGTCCTCTGAAGAACTTTAGCAGATGAGACCATGTCAGATGAAAGAAATGACCAGCAGTGGAAAGGAACAGTCTGAGGGAACAGAAAAAAAAAAAAGATCCCAGCTGGAAGGTTAATAAGACTTACTTCTCTCTTTTTGAAAAAGTAGTATAAAAAGGTGATTGTCAAAATATGCACAGGCTTTCAGCAGGTACAATGAACTGGAGTCTTGACAATTTCTTTATCACCTCTCTCTTACTATAAGCAATATTCCTATTATGCTCATAAAATGGAATTGTCTCATATAAATAGTCTGAGCCTCAATGCTCTAAGAAATATTTCTCCCTACCCTAGAAACTGTTGTTGATGTTGCGTGCCATCGAGGAGATTGTGACTCATAGCAACCCTATATATATTAGCTTTGAATCCTGCTCTATCTTGAGCCAACCTTATTGTTTCTGACTCATCTACCTCCATTACAACCCACTCACCAAGTCAATCCATCTCACTGAAGGTCTTCCTCTCTTGTGGTATCCCTCTACCCTCCCAAGAATGATGTCCTTCTCCAAGGACTAGTTTCTCTTTGTAACATGTCCAAAGTATATCAGATGGAGCTTCAGAATCCTTTCCCACAAGGAGCAGCCTGAATTCACCCTCTCTATGATGAACCTGTTTGTTCTCCTGTTTGTAGTATAGTATATTCAATACTTTTCTCCAGTACCACAACTCTAAGGTATCAATTATCTTCTATCCTTTCTAGTCATTGTCCAGCTCTCTAATGCATAGCAAGTATTTATGAAGAGCATGGCCTGGATAGGGCGCACCTTAGTCTCCAGACTGTCATCATTGCTCTTCAGTACTTTGAATATGTTCCTGACAGCAGACTTTCACAATGCAATTCGCCTTTTGATTTCCTGCCTCCTGGTACCAAGAATGTGATTGGGGAGCCAAGCAAACTGTAGCTGTTAACAATCTAAATCTCTTCACCATCTATCAAGATGCTCCCAATCAGTCCAGGGGTAAGAATCTTTCTTTTCTTGATGTTGAGCTTTAATACATATTGAAGGCTGCAGTAAATGCCTCAAGTCCTCCTCAGTTTCTGTTAGCAGGGTTGTGTCATCTGCTTAACTCAGGTTGTTGATGAATCTTCCTCCAATCCTAATGCCACATTCTTCCTCATAGATCCCAGTCGACCTGTTCCAGATATATATTGAAACAGTATGGAGATATGGTGCATCTCTGATGTACACCTTTTCTGATTTTGAGATTTTTGAACCAGACAATGTTTCCTTGCTCTGTTCTAACTACTGCCTCATGGTCCAAGTATAGGTTTCATATAAGCACAATGAAATATTCTGGGATTCCCATTCTTCTCAGAGTCAGCCACAGTTTGCTGTGTTTCCCACAGTCAAATGCCTTTCTACAGTCAGTGAAATACAGACATTTCGCTGGTACTTTCTGCTTTCAGCCAAGATCCATCTAACATCAGCTACACTATCCCTAATACTAGAAACTATACTTGCAACTAATTCAACCAAAATCCACTGCTGCTGGATTGATTTTGTCTCATGGCAACTCTGCATCAGGTCCCAGGGCTGTAAATCTAAATGGAGAAATTCTTACTCATCTCTCTCAAGCAAAGGAGTGGCTTGGTTCAGACTGTTGTCCTCTTAATTAGAAGACCAAAACACCAATCTACAATGTACATCACTGGTAGCCCAGTTCTTGCTTTATGTTTTAACAACCTAAGACTTGGCTATACTGTTGTCTCATCTCTTCAATATGCTTATTACTTATTATCCAGGGCCTTGATATCCCTGCCTGCTTCCAGGAACTCAGGAGATGCTCTGCATATATTTACTTGGTTAGCATCAGTCAAAACTAATGTTCCAAAGCTTTTACTTCATGCTCAGCCTCATGCTGGTCACTCACGCACTCTGCCGCTGAGCTCGTTCTGACTCATAGTGACCCTCCACAGGGTTTCTGAAGATGCTAAAGATCCAAATCCTAACCTTGAGGAGATGTACACTAATAAACAGAAATATGCCTGTCAGAAGAAACCTAACTATGCTAATCTCCAATACAATCCTAGTCAGTGCATGACTAAGTGATTGTGGTTTGCAGAACTAAACAATTCACTTATCCTTGATATTATTCTAACATATTGACTAAATAGTCTCCATTTCATAAATGGCAGCTAGCCAAGATATAAGAGAAGGACAAAATCCAGAATAGAAAAGAGTCAGCAAAAGATCGTGAACTAATAAAAATCAACTGGGTGCCTTGTGACTGAGCCCAGCACTTACTTGGTGATTGTCGGTATTGTGGGCAGGAATAGAGCCAAATAAGTAGTTCTTGTCCTCAAGAATCCTCAAAATGACAGGACAGTGAAGACAGGCTCATTTGACTGAGAAAACATTGATGGATCACTTTTTATATGACAACACCAGTGAGTGACAGGTAATCAGAAATGGGAATCAATAAACAATGGAAGGGCATTGTCCTGTAGAAAAGTTAAATAAGGATATACAAGAGCAGTAGCACATTAATATAATGTGCTTGTGCTCATACAATAGTACAAGCAAAGTAATCATGAAATCTGAGTTAAGTGACAAATGGCTGTATAGAAACTTCTGAGGAATAACTGGTATGCTAAGGTAATTTCCTAAAAAAAAAAAAGACATTTAGTGAGGAGATCATTAAAGGTTTGATGTCATTTATTCTTGGAAGCCTTCCTGAAGTTGCTCTTCTCCAAACCTCTTTTACTTTAGATAAAACACCTAGTTTAGAATTAGAATACCTAATTCTCACCTATGAATTCTATAGCACAGGATGTGTCTCTGTCAGGTCATTTATCAACACTATATAATAGACGGTTACTTTTACACATGCCTACCCAAGCAGATTATAAACTGTGTATGTGCAGACTAATTTCAAGTCACAATTTAGGACAGTGTCTAGCACATAGGATATACTCTATAAGCATTTCTAAAATAGAATGAAAAGTATTGTAGTCAGAACTTTGTTTTTATTTAAAGGTTAAAAAAAATTAAAAATATTATTTCTCCATTTCTCACAAAATGAACAAGTTACATAAGTTAGAGAACTTTTGTTATTTTTAAAAGAGGTGAGATTACAAAGTAAACTATTTAATTAAGATTAATTAAGAGATATGACATTCTAGGTGCTTTCAGATCTGGAGGATCAGTGGTGGAGAAAGCTGCCTTAAGTATATACAAAAGGGAAACAGTGGCAATTTTAACACATTTCTAAAGAATGAGTATGGGGTGGCCTGAAAGCTTAGAGGCTCTGGAGTTCCAGAAAAAAGGAATATCTGGCTATCAGTGAGTCACTCTTTTTCATAAGGAGGGCTCTATTAGCCTACTGATTAAATACTTATTCTACCAACTCAAAGGCAGGCAGTTCAAATCTACCAGCTGCTCCTCAGGAGAAATGTGAGCAATCATCTCTGTGTGAGAGTCAACACCAATTTGATTCTACCTTGATAGCAATAAGTTGAGTTGTTGAGTCTTTTCCATAAACCTTTGCTAAATACTTATAAGAAATATTTGGAGAAGGACATGATAATGGAGAAACACACACTCTGGTTCACAGTTGCTTTTCTGATGTGGTCTGAAGGTATGTGAAAGATCCTGAGATCTTATGTGAGTATGAGGCACAGGTCATTTCTGCTGGGAAAATGGAGGCAGCTGAGATTCCCAATACAGCACAGATGTGCCAGGTGAACTCACAGCAGAAATCCACCAGGAAGTCCCAGGGCATAAACTTCCTGTCAGGGAAAGGGGCAGAAGGGCTGAGAGAAACTCTCTTGAGAAGCGGGTGTATGGTACCTGCTGAGCAATGAAGATAAAGCAAGAGATCGGAGACACAAGGTATTAGTGTGCCTGGGAAGGAACATGCTGGAACTTTCTGGAGAAATGGAAATAGCATAAGTCTTAACAAAGTTGAGTAAATGAGTACACACATCTGTCAAATCAAATTGAAATGTATATTTAAGATCTATACATCTTAGTACATTTAAATTATGCTTTAAAAAAATACATTTTCAAAGTGTAGTCAGCTCTGCTGTGGAGTCAAAACCAATTCATTACCTGACCCTCTAGCAGCTTTTTAGAGACAGCAAATTGGATGAGAGGAGATTGCCTGTTTCTCTCTCTCGAAGCTACTGGATTAAAATCATCAGAGAAGTATCCCCTCTGTTTTGCAGTACAACTCTATACATACTATGCTACCTACACAGGCAGGCAAAAAGATAACTAGTCTATTCTGGGTAGATACAATGGCATAAGCAAAAATCCAGAAGCCAGAAGTTGGATTTTATAGAAGAATAATGTTTGGGTTTTTTTTCTTTTTTTCTCTAATAGCTATATGGGAAACTGTAGCCTTCAATATGGATTGAGGCTCAATGTCAAGAAGAAAAAGATTCTCACCACTGGACCAATTAGCGGCATCAGGATGGATGGTGAAGAGATTGAGATTGTTCATAGCTTTAGTTTGCTTGGCTCCACAGTTAACACTCCTGGGAATTAAAAGACGTATTGCGATGGGAAAGTCGGCTGTTAGGGACCTCTCCAAAGTACTGAAGGGCAATGGTGTCACTTTGGAGATTAAGGTGCATCTGATACAGGCCATGGTCTTTGCAATCACTTGTTATGCATCATAGAGTTGGACAATGACTAGGGAGGACAGAGGAGAACTGATGCCTTTGAGCTGTGGTACTGTAGGAGATGATTTAGTGTACCACAGACTGCTAAGAAAATGAACAGGTTCATCCTGGAGAGGGTTAAACCAGACTGCTCCTTGGAGGCAAGGATTCTGAAGCTTCATCTGACATACTTTGGACATGTTGCAAGGAAGGACTAGTTCTTGGAGAGGGACATCATGCTTGGGAGGGTAGAGGGACAGCGCAGGAGGGGAAGACTCTCAATGGTGTGGACTGATTCAGTGACTGGGGTAATTGGGGTGGGTGTGTCAGAGATGGTGCGATTGGCACAGGACAGAGCAGGGTTTAGGGCTGTTGTACACAGGGTCGCTATGAGTCTTAAGTGACTCGACAGCACATAACAACAACAACAACAACATATGGGAAACAAATTCACATGGCTAACAGTTTATCCATTTTAAGTTGTACATTTTACTATTTTTAGTGTATTTCCAATTTTGTGGAACCACATCACAACCATTTAATATCATTTTCAAAACCGTAGAATACCCTCAACGAGATGGATTAGACTATAAGAATGAATTCAAAGTATATTAGAGATGATGAGGACGGCACAGAATAGGGGAAGGTTCAGATCCACTGTTCATGAATTGCTATGAGGCTGTGGTCAACTCAACTGCACCTAACAAGATTCTGATTTCATTCACAGTGGGACTATGAGCTGTTATCAGCATGAGTTTATATCACAACAATAACAAGAAAAAACTTTGTACTGCTAAGCAGTTACTACTCCTTATTTTTCTGAAATTTTTCAGGTCTACCCTGAGGGAGAAGGATGGGCAATCTCCTCCTGTGCAATTAATTACTGGCTCTGAAAACCCACTGGAGAGTCAGCTAAGGGCCAATTCTGACTTAATGATACACAACAACAGACAAAAACTAGTCGATAGGCTGTCTCCATAGATTCACTATTCTAATATTTTATGTAGCTGGAACCATACAGAATATAGTTTTTGGTGACTGGACTCCTCTGCTAATGTTTTCATGCATTGTAGCTCTGATTTACTGCTAGATCAAAACTACCTACGACCTGTATGGCAAGGGGGGAAATGAGTGAGCAAAAATGAAAAGTACTCTGCTCTGTCATCATCATGTTGATGAGTGATCCTGGGATCCTGGAGCTTTGAGAAGTCACCTGCTTTGGTTTTCCTGTGTAGTGGTAAAGGAGCCTGGATAGTGGGGTGCATAATGTGTTGTGCTGATAACTTAAAGGTTGGAAGTTCAAATCACCTAGCTTCTCCATGGTAGAATGATGGGCATTTAATCTTCCTGTGCTATTGAATGCCTCTGAAAATCTGCTGGGAGGTCAGTTACAGGCCAGTTCTGACTTTGATGGTACATAACAATTACAAAGACTATCTCTCCCATAAAGATGTACAGTCTTGAAAACCTGATGGAGAGTCACAATGAAACAGACTGACTTAATGGCACTGAGTTTGAGTGTAATGACAAATGTGTTTTCTGCTAGTCAGAATGTTATAGGTTTGAGTCTACCATGGAAGATAGGTGGTATTCTCCCATTAAAATTTACAGCCTCAGAAAGCCCATGGAGGGCTGTCACGACTTGGAATCCACTCAGCAACAATGGGTTGGATGGATGTGGTCTCAAGAACTAGGTTAGATTAGGGCCCCACTGGGAAGAATTACTGACATTTGCTTCTGAGGTCAGAATGATCATCACTTTGTCAAGCAAATTCATAGAAAGTAAATTAGAACTTTCAAGTAATGCCTAAGCAGTTCTGTCAGAAGAACATCAGCCAAATATTCCAGGATCCAGGTGGAATGGCATCACTGGTAGGGGGATGTCTCATGTCCACTTTCGGAGCACTAATGGGTGGATCAGCCCAGAAATTATCAGGAAAGCTTCAAGACTATGTCTCCTCATTCACTTGTCCTTAAAACCATCTATCCAGAAAGATAAAGTGCTTGCATTAATTCTCAAAGTCCTCTCCTGTCCCCTAGTTTTCAAGGTAAAACATGGAGAGATAGTGAGGAAGCAGAAAGAAAAAAAAAAGAGAGGAAAGTAGAAAGAAAAATCATGAGATTTAAAAACAAAACAACACACACACACACACACACACACACACACACCAATCCAACAAAACACTGACTAAGATGCTAAGCAATTGTGTAGAAATGTGAGCACAATTTGTAGAACTCTCTACAACAGTCAAGCAAAAATTTAAATCAGGTCTATACAACTGGAAAAGCTAAGGACAGATGTGTCTAATTTTCTGTTATGTTTGACCCAGCTTAATTATATCTATTTGACCCAGTTCAATTATATTCCATCACTAACTTCAAAAAGAATAATGCAGCAGTCAAAGCAGAGATGCCAAGTTCATTTAAGGCATTCTAACATGCTGTTCAGCCTTTCTTTTCTCCCACCACCCCTTATTCTTTAACTCTTCGCAATCCAGACTCTGCACTCAACCCAGTCAATTCTGAAACTTACTATTGGTGACCAAAGTGGTTTGATAGCGTGCTGATTAATTCATCAGCTCTTTGTACAGTTTCCTTCTCCTTGACTACACTGCTCATTCAAATCTCTGCACATATCTTTCTTCTCAAGTGTCTGTCTCCATCTGGCTATCTGGAGATACCATGAACTACTCCTTCACTTCATATGCTCAGCATCTGTTACGAAAGTTCACTACATGCTCAATAATCAATAGTAAGTATGGAGTTGAGCCCTGGGTCATAAAACTCAAAGAGCTTTAGGTACTCCAAACCCACTACTCTCAAGACTGTAGGTCTTAATGGGAGGACATTTCCCATCTTTTTCTCATGAAACCATGATGAGTTTGAAAGTCGGGAATCTCAATTAACTAAGTTTCCATCATTCTTCTGTAATGTCTCCTCAAGTTCCCTTTAAGCATAAGAATTTCTAAAACTCCTATCTGTTTAACTTTTGTTTCTTTTCTGTTTTTCTCTCAAGAATGTCAGTGATTCATTTTGAGGAGCAACCCTAACTTTGAATTAATCTCTAGTCTTCACCTTCTCAACTTAGCATCCACACCTGTCAAGTCTAATTCAAGCTAGTCTTTGAGTTCAGTCCCTATTTCTCTACAATACGGGTTTGGTGCTGTGCCTAAGTTAAATATCTTGTTATTCTTTAAATTTCTATCTCTAGGTTTGAATCATACAGTCTCCATTACTTAGAAAACTCCTTTCCCCATCTATGCCTAGAATATCCTACGCATCATTTAAAGTCCATTCACGTGTTAATGCTCACAAGATTTCCCCCCATGCTTTCTGTAATCTTCCAATTCCAGAAACAAGATGTGCATGCTTTTCCTTTTTAATCACATGCCATGCTGTGTCTGCCTTATGTCCTTTATTTTGTTTTGTCGTAAGCCATCTATCTACATTGTCCTCAACACTAGACTGGGATTTCATTAGACAGTGTAATCCACAGGGTTCTGAGTTGTTATCCCAAACGCTGTACACATGGGTTAGAATCCAGCAGCCACTCCTCCCAGACAATGCAAAACCTCAGAAAACACACAGAGAGGTTGGCTTTAAGTTGGTTCCAACTTGGTATGGTGAGAGAGGTCCTGGTTGGCTCTGCATCTCTCTGACAGTGCACCACCCAGGCTTCACTCACTGCCGTGCTCAAGGCACCTGTCCCAGACTAAGCTGAACTCTGCAGACTCAAAGAAGAAATCACAGGCACAGCTCACTTTTCTATCAAGGCTATCATTATTCTTTCTTAAAAATCAACGTTTTAGTAGTATATTTTTTAAAAAATAA
>NW_006399759.1:25120116-25127461 GCF_000299155.1 Elephantulus edwardii | reverse complement strand
TGTGTGTGTGTCCATCTGAGAGGGAGTGTGTGTGTGTGTTTGTGTGTGTGTGTGTGTGTGTGTGTGTGTGTGTGTGTGTGTGTGAAGCCAAAGAGATGGCTGTATATAAACCCTTGCAGGGCATTACTCAACTCAGAATGTTTTTCCCCTAATAGTTCCCTGCGTGACCTAACCCAGCTATCATCTTCTCAAAGTGTCAACTCCATTCTTTGTGAAGTACAGTTACTCAGATTGTTGGGATTTATAAGGAAATAATCCATATTTTCCACAGTGTATAAATTTATATTTTCCCTTAAATGCTACAGCTTTCATCACTGTGATGAGCCACTAGGTACAGGACTCCAGTCTGTATTTCAACCTCATGAGGAAATTATATATACATATGCAGAATATAATATGCATTATTTTACGTTTTCATAATATCCGCTTAATTCGTTGTTGTTGAATCAGAACCAATTCAAAACTGATCCTAAGTGGGTTTTCAGAGGCTGTAAGTCACATGGGAGTTACAGTGCATCTTTTGCCCAGGGAGCACTTGGTAAATTAGAACCGCTTGCCATTGGGTTGGTAGTACAATTCCCTATCCACTTGTCAAAATGAAGTATTTTAAAATTTTCAAGAGGACTTACAGTTACAATATCGGTGAAGTGTACAAAGAAATGAATGTCCCCATTTCCATCAGCTTTAGTGGTAGGTGCTCCATGATCTATTGTCTTGGCAACTTGATGCTCTGGAGAATTTTTGAAAATTACTTCCTAAAACCTCTGAAGAATTTGACTTCTGTCACTTTAAAGACATTTAAGACTAGATACGGGAAAGAAGTCAAGAGTAGTACTGGAGCAACATGGAGAGTCATAACTCTGAGAAGAGCTAACAAGACAAATGCAGGCCACCTGATTCCTGCAGGTTCTTGAATGCAGGCACAAGGGTAAGTGGCTCTCAGAAAAAGAAAACAAGCCTGTATCTTCCCAAGGTGTTCATACGCCTTGGAAACTGTGAGTGAACAAGGCACTATTTTTGCCTTTGTAATTGTTGAACGCAGCAGTGATAAATGCATAATAATGAGAAGTGGAAAAGAGCAATTGAAAACATAAAGATTAAAATTAGGATTTCAGGATAATAGTTTATTTTTTCAAGTCTCTAAAGTTGCTGATAGATTATCATTTTACAAACTAACAGTAGCAACTAGCTATACTTTATGTTGTTTTTGTTGTGTGCTGTTGAGTTGAAACCGACCCATAGCTGACCCTCCAATGGGTTTTCAGAGGTAGTTAATTGCATGGGAGGAGATGCCCATGCTTCTTCTGCAGAGCAGTTGGTGGAGTTGAACTACGTGCCTTCAAATTTGTGGCACACTTTCTTACTACTAGGCCTCGTGAGAGCTATAGGTATAGCAAATGTTAGAGCAGTAGAAAAGCAAACTCCACTTAAAGTGTCAAATCAATCGGGCTCTTCAGCTCCAAGCTGCACCCTTTACTAAATCAAACCAAACTAAACCACACCAAGCAGACACAATCATACAGTAACAATAGAAACAGAAACAATAATAGCTGCAGCACCAAAACCAACAAATTGGATTATATCAGAAGTAAAATATTACTGCATTATTGTAATCCAGATTAATTTTTTTCAGAATACATGATCTTTGCAGCTACTCTTTTCTTTTAAGTAGCTATTACAAATGAACTAAAGGATATGAGGAAAATTTGCCTTTTAGATCAGTGTATATTGACATTTATTTATAAAATCTGTTAGAATGTGAGTTCCATTATTATTTATTAAATATAGATAAAATGTTTTTAAAAGTTAACATTTAAAGAAGATGAAGTTTTCAACAAATGGCAAATATTAGGAAAATAACATTTAGTGGTTTTGCCTACTGTGGAGTTCTAGGATTTTTTAAAGAAATAGTAGTATGAACAACAAAAAACATGAGCTTTATACTGATTACACTTGAATGTCATTTATTTTTAAATGAATTCAACTAATAAAACAAACAAGATAAGAAATAATTTCAGGTCTTTATTCTATCAAGACTAAGTAAGTAATTACTAGTATTTATTCCTAAGCCATTTTATTCTTAAGAACAAAATTAAAAGTATTTTTTTAAATAAATGTAATATTTCAAATAAAAGCAGTAGATCTCAAAATCCGAATAATTGTGTTGGCCAAACAATATATAAAGAATAAATGGAGATGGTTAAAAAAAATGAATTCTCTGCAAATTTATTTCTAGTTTTGATGATGTTTTTAACTTGTCGTGTTATGTGTTCTAAGTTTATATATGAAAATTGCTACACTATTTGCTTTAAAGTATGATATTATTTTTATCAATATTTTTAGAAAAACATACGATGAATAGTTACTGGAGGACCAAAAAACAAAGAAAACCTAGGACACACCAAAAAAATTACACTGAGTGTCTTAAAAAAATAAATTAAAAAAAAAAAGAAAAGAAAGTCATCTTTGGCTAACTTCACGAAGAAATCCATAATACCAGTGGGATATAGTGTACATATCTTATATAATCTTTAGGTCATTATTTCTTCATTAACAAGCTATTTTTAAAAATGATATATTACTGACATTGTCTTTTAATTTTTTGAACTTACTTTCAAAATCCAGGAAAAAATGTGGATAGTTTTCAATTTCTCTGGTAAGGACTTTGAGGAGGTTCCCCATCCCAGCAAACCTAGAAAATATAACACAAAACCAAATACTATTAACAGTGCAACAGCCAAGTTGGAAAAAGATTGGAGAGATTTTACAAACCTGCACGAATCCCACTAGGCCCCAATAATTAGCTAAGAATACCAAACCAGGCATCCCTGTAAGGATAAGGCAACTCATCTCTGTTTGATAGCAGATGAATACTTCCAAGTTTCTAGGGCCCTGAAACTTTAGCACATCTGTTCTAATCCCACAAATTATCACAAAAACAAACAGAAAATTTTCCATCAATTGTTGTTAGGTGCTGTGGAAGTCGAGCTCTATCAATTAGAGTTTTCTGAATATAAGCTCTCTCTGAGAAATATATTTACATCTGTATCTTATATTCACTGTACAAAATTATCAAGGACTATTCTATCTAAAACGGCATGAATCTGAGTTATAGGAGGCAGAGATTTGATATTCATACTGTATTCTCTTAATTTTATTCTAGAAAATCTCTCCTTTCCATTAGTCTGTGGCATTTTTAGGGAGCTCCGGTGGCATCGTGGTATGGAGCTGTCCCACCAAGGTAGAAGTACACGGTTGAATCCACCAGCTGCTCTGCAGGAGCAAGATAGGCAATCTCCTCTTGAGCAATTTACAGCATCTAAAAATTCACTGGAGGGTCAGCTATGCGTCATTTCTGACTTGATGTTACATAACAACAACATGGAATTTTTTTACCTATTACCACAGTTTTGCTTTGTCTTCTTCACACTGCTATGGAAACAAGGACAAGAATAAGGGTATTATTACTAAAATACTTGTTCTGAAAGATAAGTTTCTTAGAGTTCCTGAGAAATAGAACTTGGGAAACACAGATTTACAGTCTCCAGAGCTTCTGAGTTAAAAAAGATCTCAAATTCACTTTTGATGAGCTGGTTCTAACTCATAAGACCATGACCCTCCACAGAGTTCTAGGGGTCTAAGTCACAGCAGGAGACTGTCCATCTTTCTTCCTTGTTGTCACTAGTGTATTCAGGGTGCTTGACAAACAACCCTTTGGTTAGTAATGCAACTTGAACCTAAAACTACCCAGGACTTGTGTATAGAATGCTGGATTTAAGGTATAAATCACAAGGCCTCATTATTTGACATTTCCACAGTAATATGACTAGTTACTTCATGCACCATAACAATGAAGGATTATAACACCCAAAACCTTATTCTCAATGAAGCTGTGGTCTTCTAAATTTGCAGGAGTGTGTCAAATCAACAGAGAAAGATAAATTTAATAATTTACAATGATAAATACAAATTCACAGTAATACTTACTGTTCAAGCAATAAATAAAATATTTCCACTGCTCTCAGCTCTAAAAATTTAATCACCTTTTTAGGGAAGTCTTTCATGTCTTAATTCATCCATTATGTATTTATGGATCAGCTACTTGGCTCTGAGCACTACTTCGCTAAATCTTCTATCGTAAATGACTTTGTCTGACTCAGTTAGTGAAAGGCACTTTTGATAGATCAGAGGACTGAAGTAAAGGAACTAGGGAGATGTAGTTTTCCATGTACATGACTCTTGGAATTACATAAAGGAATCTAAAAAAATTTTTCAACCATGGAAAGAAAGACATGGTGAGTAAAGAGTGAGTTAAAATGATACCTTTGCATATAAGAATGTATCGGGAACAATTGTTTTATATCTAGATTCCAAAATCTTCTCTGACAAAACACCTTCCTGTTTACCTCATCCTACAAACCAAGATGTGGCTCATTGACTTGATGCTAGAGAACTGCTTCCGGAAACTTTATCAGCAGTCAGACTGCCCGATGATGCCAATCTGGACTCGGCTTCTGGCTGGTTTTGCTGGATTTTGTCCTATCATTCAAAGATATCTTTTCATGAGTTGGAGTTGTCTGAATATAAGGTGTCTCTGAGGAATATATTTACATCTCTATCTTATATTTACCACACAGGATTGATCAAAGAATATTCTTTTTAAAAGGTATGAATCTTGTCACACTCCTTCAAACTTTGAAGACCACAGTTTCATCAGGAATAATGTGTTGGAAGTTAAAACATTTCAATATTATGTTGCACGAAGTCACATGGGCTTCTTTGTTTTGTAGAGCTCTCCTACGTACCAGCAGCTAGGAAATCAAAAGACAAATTGCATTGGGAAAATCTGCTGTCAGGAACCTCACCAGAGTACTGAAGAGAATTAATACCAGACTAGACTAAGGTGTGTCTAATCCAGGCCAGAATCTTCGCAATTACTTGCTATGCATCAGAAAGCTGGACAATAACTAAGGATGATAGAAGAAGAATAGATACCTTTGAATTATAGTGTTGGAGAAGAGTATTGAATATACCATGGACTGCTAAGAAAAAAATAAACAAAACAAAACAACAGGTCTGTCCTGGACTTGGTGAAACAAGGCTGCTCCTTGGAAGCAAGGATTTTGAAGCTCCATCTGGCATACTTTGACGATGGTGCAAAGAGGGAACAGTCCTTGGGGGGAAACATCATCCATGGAATGGTGGAGGCACAGCACAAGAGAGGAAGAACCTGGATGAGATGGATTGACTCAGTGACTGGCGTAGTGGGGGGGTAGGTGTGTCAGAGATAATGAAATTGGCTCAAGCTAGAGCAGGGAATAGGGCTGTTGTACATAGGGGCACCAAGAGTTGGAGTAGAGGCGATGGCACGTAACAACAAGAACATAAGTATTCATCATACATCATGTATTTTCCTAATAATATTGATGAAACATTAGAAATCACTTCCAGCTGGTTCTGCTGACAAACTACTTCGTCTCTGTACTTTTTCATTTCATTATTTGTAAAATAAATATTTGAGAAGTACCTACCTCATTAAGCAATTGTTAGGATTACTGAGCTAAAAGTATAAAATACTTGTCAATATCATTGAGTCAATTCCAACTCATAGCAACACTCCATTAGGTTTCTGCAGCTGCAAATCTGAACAGGACAATCCTGCCCATCTTTCCCCTTTAAAGTAGCTGGGACTGGTGACACATACATAACTTTTCATCTTGCAACACAACACATGATGAACTTGTCAGAACATCTTGTAAAGTGTTTTATACAATACTCTAGGAATTGCTCAAGATATGCTGTATGTTAATACTATTTATGATGATGATGATCATCAACCATTATCATCATGATTATCTTTAAAAGCCTTCAAATACTTATTTAGAATTATCCCGAGGATTATAAACCAAATAAGTTATGTGTTATTCTTTTCCAATTGGTTGGTCAGTTAGCTGTCCACCAAATTTCCTGGTAGCTTGGTAAACACATTTAGGGCTGTATCTGTTTAGTAAAATATGTCAACTGTAATCTCATAAATTCCTGTAGCCTTATGTTTTGCTAATGCCTTCCATGCAGCTTCAACTTCTTCCTTCATCACCCTTGTTCTTGATTATACTCTCCCCAAATGGTTCTGTGTATTATTCCTTCCATCTTCTTTTTGTTCCCCCTCAATGTTGGATGGGGGAGCTTGAGCCTGCAAGGAGCAAGCTGATCCTAGACTCTTCCAAGTCCTTATTTTTTTTACTCCAATACTTATGTGTCCAAGGACAGAAAACCACAGGCACACCTTTGTAGGAGGATCCTTCCATATTATTTTGATGCTTCCTTTCATCATCATTTTGCCCTTGGCATCCTTCAGTATTTCAATGCATGGATTATATTTGTTTTTCAGTTATCTCAGCTTAAAGAGTGTTCAGTGAATTCTTCTCTTTTAACTCCGGCTCTTTCATGATATTTAGATTTGTCTTCTTGCATTGCCTTTTGAAATCGTCTATTTATTCCTTTTACTTTGACAATTCTTTTGTTTTTGCTTCTCAACAATCTAATTTAATTTTCCAAGTCTCGTCTGACATCCATTTTAGTGTTTCCTCTCTCCCCATCTTTGTAATGACTTTTGCTTTCTTCATGAATGATGTCCTTCCACAACTCAGATGGCCTTCAATCATTGGTGCTCCATGGCTCAAATCTGTTCTTGAGATGGTTTTTAAATTCAGATGGGATATATTCAAGATTGTGTTTTAATTCTTGTGGAATTGTTTTAATTTTCTTTAGCTTCAACTTGAACTTGCACGTGTATAACTGATGGTGTGTTCTCAGCATCCTGTTTTGACTACTGATATTGAGCTTCTCCAACAATTCCCCCCCGCCCCATAGATTTAGTCAATCTTATTTCTGGGTAGTCCATTAGATGAGATTCATGTGTGTAGATGTTACTTGTGGTCTTTAAAAAAGCTATTTGTAGTGAATAAATTATTGCTTGTACAAAAGTCAGTCATTTTACATCCATGTGTTTCCATTCTCAAAAAAGTTGATCCAACGGAATGTGAAAATTACCAAACAAAATCATTAATTCCACATGCAAATAAAATCCTATCGAAGATCATTCAAAAATGTCTAGAACAGTATGTCAACAGGGAACTGCTAGAAATTCAGGATGAATTTAGAAGAAGCTGTGACATGAGGGATATCATTGCTGATATCAGACAGAAAGTACAGAGTACCAAAAGAATATAGATTTATTTTTTAAAAAAGCATTTGACTATGTGGAGATCACAATGAATTATAGCTGACACTGAGAATGGAGAATTCAAGAACACTTACTTGTGCTCATGAAAAACCTGTATCC
>NW_006399759.1:25116601-25120016 GCF_000299155.1 Elephantulus edwardii | reverse complement strand
TAGGGCTGTTGTACATAGGGGCACCAAGAGTTGGAGTAGAGGCGATGGCACGTAACAACAAGAACATAAGTATTCATCATACATCATGTATTTTCCTAATAATATTGATGAAACATTAGAAATCACTTCCAGCTGGTTCTGCTGACAAACTACTTCGTCTCTGTACTTTTTCATTTCATTATTTGTAAAATAAATATTTGAGAAGTACCTACCTCATTAAGCAATTGTTAGGATTACTGAGCTAAAAGTATAAAATACTTGTCAATATCATTGAGTCAATTCCAACTCATAGCAACACTCCATTAGGTTTCTGCAGCTGCAAATCTGAACAGGACAATCCTGCCCATCTTTCCCCTTTAAAGTAGCTGGGACTGGTGACACATACATAACTTTTCATCTTGCAACACAACACATGATGAACTTGTCAGAACATCTTGTAAAGTGTTTTATACAATACTCTAGGAATTGCTCAAGATATGCTGTATGTTAATACTATTTATGATGATGATGATCATCAACCATTATCATCATGATTATCTTTAAAAGCCTTCAAATACTTATTTAGAATTATCCCGAGGATTATAAACCAAATAAGTTATGTGTTATTCTTTTCCAATTGGTTGGTCAGTTAGCTGTCCACCAAATTTCCTGGTAGCTTGGTAAACACATTTAGGGCTGTATCTGTTTAGTAAAATATGTCAACTGTAATCTCATAAATTCCTGTAGCCTTATGTTTTGCTAATGCCTTCCATGCAGCTTCAACTTCTTCCTTCATCACCCTTGTTCTTGATTATACTCTCCCCAAATGGTTCTGTGTATTATTCCTTCCATCTTCTTTTTGTTCCCCCTCAATGTTGGATGGGGGAGCTTGAGCCTGCAAGGAGCAAGCTGATCCTAGACTCTTCCAAGTCCTTATTTTTTTTACTCCAATACTTATGTGTCCAAGGACAGAAAACCACAGGCACACCTTTGTAGGAGGATCCTTCCATATTATTTTGATGCTTCCTTTCATCATCATTTTGCCCTTGGCATCCTTCAGTATTTCAATGCATGGATTATATTTGTTTTTCAGTTATCTCAGCTTAAAGAGTGTTCAGTGAATTCTTCTCTTTTAACTCCGGCTCTTTCATGATATTTAGATTTGTCTTCTTGCATTGCCTTTTGAAATCGTCTATTTATTCCTTTTACTTTGACAATTCTTTTGTTTTTGCTTCTCAACAATCTAATTTAATTTTCCAAGTCTCGTCTGACATCCATTTTAGTGTTTCCTCTCTCCCCATCTTTGTAATGACTTTTGCTTTCTTCATGAATGATGTCCTTCCACAACTCAGATGGCCTTCAATCATTGGTGCTCCATGGCTCAAATCTGTTCTTGAGATGGTTTTTAAATTCAGATGGGATATATTCAAGATTGTGTTTTAATTCTTGTGGAATTGTTTTAATTTTCTTTAGCTTCAACTTGAACTTGCACGTGTATAACTGATGGTGTGTTCTCAGCATCCTGTTTTGACTACTGATATTGAGCTTCTCCAACAATTCCCCCCCGCCCCATAGATTTAGTCAATCTTATTTCTGGGTAGTCCATTAGATGAGATTCATGTGTGTAGATGTTACTTGTGGTCTTTAAAAAAGCTATTTGTAGTGAATAAATTATTGCTTGTACAAAAGTCAGTCATTTTACATCCATGTGTTTCCATTCTCAAAAAAGTTGATCCAACGGAATGTGAAAATTACCAAACAAAATCATTAATTCCACATGCAAATAAAATCCTATCGAAGATCATTCAAAAATGTCTAGAACAGTATGTCAACAGGGAACTGCTAGAAATTCAGGATGAATTTAGAAGAAGCTGTGACATGAGGGATATCATTGCTGATATCAGACAGAAAGTACAGAGTACCAAAAGAATATAGATTTATTTTTTAAAAAAGCATTTGACTATGTGGAGATCACAATGAATTATAGCTGACACTGAGAATGGAGAATTCAAGAACACTTACTTGTGCTCATGAAAAACCTGTATCCGGACCAAGAAGTTATTGTCTGAACAAAGCAAGGGAACACTGCATGGTTTAAAATCAATAAAAGTGTGTGTCAGAGTTGTAAGGCTGAACAAATATTTCAAGAAGTTTTACTATATGAAGAAGAATGAAGCATTAGGATCTGAGGAAGACGCATCAAAAACCCGTGTTACGCAAATAACACATCTTTGCTTGCTGAAAGTGACGAGTACCTGAATGTTTGCTGCAGAGGATCAAATACTACAGCTTTCAATATAGATTACATCTCAATATTAAGAAAACAAAAGTCCTCACTACTAGACCAATAGGCAACAACATGACAGATGGAGGAAAATTGAAATTGTCAATGATTTCATCCAGTTTGAATCTACAATTAACCCACTGGTACCAGTAGACAAAAATCAAAAGTTATATTCCATTGGGGAAAAAAGTCTATTGTCAGAGATCTCTCCAAAGAGCTGAAGAGCAAAGATGTCAGTTTGAAGGCTAATGTGTATGTGATTGATGCCATAGTCCTTTCAATCACTTGCTATATATTCAAAAATTGGACAATGAATAAGGATGGCAGAAGAATTTATGCCTTAGAGTAGTTGGGTTGGAGAAAAAGGAATATCCAATGGTCTACCAAAAGTCAAACAAGTATGTCTTAGAAAAGGTGCAGCCAAGAAGTAAGGCTAATAGAAACACGGTCTGACATCCTTTGGACATTTTGGGGCTATCCTTGGGAAAGGATACCACGAAAATGTGGAGCATCAGCAAAGCGGGGGAGGACCTTCAACAAGATGGACTGACATAGTGACTGTAACGGTGGACTTGAACGTGTCAGAGATGATGAGAATGCCTCAGGATAGAGAAACATTCCAATACAATGTTCATAGGTCACTATGCACAACATATGAAAAGAAAAACAACCTATGGCTTTAGGAAGGATAATTAGAATCACTGTGGAAATAATGCAGAAGATCAGGGAAGAATTTCTATCAATTTGTCAAAATATTAATCATTAATGTTAATTTCTTTTAATTTGACTAAATATCACGTTAGGAACTTCTAGTAGTATAGTCTGCTACTAATCCTAAAATCTCTTTAGTGGTTCAAATCTATCAGCAGCTCTGCAGGAGAAAGAGGAGCAGTTTTGTCCCCTTGTGACTTAAGTTTTGGGAATTTGAAGGACAGTGTTGATGACTGGAACCAATTTGACAGCAATTAATTTGAGGGTTTGGTGCTTTTTAAAAATTATTAAATTACCATAAAATAGTAAACACTTCATCTTGATCTTTCAGTAGACATAAGCTTATTAATTAGACATGGAGTTGGTCTAAATAACTTTTACACTTTTTGATGTTGTTGTTGTTGTTATGTGTCATCGAGTCGCTTGCGACTCATAGTGACC
>NW_006399759.1:25108255-25116041 GCF_000299155.1 Elephantulus edwardii | reverse complement strand
TGATGCATCAATGAGTCAGAAACACTGACGCATAGATGACCCTCCAGAAGGTTTTCAGAGACAGTTAATCACACAAGTGGAGACTGCTCAATTTTCTCCTGTGGGGCAGTTCATGAATTCAAACAGCATACCTCTGGGTTGCCAAAACAATTCCTTACCACTAAGCCACCAGAGCTCTCTACATGCTATATGAGCACTTAACAAAAACAACATGTATTAGTATTTATCAGTACTGTGGAAAGAAATTATATATTGACCAGAAGGTTGCACTTGATGCTTTTTAGATCTATTGAATCATATGCATTTTGGGATACACACACAGAGACACAAACACCACAGGTGTCATTTTTCTTCTCTTTAAAAATAATCTTCTTGATTATTTCATCCATTATTCCCTTTCTCTTCTGCTTTTATGTATACTTTCTGCTAAAGTGCTTTTCCAGCAGATTCCTATTAAAGTTAGTTTTTGCCCAATTAAACTCAGAGTTCATATAATCTGTTTCTATTACTGGGAAGCATTCACAGACCCTCCGGAGTTCTCCAGGAAGGAGTATCTTCCCAGCTTAATGAACACATTTTCAGCTGAGACCTGGAGACACTTCTTCTAGGGAAGTGGTTCTCCAGTTTAGTATTGGCCTCAATTTTCATATAGTCTGCTGTAGTGGGAGTTAAATATTCTTAACACCCTTTTAAAAAATTTTTTAATATGTCCAAGAGACTGAAATAGATTTAGCTTCCATGTACAAGTCTGTCCTGTGCATAATTTTGCTGTTAGAACACCTGGGTATATGGAATAGTCAAGCTTTTAAAATTGGTTAACAAACTGAAAAGAAAATATGTAGAAAAGCATCCAAATATTATCTATGAAATTCTATCATTTGCAAAGTTTCTTGTGATGCAGAAGATGGGATATTGAATGGCTTTCTTAACCAGTGGATTTGAGTTTCACCACATTGCTAGGTAAGACTATGTAAATATGTGAATGAAGCAAATAGCATCTTTGGGGTAGGAACATATGAATAGGGTACAGACTACTAATGAGCAGAGTGGTTGATTTTGCTACTCCACCAGTCTTAAATTCAGCAAGCTCAAGAGCAGAAAATGAACTCTTTCATTATCACCAAGAAAGAAGCAGAGAGCGCAGTGTGCCCATCTGGGGTAAAGATAGAACTGTATGAGATAGATCAGGACTGAGAGACCAGAGATGGAGAAATGGAACTGCCATCTCACAGAGCCTAACTTGAAGGACTTTGCTCAGCCTTACTGGAGAGATGCAGGAAGATATCAATTAGGTGAAGCTAGACTGCTCGTTGGAGGCAAGGATTCTGAAGCTTCATCTGACATAATTTCAAGAGGGACGTCATGCTTGGGAGGGTGGAGGGACAGTGCAGGAGAGGTAGACCCTCCATGGGATAGATTGATTCAGTCACTGGGGTAATGGGAGTAGGTGTATCAGAGACAAAAAGTTTAACATAGGATAGAGGAGGGTTTAGGGCTATTGTACACAGGATTGCTATGAGTCGCAGGCAACTTGATGGCACTTAATATCAACAAGACCAACAACAGAGCTGTGTAACACTGGCCCAATCCAGCGAGGCTAAAGGTCTGAGGACCTGAGAGGATGCCTGTGAAATGGTCTTATGTTAAGAACTGTATCCTGATTGGTTTTTGAATCTAAATTGTAACATCTTACTCCCTAATAAACCTCATAATTTTGAATATGGTCTGTAAATTCTGTGTGGTCATTGCAACACACTAGCAGACTAGTAATTCAGTAATAAGAGCCCTGGGAGGGACAGGGGCTGTTAGAACTGAAAAATAGGTTTAGGAATGGGGTACAGGGGGAGAATATCTTACCTCATAGCAATCAGTGTTGAGGATGAGAATTCTTTCTACTTCTGAAGTTAGAGGAGGTCAGAGGATATAATTTTCATGCCAGTCTTTATCTATCTATCTATCTATCTATCTATCTATCTATCTATCTATCTATCTATCTAATCTATTATATATTATCTATCTAGTTATTATTTTAGTTATTTATGCTAGTTGTCTGCTATGGTCAAATATTTTGGAATATGATTCTAACATGCATCAAAGTAGGGATGTAAAGTGATTCCAATTGATTCAGTCATTGTCAGGAAAATACCTGAACAATGACAGTATTTAGAATTTTGAGAAGCTGAATGATAACCATAATGAAAAAATTTAAGAGTTAAAGCCCTAAAAATTGGAGGTTCATAAGAGGCTTAGTGATAAGGAGCCTGACCTATAATAATCCCCCTTCCAGTTACTGTTCCAGTTTATCTCCATTTCATAAATTTAGATCTGTTCTGGTCTTGCTTCACTGGCCACGACTTATCTGGGAAGAATCAGTTCAAAGACCTGAATGCAGGTCAATGACCTGGAGCTTTCAGTATCCTAAGTGTGTTACATTCCTAGCAGGACATGTCCACAACAATGACTGAAACATTATACAGAATTTAGGATCCAGTCAAGCCCTAAAGAGTCTAGGAAACATATGTTAAAAACTCAGGACAAACTAAGTGTAGAAATATTTCATCTCATCTTCTACATGACAAAATGATTTGGTATTCATGGCCCCTTCCAATGGCTATAATAATAATGGAAAATAGTCTAGCTCAAAGAGGCCTGTAAAGCAAGTTGACAGCACACACATGGCCCCTGAGTAAAGGCCATGGCTCTTTTCCATTGATGGATGAGGATCTTTGCTCTCACAGAGCTTCTTCTACTGCCCCAACTACATTCCTCAAGTAAAGAATTGTCTAATCTTTTCAAAGAACTCCTAAGTGAATGAAAGGGAAAAATACCTTGCTATAGGCTATGCTCCTAGTGATAAAGTTTAGTGTACTAACGCAAATATATTTTTTAAATACTTTATCTTATTTTAAAAAAAGACTTTAAGATAGGTTATTATAGGTCCTATTCTCTAGGAAGCTCTGGTGGCCTGGTGGCAAGAAGCTGGGCTGCAATCCAAAAGCCACACAGTTCAAATCTACCAGACGCTCTGTGGGAGAAGGATGGGCAGTCTCTTCCCTTGCAATTAACTTCCCCTGAAAACCTGCCGAAGGGTCAGCTATGGGTCAGTTCTGACGATGGTACACAAGAACAACAACATGAAAATTCATTACTTTTGAGTCAATTCAAACTCCTACCAACCATACAGGACAAGAGAACTATTTGATAAATCAGTAAATCTCTACAGAAGCAAATGACACATCTTTCTCCCGCAGAGCAGCAGTTAAGTGCTTAACCACTGTGTCATCAAGGCTCCATTATATATGAATAAAGAGAGCAAACACTTGAAGAATGAAAGTAAGGGGAATAGAAGAACGAAAGAAGAACAGCAAGAGAAAGACAAATTGTGATAGTATATGTATGACAGGCCCATACAGTTCCATATATTCTTGAATTTTGATGGAGACGACTTGAAAGTTTGGAGCTGAGCTTCCAAATAGTTGAAAAAACAGATAAAAGAATGGTCTTTCTCAGGATTTGCTTGTCAGAAAAGTAAACAACTGGGATACACTTATTCTGAAAATTAAAAAAAAAGGGGGGGGGGAGAAAAAGTGGGTATGTGTATAAAAAGCCAAGCAAAGAGAAATTGTTTCAAGCTAACTCATTAGAGGTTGCCTCACAGAGGAAGTCTTACGTGGGGATGAGCTGAAACTAAGTGGATTCTTAGCTGTACAACCTTGTATGACAGGCCAAGGCTAAGAAGAACTCTGCAAGCCTACACGCCTATTGCTATGTTGTACAAAGGATGCATACTACTTATTCCACATCCCTGAATGCAGAGACCTTGCTGTTATCTGTTACTTGAGTCTGGCTCATAGTAACCCTGCATCAACACTACACAACGGAACTGAGCTGCCTCATGAGGGTCCCTAGGCTTCATGGAAGCAGACCTGCAGGGCTTTCCTCTCAAGGAGCCAGCAGTAAGTTTGAAACACCAACCTCTCAATTAACAGCTGAGAGCATCATTGTTGCACCAGAGCTGCTTGGTATGGAGGCCTGTATACACCCAGAGAGTGTGACAATCCAGCAGGAGTTCGGAGCCCCACTGGAGGACTCTGACCTCAAGCCCTTCAAGTGACACGATTTCTGGGTCATTTCTATAGATAGTGTATGGATGTTCAGAAAAATGGCAAAGGTCTCCTCTGGAATAAAATAGGAAAAGTGACTCATATGACAAAAGAGAAAAGTAGGGCAAAAAAATGTATAGATATAAATATATACTAAAATGTTAGAAATGAATTCCATAAAGGGGAATGATAAGAGGTACTCCAGGTATAAAATAGTTCAAGTAACAATTGAGAAAGAGTTTGCTTATTATTTAAAACTACCATGTTTAGGGGAGCTCTGGTGGCCTAATGGCAAAAAAGCTGTGCTGCAATCCTGAAGGCACACAATTCGAGTCTACCAGCTGCTCCATGGGAGAAGGATGGTCAATCTCCTTCTGTGTGATTAACGGCCTCTAAAAACATACTGGAAAATCAGCTATGGGTTGGTTCCAACTCGGCAGTACACAACAACAACAACATGTTTATATTGTAAAGTTTAGTTAGCTTTGGAGCATATGCATGTGCGTGTACACACACACACACACACACACACACACGCACACAAGCACACACACACACACACACACACACACGACATCCTCCCTTGTCAAAAGTCATTTTTAAAGTCAAATCCTCCCTGAGACTGATATATCTATAGCCATGTGTATGACAATGCTAAAAAACGAAATACCTTCCTGAAAAGAAGGTATATTAGAAGTGAAGCAGAAGAGAGAGTATAAATGAGGTCCTGGTGACCCAATGAGGAGGCAGGAAGTTAAATGGCAACTTGTAAAGGGATGGGTTCTACGTATGGACTCTCCAACCATCCTGATTGGGATGTTTCCTGTTTTGGAGCACGGCACTTGAAGACAGAATTTCTTTCATCCATGAACATTTTGGGTGGTCTTTTTCTTTTTAAGGTTTCAATGGCTTTTTTTGTGTGTCTGGATTTCCTGGGATACTGTTCCTTTTCTACCAAAGTAAAGGTGTATATGCATTTCAGTCATTGAGACTTTGGTATGAATTGACAATTGGCCGAGCCCTTTTCTGTGTTACTGCAAGCTGGAATTTAAACATGTAGACAGAGATATAGTCATTTGAAACACAGTATTGGCCAAAATAGTAATAATAAGAAAGACAAAACTAATGTCCTCAAGAGACAGTCTAAATAATTGATCAATGAGTGTTTTAAAGAGATGCACACATAAAGCTACCAAATGTTGCTGTTATGTGCCATTGAGTTGCCTGTAACTCATAGCAACACTATATACAATAGCTCTGGACCTATTCTGAGCCTGTCTCACTGTTTCCAACACACCTACCTCATTGCCTCAGTTACTGTGTCAATTCATCTTATCCTGGGTCGTCTTCCCCTGTGCTATTCTTCCCCCCTTCTGAGAATGATGATCTTCTCCAAGAAATGGTACCTCCTGGCCACATGCCCAAAGCATGTGAGATACAGCTTCATAATCCTTGCCTCCTAGTAGCACCTAGGTTTCATCCTCTCCAGGACAGACCTGTTTGCTCTCTTGGAGGTTCATGGTATGTTCAATACTCCAACACCACAACTCAGAGGCATTACTACTTCTGCCATCCTTAGCTACTGTTCAGCTCTCTCATGCACAGCAATTAGTTGTGGAGACTGCAGACTGAGTCAGTCGCCCTTTAGTTTCTAGACTGACATCGTTGCTCTTTAGCACTTTAGAGAGATTCCTGACAGCAGATTTCTTCAATGTAATTTGTCTTTTGATTGTATGGCTTCTGTTGCCAAGAGTGTTGAGTGTGGAGCAGAGCAAGCTAAAACTGTTAACAACTTCAGTCTCTTCTCCATAGATCACAGTGCTGTCAATTCACCCAGTGATGAGAATCTTTGTCTTCTTGATGTCAAGCTTCAATTTCTATTGAAGACTGCAGTCCTTGACCTTCTGTAGCAAACCTCTCCAGTTTCAGCAAGCAAGGTCATGTCATCTGAGTCTTCCTCCAATCCTGCTGTCACGCTCCTCCTCTTAAAGTCTAGCCTCTCAAATTATCTGTTCCGCGCATAGATTGAAAAAAAAAGTATGGAGACAGGATGCATTCCTGATGCCTTCTTTTCCTGATTTTGAATCATGTAGTGTTTCCTTGTTCTGTTTTGATGACAGTCACCTGGTCCAGGTATAGGTTTTGCATGAGCACAATCAGGAGTTCCGGCAATCCCATTTTTCTCAAGGCTACCCACAGTTTGTCATGATACACCCAGTCAAATACTCTTGTATAGTTTATGAAGTATAGATATTCCTCTGGTACTTTCTGCTTTTAGCCAAGAGCCATCTGACATTGGCAATGAATGATATCCCTAGTGCCATGACCTCCCCTAAACTCAGCTTGTATTTCTGGTAGTTCCCTGTGGATGTACCATTCCAGTCATATTTGGATTACCTTCAGCAAGATTTTGCTTGTGTGTGATACTGTTTGATAATTTCTACTCTCTTTTGGATAACCTTTTAAAAAAAGAGAAAATAAATATGGATCTCTTCCAGTCCATTGACCAGGTACTTTCCCTCCAGATTTCTTGGCATAGCCTGGTGAGCATGTCCAGGGAAGCATCTGTTTGCTAAAATATGCCAGTTAGTATTCCATCAATTTCTGTGGCCTTTCCCTCCCCAATTCATTTAGAGAAGCTTGAATGGCCCTCCTTAATCAACATTGCCTCTTGGCCATATGCTGTTTCATGAAATTTGTCTATGTCAGCCAATTCTTTCTGGCACAGTGACTTCTGTGCTCCTTCCATCTTCTTCTAATGCTTCCTGAGTTCAACATTCTCCCCATAGCATCCTTAAGTATTGTAACTTGAGGATGGAATTTTTCCCTCAGTTCTTTCAGCTTAAGAAAGGCCAGTGTAACTCTCACGTTATCCTGGAATAATGGATTTTAGCTCTGAGTCTTGGTTTCCTCAACTGCACAACAGACTATAGTAACATCTCCAGCACAGGAATCTTATAAGAACTAAATGAGAAGAATGTGAAGTGCTTTGTATGCAGTAGAATGCTGTACAAATATAAGCTATAATTATTCAACATTACAGCTCATTTTACGATTTAAGATATTCAGGGGATCAAAGAAATGTAAGCAACATCTCCAGAATCATACAGATCATTTGCATTTTTATTTAACATTCAGATTCAGTCTCCCAAGATCCATGGTCCCTTATGCATATCCTTACGCACGTCCCTTTCACACAAACCCACCATCAGGTGAATGTTCAAAGGTATTAACAGCCAGCACAGAAAGATATTTTTTTTCTTTTTGAGCCAGACACTGCATTTTAAATATATTTTTTTTATTTAGCCCTCAAAATAAATGTAAGAGAAGGTCTACTTGAGAGAATTTAGTCTTATTAAAATTAAGTGACAAAACTGATTTAAAATATAAGTCCTTATAGATAATGGGCATTGGAACAGATGAGAAGAACTGTCTGAAAGGAATATATGATTAAGCATTGCATGTACGACAGCAACCTGGAACATGAGGTGCATTGCAAAGTGGACTGGGAGGGGAGGGGAAAAGGGAGGGAGGAAAATGTGTAGCAATGAATGAGTAAGAATTTAACAAACTATATCTGCAGAAGACTCAAGCAAGATTCACACCTCACTCCATATATAAAAACCAACTCAAGATGGATCATGGATCTAGGACTAAAACCAAGGACTATAAACTTCATTAAA
>NW_006399759.1:25105803-25106930 GCF_000299155.1 Elephantulus edwardii | reverse complement strand
TAAATGGAAATCCAAATTCTCTGTAAATGTTCATTAAAATTATTTAAAAAAAATAATTTAACACACTATAGCTCTTTATTATGCTTTGAGACAATATTATTTATATGTCTGTGATAATTACAGACTTAGGTTTTCAGATACCTAAGAGATTAATCCCATATTTTAATTCAAAAGCCCTCATCCTCAAAATTAAAAAATAATAATAATTTGAAGATATGGAGAGTGAAAATATCCATTGCTGTTCTTTTACACTATCAGGTCAGAAATACTGTCTTTTAGTGGGCAGTTGAGAAATCACAGAAACCTGAGCTTTGCTCAAATGATTATGTCTATAGTTACTGCATTTTATAAACATAAAGTTAGGTCTAAGGAATATATGAATACCTAATGGGAAAAAAGCCTGCTAACGTGGCGTATGATGCAGTATCAATACTGAGAAGGAATGAAATGTGTGCGCCATAGCAATTTAAAGAACATAAAACAAAACAAACCCAATCCAACTGCCACTCGGTCTGCTCTGACGCCTGCAAGCCCCTTGAGTGTTTGAGTGTTGCTGCTCCCCCTAAGTTTTCAAATGCTGATGTGGAGACAAGTAGATACTCAAGCCTTTCTTTTGAGGCATGTGTGAGTGGACTCAAAGCACCGACCTTTCAGCATCCTTAATTATTCCCATCACTCAGAGGCTACAAAAAAGAAGAGGGGTATGAAATCACTGCCTACTTTGGTTCCAATAGGCCAGATGAAGTGTGATCCTAAACACTAGAATCCTTAGTGACAACGACCTCCCTAAATAAAAGTAAAGAACGAGTCCTAGTCTGAGAAAATGTAATCCAGAGATATTTTAATAACAGTATTCATTCCCTTATTATTTTGCAATATAAATTTCACTTTCGGTAATTATGTTGAGAGAATTTTCATTCCATTCTACTTAGAACCACAGACACCGCCTATGGAATAAAGTCAAGCAACCAAATGATACTTGTATTGGGCATAAGGTGCTGAAAAAGATCTCTTTAAAGTGCGAAAAAGCGGAGATATCTCCTAGAACACTAAGGTATGCCTGACATAAATCACGGTATTTTTAATCATCTATATGCATGCAGATGGTGACCAATGAATTAGGAAGA
>NW_006399759.1:25081987-25105228 GCF_000299155.1 Elephantulus edwardii | reverse complement strand
TCAGTTTCCAAAATGACATCTTTGCTCTTCAGTACTTTGCAGAGGTCCCTGACTGCAGACTTTCCCAAGGCAATTCATCTTTTAACTTAGCAATTAGATATGACAACTGAGGCTGAGTCCTCAAGTATGGAAACACAAGGAGGAGGAACAGTTGTAAGAAGATATCAGTGATTGGAACATGGAATGTGAGAACCATGAATGTAGGATTATTGGACACTGTTAAGAAAGAGATGGAACAGATAAATTTTGACATACTAGGTAATAGCGAAATGAGATGGACTGGCATGAGACATTTTGAGTCAGAAGATCATATGATCTACTACACTGGAGAAGAAAAGGTGAGGGAAAATGGGTTGCTTTCATAGTTTAAAAAGTCATTTCCAGATCGATCCTGAACTACAATGTTGTAAGTGACAGAATGATACTCATACACATAAAGGAAGTCCTTTAAAAGCTAGGATGTTGGCATTTTTTTCTTACACACTCTGGTCATGTTATCCGGAGGATCTACTCTGGAGAAGAACATCAAGGTTAATATAGTAGAGGGTCAGCAGAAAAGAAGATGACATTTGATGAGAAGAAATGGTTTAGTGGCTACAATAAGGGATCAAAGCTAGAAACGATTGTGCGAACGGATAGAATCAGTCAGTCACACTATAAAACACAGGGTTGCCAACAGTGACAGCTGATTGAAAACTTCCTAACAATAATAAGTGAGAATATTAATTATTCATTTTTTAATCCTCTCAAGACATAGGCCACATCCAAAGACAGGTGCTCTGGACTCACTGTGTAGGTGCTATGCATTCTATTTAGAAAGATAATTGAGAGACATGCACATAAAAATTTAAGAACATAATCTATCTGAAAATCCCCAATTTTTGATAAATGGTATGTTTCCAAGTCTTGGTATGTGTTGTTATTATTTGAAAGAAGCGAAAACACCAACATTACTTATTTTCTTTTAAGTGCCTACAGTGCATCTAGAGGTCCTGGGTGACAAAAATGATTTGCACCTGGCAGTTAACCTGAAAGCCAGTGGTTTGAACCTACCCAGTAGTGTCACAGGAGAAAACGGAGTCACCTTCTATAAATATTCCAACCCAATCCACACCAACTGCCATTGAGTGGATTTTGATTCAGCGTAAACTTTAGAGCCTAATACAGTTGCCACACAGGGTCTCCAAGGCTGCACACCCAAGTGTTTAAGTACTTTAGGACCAAGGCTCTAAGTACAAAGATCACAGCTAAGAAAGTCCTACAAAGCAGTTCTACCTGTAACACATGAAGTTGCTATGAGTAGTGATTAACTTGATGAATATGGTTTTTTGGTGGGTTGTTTTTGTTCTTTTGTACTGTGTGCTTGCCACTATATCTGCCGCCTCAGCACTCTTTCGTTTACTCAAAGCTTACACAATCATCCAGGTAGCTAAAACTGGCATTAATTTAGGGAAAAAGAGGCTCAGAAGAGGTAAGCAACTTACTCAAAATAACAGTAAGAGTCAAATACAATTGTGAAAATGTGTGGATCCAAAGTCTGTGTTCTTTTCTCCACAGGAGGAGATATGTGAGATTCTAGAACCACAGAAGTTCTCTATTTGGGCATCAGGGAGCCTGTTGTCCCTGAAGGTAAGAGCAAAAACCATTATCATTTTCTCTCTCTTGATAAATGACCTACCTTTTATCTTTTGTCTCCTTCACACATTTAATTTCCTCACACTTTGGCAGAGGGAGCTGTTGAGAGGGCTTCTTTCTCTTAGCTAATCTAAATTCATGGCATCTTTTATTGTGTGTAAGCTAATTTGAGTCTACAACTTCTATTGGATTCCCAAAGGTATCTAGTATACACTATTGTTAGGTGCTCTCTCCTAGGCTCTGATTCATCAGGACAACAGAACAAAACCTTGCCCGATCCTGAGTCATCCTCACAATCTGTGATATTCAAGCTCCTTACAGTAGTAACTGCATCTTATTGCTTTCCCATTTGGGGGTCTCTGACTCCTTCGGTGACCCTCCACTTTTCCAAAGACTAGATGTCCTTCTTCAGGGACTGGTCTCTCTCAATTATGTGTACCAGGAAGGATGTAGTTCTTCACAATTCAAAGAAAAGAAAATGTAAGTAATCAGGAAAACTCTAGTTCATAGAAGAAGTGAAGTTGTCAGTCAGAGGTAAAAAATGTCATGAATTAAGTTAGCTGAAGGGATCCCTCTTAACCCTTCAAAGCTGTGAGGAAATTAAGAGTGTGAGGGGGCCAAAGATATTAGTTTGGTGATTTGTCAAGTACTACAAAAAGAGATGTTTTCCCCCCCTCAAGACTGACGCATTGTGACACGACTTTAAAATGGGTCCTTTTAGATTTCCTCCTTCCCAACTAGCCTAGAAGAGAAAGGGTTCTCTTGTCACTATCAGGAATGCTAATAGTACCTATGAAGTCTGACTCTGAGTCTCTGCCAGGGAGATACTCATCCACATAGGGTGACAAGCCTGGGTGTGTGCACATGGCCTTTTATATGACTACTTTCTTGGCTTTGAGCTTAAAACCACTTCCATGGGGGTTAGCTCTAAACTAGTGGAAAATAGTGACTAATTTAAAGAGAAGACTCATCAACAGTCTGCATTATACAGGTGTCACAACTCTGCTTGCTGAAACTGTGGAGGACCTGAAGCACTTGCTATGGAAGGTCAGGGACTGCAGTCTTCAGTATGGATTGAGGCTTCATATCAAGAAACAAAGATTCTCACCACTGGGCCAAATTGGCAGCTTCATGAAAGATGGTGAAGAGATTGTTCACAGTTTTAGTTTGCTTGGCTCCACAGTCAACACTCTTGGCACCAGCAGCCAGGAAATTAAAAGAGGTATTGTGATGGGAAAGTCTGCTGTTAGGGATCTCTCCAGAGTACTGAAGAGCAATGGTGTCACTCTGGAGACTAAGGTGCACCTGATACAGGTCTTCGCAATCAGTTGTTATGTGTCAGAGAGTTGGACAATGACTAGGGAGGAAAGAAGGAGAATTGATGCCTCTGAGCTGTGGTGCTAGAGAAGAGTACTGAATGTACCATGGACTGCTCAGAAAACAAATAGGGTTAAACTGGCTGCTCCTTGGAGGCAAGGATTCTGACGCTTCGTCTGACATATTTTGGTCATGTTGCAAGGAGAAACCGGTCCTTGGAGAGGGACATCATGCTTGGTAGGGTGGAGGGACAGTGCAGGAAGCGAAGGCCCTCTATGAGGTAGATTGATTCAGTGACTGGGGTAATCGGGATGGGTGTGTTGGAGATAGTACAATTGGCACAGGACAGAACAGAGTTTAGGGCTGTTGTACATAAGGAAGCTATGAGTCAAAAGTGACTTGACGGCACATAATAATAACGACAACATATACATCACTAAGATCTCTGGCAGCTTAGTAGTAAAGAGTCATGCTGCCAAACCAAAGGCAAATAGTAGAATCAACCAGCTGCTCCATGAAAGAGAGCAAGAGAGATGGGTAATCTTCTCCCATGCAATTTCTTGTCTCTGAAAACCTGCTGGAGGGTCAGCTATGAGTCTGATCCAACATGATGGTACATAACAACACTAAAACTATCAGTAGATTCCTTTTGAACATTGCTGGGGCTCACCAGAGCATGTGAAGTCAGAATGCTTCCTGCTAACCTACAAAGAGAACCAAATTAGTAGTTGAGGCCAATTTCACATGCTGCTCTCCATCCCTACCTTTTATATCTGAATACAAACTTTTAGCAGAGCTCCCCTTCTGGAAAGCAATAGTCTCCAAACTCCAGCTCTATTCTATTGTTGTCTCCTCCTCCTGGCTCATTCATTTCCACCTTACTGGCAGACTGAGCTTTCCAGACACAATCTGATTATGTTACTTCCTCTCTTAATCTGCTTCTGTGTGCCCTATGCCTTCCCCTAACCCAACCCCGCCACCCCCACCCCAGAGGCTGCAGGATAAAACCTACCCCAAAGTGCCTGTTTGGCACAGACAGCCCCCACCTCTGCTCACAGCTTCAATCAGGCCTTGGTCTTCCTCCCGGCCTGCACCCTGTGCTCTGCCACATGGGACCCCCCGGCTTTGCTGGAGGAGCCCTGTTCACTATTGCCTCAGGGCCCTTACACGTGTTTCTTCTCCTGTACAAAATCATAGTGACAGCTAACATTTTTAATGACATGCAGGCCCCGCTGATGAGAGATTCTCATACGTTCTCAGGTTTAATTTTTACAACAACCCTGTGAGGTTGAAACTAGCATTTTCCTCATTTTAGAGACGAAGAAGGCAAGGGAGAATGGTTGGTCACGTGACTTGACTGTACTCCACGCCCCTGTATTGCACATGCAGAAATGGCTGGATTGATGTGTGTTCTCAACAACACAACAAACAGAAACAAACAAAAAATAATCTGAGAGAGGATCAGAAACTTGCTTAAGCTCGAAAAACGCATGGTCTAAGATTTCATTCTATCTGACTTCTGAGACCCTTAATGATAAAATTGCTTCAGGCCCCGACCGCAGGCCCTATGCTGCCTCCCACAGTGTGCAGCCCTGCGTCAGAATTACCTTTCTATCTTTAGTTTGGAAATCAGAGCTTTCAGAAAAGAAATTTCTAATCCCTCCCTGCATTTCCACCTCAATAGAATAAAGTTCCCCTCCCATGAGTGAATTTTTTCCTGCTTACCTAACACATTGTATTTACTGCATGATAGTACCCATCAGAGCCTTCTGGAATTACATGCTTCCTCATGCATCTGAGTTTAAGGGCTTCTTGGGCAGGGTTGTTTTGACATCTGATTGCATCCCCAGCACTTGGCATAGGGGCTGATGCAAAACAACAGTGAAATTCCAGAGATAGCTGAATAGAGAGCCAAGGAGGAGTTCCCAGACATCCCCAACCCTGGGCAAGAAGAGAAAACACTGAGCTAAAGCTGCTCAAGCCCATTTAGAGGGTTTATGGTTCAATCCTCTATCTCCAGAGCTTATTTTTAAATTGTAAAAAACAAATAAGGAAAGGAAAAGTCATTGCTATTGTGTCGGAGTCTTGGTGACTACGTAAAGCGGAGCAGAACTACCTCACAGGATTGCCAAAGCTGTAAGTCGACAGAGGCAGGTCAGCCCATTTTTCTTCTGTGGAGGACGGTGGATTTGAACTGTTAACCTTTCATTTATCAACTGAGTGTTTGATCACTGTGCCACCAGGACTGCTTTGCACATCTTTGTTAACATTGTTATTCTGTACCATCAAGCCAGAACCCACTCATACCTGGTCCTACAGTCGGTTTTCAGAGGCTGAGTAGCATCCACTTCCTAAACAATATGCCTCTGGAAACTATGAACTTTGAGAAATGACGATAATTATAAAAAGGTTTTAGGTCTTTTGTTCATAGGGGTAACTGTGAGTCGTGCTCAACTCGACAGCAATCAACAACAACAATAACAACAGCAATTCACCTGAGAGGAAACTGCCCAGCTTACTACTGTGGAGTCAATTGGTGGATTTGAACTGCCTGACTTTGACTTGGTAGAGCAACACACGACCAGTTAAAATTCTAGGGTCCACCTTGCAATCTAAGCAGATCATGGGAGTCTGAATCTGCTCATTCAAGTTAGCAACTGTAGCTAACTGAGCTGGGCAGCACGTCCCTTCCCCATATGCCACTGACCAATGAAGTCAGGAGGTTTTCTCTTCTGTTGCCGAAGGAACGTGTTGCCAAGATTCCAACAGATTATTTCATTCCAAGATGAAGGATGGAAACTGAAGCGGGAGTCTATTAAGCACTTTCATCTGACAATAAAAATGAGTTAATGGCTAAAATGTGTTTTGAAAACGTTTTAACACTACAAGTAATGGCACTCAAATGAGAAAATGCCTTGAATATTCTCATCGATCATTAATACCATGGTGTCCCTCAAAAGGGCTTGGTGTTCCCCATGGAATTCACACTGCCAGAGTCCAGTTGGAAGGCAATCCATGGGAATTCTTTTAAAAAAATATATATCAAGAGGCCATTATGGGACTGAACAATTAAGTGCAGGTTTAAAATAGCCCTTTCAATATCTGAGTTCAGTTTTCTAAAATAGACTATTACCTCATCAGAGCTAATTTTCCCATAAACATCAATATTACAGCAGCAAAGAGTCTCCCAGAAATAAGGGCAAAATTAGACACATTTTAGGGCATGAAAGTGAGTGTGTTCCCCCCAATTTCAAATGCCAGTGAGTATGGAAGCAATCAAAGCCGTGCTCAACTCTGGACTCAGCCCACCGAGGGAAAGTCATTAGTGAATTTGTTCCCATTCACTTGTGAAATCAAGAACATGGTTAGGAGGAAATGGCTTGAGAAGTCTGTCCCATACCCGGAAAGCAGCTGACAGCCTCAGCCCACCCGGCCAGAGCTGACTAGTCCCAGGGCAGGGGCTCCATCAGAGCAGGCAGCCAGGGAAATTATTACTACGTAATGTCGGGGCGAGTTACTTCACCTCTCTTGGATGGTCCGCACTCACCTCTTGGTCTATAAAATGAAAGGGAACACCCTAACGTTCCCTCAGTTCTGAGGCTGTTCCCTCAATCAAGGGCAGTTAGAAAACCAACACCAAAAGCAACAGCTGTCTTCAAGTCAATTCTGACTCTGACAATCTGATGAGTGTCAGGATAGAGCTAGGATCCAAGGGGCTTTTAACCGCTCATTTCTCAGAAGCAAATCACCAGGGCTTTCTTCCAGAATACTTGAGGGTGTACTGGAACCGCCTATCTTCTGGTGAGCAGACAAGGGCGTCATACATTTATAACACCCAGTGATTGGGGTTTGAATTAAAGAGACTGGCACTTCTTGCAATTACAAACTTCCTTTCCCTGAAATCTGCTGTCAGGCATTTAAACAGCCAGTCTCCTCTTCTTCAGGATGTGATGCTGCAGAGGCAGCTAGCTGGCCGCACGTCTATGCTTCTCTTCAAACCCTCCTCCCTTAGATGCTGAGGCTCCCGTCTCCTTGCTCTTCTCATCTCATCTCTGAATGTTCCTTCTGATTTTTCTGTTTTTCCATTTGGCCTTTAAGTGGTGGCATCCGGGGTTTGTTTTTCATGTTATTTTCACACTCTCATCCTGGTGAGAGTCTCTTCAGACTAGTATACACTCGGATGCTTCTCAACTTCTAACACTGAAGAGCGTGGACTCTCTCCCCAGCAACAGACCAGAAAGCATAAGCATTTTGGCACAGTCAGAATTCCCTCCTTTGTTGTCCTCCCCAAAGACCACCCTCTCTCTTTCTCTCAATGAGAGAGAGAGAGATCACTCATGGCAGTTGAGTCAGAACCAACTCATAGCTGACCCTCCAGCAGGTTTTCCAGGCTATAAATCACACAGAAAGAACCATCCTGTCTTTCTCTTGTGGAGTTACTCTAGGTCTGAAGTATCAGAGAGCCCTGGCCTTGGGTTAACAGTGCAGCTCCCTACAGCGAGACACATCCATAATTAGCTACGCCAGAGTGTTAGTCTTCCGTTTCTTCCTTCTGTGAATCTCTGACATTCTCTTACCTAACTCCATCATTTCTGCTTGCTCGTCCCTCCAGGCCTCTCCTCTGCACCCTCAATCTCTCCCTATGACACCCTCCCTCCTCCTCAGCAACCAGACACCTGATAACCCTCCTGCCAGTCTCTGAACGGGTTTCAGAAAATGTCACTTGATAAAGGAACACTGGTGAATTAAATCTCTTCCACTTTTCTTATCTTACAATAAAAAGGGAGGGAGGTGGGTAAGGAGGTTTTTCGCCTCACCTCTGCCTGGCTTTCATTCCACAGGCAGCTGTAACCCACATTTGCACTTGGGGTTTCTGGGCCTCCGTGGTTCTCTGTCAGGTGGTGAAATACGGCCTTCCAGTTCAGGGCATGGGGAGGAGCTGGAATACTGAAAGGCGTTCTTCTGTGAAGTGAATGCACACTCCCTCAATATTCAGTGCCCTGAGCAGACTTGATTTGTAAGCTTAAAATTTGCAGATTCTGAGTCTTCTTAAACTAAGGACTGTCTGTGTCAGGGAAAAATGTGATCCCATGTCAGACTTTGAAAGGAATCAGTTCCTGGGTCCAAGAGAAGGATATTAAAAATAAATAAATAAATAAAATAGGCGAACAAAATTGGCTGAAAGCAGGGAATAACAGAGGAATGTATATCTGTGTTTCATTGACTATGCAAAGGTGTTTGAGTGGATCATAACAAACTGTGGCTGACTCTCAGAAGAATGGGAATCCCAGAACACTTGATCGTGCTAATGAGAAACCTATACTTGGACCAAGAGACAGTCACAACAGAGCAAGGAAACACTGCATGGTTCAAAATTGGGAAGGGCGTGCACCAGGGATGTGTCCTGTCTCCATACCTTTTCAACCTGCATGCAGAACAGATTATCTAGGAGGCTGGGCTCTATGAGGAGGAAGGTGGGGGTCAAGATTGGTGGAGGATCTATCAACAATCTGCGATATGCAGATGATACAACTCTGCTTGCGGAAACTGGAGAGGACCTGAAGCGCTTACTGAAGAGGGTCAAGGACTGCAGCCCCCAATATGGATTGAGGCTCAATGTCAAGAAGACAAAGATTCTCACTACTGGACCAACTGGCAGCATCAGGATGGATGGTGAAGAGATTGAGATTGTTCACAGCTTCAGTTTGTTTGGCTCCACAGTCAACACTCTTGGCACCAGCCAGGAAATTAGAAGACTTGTTGCGATGGGAAAGTCTGCTGTTAGGGACCTCTCCAAAGTACTGAAGAGCAATGGTGTCTCTTTTGAGACTAAAATGTGTCTGATACAGGCCATGGTCTTTGCTATCACTTATTATGCATCAGAGAGTTAGACAATGACTAAGGAGGATAGAAGGAGAATTGATGCCTTTGAGCTGTGGTGTTGGAGAAGAGTATTGAGGGTACCATGGACTGCTAGGAAAACAAACAGATTCATCCTGGAAAGGGTCATACTGGCCTGCTCCTTGGAGGCAAGGATTCTAAGGCTCCGTCTAACATACTTTCGACATGTTGTAAGGTGGGACCGGTCCTTGGAGAGGGATATCATGCTTGGTAGGGTGGAGGGACAGCGCAGAAGGGGAAGGCCCCCTATGAGGTGGATTGATTCAGTGATTGGGGTAATTGGGATGGGTGTATCGAAGTTGGTGCGATTGGCACAGGACAGAGCAGAGTTTAGGGATGTTGTACATAGGGTCGCTATGAGTTGCAAGCGATTCAAAGGCACATAACAACAACAACAACAATATATATGTAGGTACCAAGAGTGTATGTGTATGTGTGTGTGTGTATCACTCTTGGTACCAGCAGCCAGGAAATTAAAAGACAAATTGCGTTGGGAAAAATGTACTGTCAGGGACCTCTCCAAAGTACTGAAAAGCAATGATGTCAGCCTGGAGACTAAGGTGTGCCTGATTCAGGCCATGGTCTTTTGCAATTACTTGCTATGCATTGGAAATCTGGACAATGACTAGGGATGATAGAAGGATAATTGATGCCTTTGAGCTGTGATGTTGAAGAGTATTGAATATACCATGGATGGCTAGGAGAACAAACATGTTCATCTTAGAATGGTGAAACCAGGCTGCTCCTTGGAGGCAAGGATTTTGAGGTTTTGTCTGACATACTTTGGACATGTTGCAAGGAGGGACCTGTCCTTGGAGAGGGACATCATGCTTGGGAGGATGGAGGGACAGCGCAGGAGAGGAAGACCCTCGATGAGATGGATTGATTTAGTGACTGGGGTGACGGCGGTAGGTGTGTTGGAGACAAGTTAGTTGGCACAGAATAAAGACGGGTATAAGGCTGTTATACACAGGGTCACTATGAGTTGCAGGTGACTCGACGGCACATACAACAAGAAAATTTATAGATAGATATAGATATAGATAGATAGATAGATAGATAGACAGATAGATAGAATATACACACACAACCCCCATTGTGTAAATATTCACCTGGTTTCTTATACTCAGCATGTTAAATTTTAGATTCAGCTATTTTGTTGTCTTTATCATTCCTCATCATTATCTCATTACTGCGGAGTCAGAATACCACTAACAGTTGACCTTCCAGCAGGTTCTCAGAAACCATAAAATACCTTGGAGGAGATTACCCAACTGCACCTAGTGGATATGAACCACCACTCTGTGCATTAGCAACACAACTTCTGACCCACGAGGCCACCAGAGCTCCCTGTATATAGCAAGAGTTTCTTTTTCTGCCCTTTACTTGCTCAGCAATATTTCTAGTGATTCTATCTGCCAGGCACTGCACTGCTTACCCAAATGCCCCACCTCTCTGGTGGTTCAAATCCACTAGCAATTTTAGGAGCGAAATATGGACAATCTCCTTCAGTGTAATTTATAGTTTTGGAATCCCATTGTGGGGTCAGTTCCAGCTCGACAGTGATGAGTTTTGAGTTGTTCACATATCTAAGGTTTATTTAAAAAAACAAAACAAAATGCATTTATGTAGTTTTGTCACATTAGACACTTGTTTTCTCTGGGACATCCGTTTTTTTTCTTCTCTGTCTCTCTCAACTCTCATTACCACTAAGTCAGATGTGACTCACAGTTGATTAGGCGATTTTCAGAGGCTATATATTGCATGGGAAGAGATTACTCATCTTTCTTCCCTGGAGCAGCTGATGGATTTGACACGCCCACCTTTAGGTTGGCGGCCCAACTTCTTACTCACTAGATCTATAGAGCTCCCTTCTCAGTCTATGAAGGTTCAGTCAGGGAGACTTCTCCCCAAGGCCTCCTTCCTGACACTGAGGCAGGATAGAATAAACCATGTTCGCTGCAGTGAATTCTTTTCGCTTCTAAAGTTCCTTTTCAGTTACTGTCTCTGCCTCCTTCCCATTCAGGTATGACCTAGGGTTCCTACACATTGCACTGAAGTGGACCTGAAGTGCTACACCACTCGTGGCTGCAGAGGACAAGGACAGTCACCATGCAAACTGAACCCAAGAAATTAATCTGAAGACATACAAGATAAATAAGGATTTCTCAAAATACAAGTATTTCTATATGTTTGAATTTGGTTTTTAAAAATATTATCTTAAAAAGAATCAGGTTAAATAAAAATTTTTTAAAAAAATTCTGAGGAAAATACACATACACAGTCCCAAACATTTTTTTTTTTGCATACAATTCCAATAAACACACAGAAAGCCCAGGAAAGGAAACCCCTTATCTATTTTAAATCACAAATTTCCGTTTACAGTCAGCCAAGCAAAATGAGGAAGCTTTTCCTGGTATGTGCAGCAAAAAATAAGCCATTCTAAAAAGGAATGGGAAGTCATTTAATAGTAAAAGTATGAGCTTTGGAGACACACAGATCTTGGGCAAGTCATTCCACTCTCTGAAAACCGAATTTTCCTCGTGTGTAAAATATAAGTCATGAGTCCTTGGCATGGTTTGTTATTAAGTAAGCATGATCATTCAGCCTAAGTACTCTGTCTTGCAATAGATCCAGGCCAACAAATCCTAGTTATCTGCGCCCCCTGTCTTGAACGTAACAAACTGCAACCACAATGCAAATAAGTCATTTCCCTTTCAGCAATAAAATCTGTACTGCTGCTCTGGAGCTAAAGAAAGACGAACCAGACCGTCGGCTCCGTGAAGAGGTGAAGCTGGGTGCTGAACGGCTGCTGTGGTTCATTCGCATGGTTATTAATCATACAAGAGCCCATTTATGACAAACACAGGTCACTCCCTTTGCATGACAAGGCGCATGGGTCCACAGAGCCCCATTATCCAAAGAAAACAGAGCATTGTGGGTGACGCGGGCGAAGCCGAGTGCACACACACAAGCGGACATTGTAAGGCTGTTTGCACAACCCCGCAGTGCTGCTCACGGATTTCCTGCCAAGGAGACATTTAGATCTCACAGAGTCCGCTGCAGACATTTGCTCATTCAATATGGCTTCGGGCAAGGAGCTTGGAAAGCATGGTGCGTGGTGCCCTCTGCTCGCCATCTCCGGAACTGCATGTTAGAACACCAGTTAAAACAGGGCCTCCTTACAGGATCCCAGTCTGTTCCCTCCCTCCCCTTCTCAAGAAAGTGAGAAGGCCTGAAACTTCAGATTAAATAATTTCATCCCTTAGATCTTACACTTGAATGTAAACTGTCCACAGTGACTAACAATTAAAATAGCGCTGCTACTCCCTTTCTTCATCTGCCTTCAGAAGCCCAGCAATGCCACTTTCATCTGACTTCCAGCATTACAACAGGACAACAAAGCCTATTTATTGGCAATGCTTTTATGGCAACTTTAGCTAGTGTTTAGAACACAATTGTGATTGATCTTCCCGAAGCTCTCTAACTTTTCTCTTTTTTGTACATACGCTGACACTGTCTTGTGTTTTGACATGAGCACACCAGGTGTCTCTGTGTGCTTTCTCACCTCATACATAAAATGTCTCAACTTTAGGGCACGCTCAACTTGACGCTGGCAATGGGAGCTGGCAGAAATTCCATGCTAATTTTTACTTTTCAGGGATGGAAAATGAGCCAATCTGCGGAAGGTCTGAGAGCTATGATCTTGATGTCCACTATTTGTTGTTGTTGTTCTATACCATCAAGTCCGGAGCACAAAATCAGTGCATTACATGGGAGGAGAATGCCAATTTTTCTCCCATAGAACAGCTGGTAGTTTTGAACCAGTCTTTGAGTTGGCAGTGGAACTCCTTATCACTACACCACAAGAGCTCTGTTGTCCACCATGTTGTTGTTGTTAAGTGCCATCAAGTCGTAGATGACTCATAGCGACCCTATGAACAAAAGTTCTCAACACTTGCGTGACTTTCATCCTTTCTCCCGTTTCACAGGGTTTCCGGAGGTAAGCTATTTACAGAAGTGGATACCACTCCTGCTTGAAAGCTTGTGTTAATTGGGGAGCTCCACCAAACACTGTCCACCATGGTAACTATCATCACATTTGACACATCAGTGTCACAGTGTTCAGCTTCACAGCAACCACAAGTTACCTCTGTACGGTAAGTGGACACACTGGGGCTATACGACCTAGAAGAATATTTGACCCAAAACAATTAAAAACAGTCCTGAGGGCCATGGATTAGTCACCCACCTTTGGCTTGGTAGCATTGCTTTCTGTCCAGTAGGCCAAGTGGTTTCTCTCTGTGTTGTAAACAACAACAGTGTCCACCTTAGTAAACATGAACTTTGACATAGAAAAGAACTAGAGATTTAATCCTAATTCAATCATTAACTAGCGAGGTGGTCTCAGTTAATGCATTTGACAGCAATTACCTTGTCTTCTGAGTCTGATTTTCATGACGAGTAAAAGAGGGATTACATTGTGAAGAATGTGAATCCTAGAACTCTCATTTGTAAAACCTATATAGACCAAGAGGCAGTTGTTCAAAGAGAACAAAGGAACACTGCAAAGTTTAAAATCAGGAAAGATGTTGGATCCTTTTACCATACATATTCAATTTGAGCAAGTACTTTGAAAAGGTGGACTATATGAAGAAGATTGTCTCATTAGGAATAAAAGAAAACTCATCAATAATCTGTTATGCAGATGACACAATCTTGTTTGCAGAAAGAGAAGAAGACTTGAAGTGCATAACACAGAAGATTAAAGTCTACAACCTTAAATATGAACTGCATCTTAACCAGTAGGCAAACAGACATCATGATAGATAGAAGAAAGACTGGAGTTGCCAACTGTCTCACTGTACTTGGATCCACAATCAATATCCAACAGTAGCAGTCAAGAAATCAAAAGATGAAGTGCATTGGAAAAATCTGCTGTCAAAGGCCCATCCTTGCTAAGAGAAAAGATGCCTGTTTAAAGACAAAGGTGCACAAAATCGAAGCCATTTTCAATTGCTTCCTCTACATCTGAAAGTTGGACAGTGATAACAGAAATGTCTTTGAATTGTCATGTTGGAGACAAGTACTGAATATCCCATGAATGTCAAAGGAACAAGTCCTTCCTGGAGGCAGCAACCAGGATGCTCCTTAGAGGCAAGGTTGGTGGGACATCATTTCTCACGATTTTAGGCATGTTGTGAGAAGACACAAGTCCTTAGAACAAGAGATGGATGGTCAGAGAAAGAGAGGAAGACTCTCAACAAAATGGATTGGCCCAGTGACGGTAACGAGTCTGAGCATATCAGAGATCATGAGGATGGCACAGGGCAGGGCATGGTTCAGATCTGTTGTTTGTAGGATTGCTATGAGTCATAGCTGATGAGAACAGACAACAGTAACAGTAGCTACCTTCAGGTTTTTTTAGGAAAAATGAGCCAACATATGTAAACAGCTAGAGACATAAACAGTAACTGTAATAATCAGTGCTACTATGATTATTCCACTCACCAGTCTTAGTTCAGTCCTCCTGCCATCATTGTTTCTTTCCTAGATGCTGATCAACATCTGTGAGGGCTTTGACCTACACCATTATCCATCTCAGTGTGTTACAATGTGGTGCCTTGTATGTGGCTATAGTGTTGAAAACTACCACAATATTTTTAAATACCAGTAGGGCCCAAATTAGGCCCTACCCTTGGCTTAGTGGCAAGAAGTTATGCTGTAATCCTGAAGGCACATGGTTCAAATCCACCAGCTGCTCCATGGAGAAGGATAGGCAATATCCTCCCATGAGGTTTAACTACCTCTGAAAACCCACTGGAGGATCAGGTCCAACTTGATGATAAACAGTAACAACAACAGGGTCACCCATACTGGACAGGTTTCAGTGGACTAAGACAGACTAGGAAAAAAAAGGTTGGTGATTGATTTCGAAAATTAATCAATGAAAATCTTACACAATAAACTATAATCCAACTCTCTTACCATGAACACGCCATCAGGAGGGATCAGAGGCTAGAGTAGGACTTCATATTTGGTGAAGTACAGAGTCAATGAGAATGAAGCAAACCCTCACAAAGGTGGTTTGGCACAAAAGTTATAACTACGGACTCAAGTCGGTGATAGTGATACGCAGGACTGGGCAGTGTTGTGGCTTGTTGTACACAAGGTCACCCTGTGATAGAGTTGGCTTAACAGCAGCTATTGCTGTAGTTCTCAAATGTACACTGATGATTATCAAATGTGTAACTCACTGTGCTAATCCCCTTGAACTCCAGGCTCATAAATCCAATGAACTACTTGATTTATAACAGATACCTCAAATTTACTAGGTCTAAAATTGGAGTGTTGCTTTTCTTCTTCAAAATTAGTCCATCTTGAGTCTTCCCCTCTCAGTACGTGACAATCATATTCCCAGAGGCTCACTGAAAAATGTTCCACTTCATTTATGACGTTATTATGCTGTTATTATGTGCCATCGACTCACTTATGACTCACAGCAACCCTGTATACAACAGCTTTGGAATTTGCTCTATCCTCGGCCAATCTTATCCTCTCTGACCCACCTCCCCCATTACCCCAAACACTGAATCAATCCATCTCATAGAGGGTGTTCCTCTCTTGAGCTGTCCCCCCACTCTCCCCAGCATGATGCCCCTCTCCAAGGACCTGTCTCTCCTTAAAACATGTCCAAAGTATGGTAGACAGAGCCTCAGAATCCTTGCCTCCAAGGAGCCGTCTGGTTTAACTCTCTCCAGGATGAATCTGTTTGTTTTCTTAGCAGTCCATGGTATATTCAATACTCTTCTCCAGAGCCACAGCTCAAAGGCCTCAATTCTCCATCTATCATCCCTAGCCATTGTCCAGCTCTCTGATGCATAGCAAGTAACTGCAAAGACCATGGCCTGTATTCGGTGCACCTTAGTCTCCTAGACTGACATCGTTGCTCTTCTGTACTCTGGAGAGGTCCCAGATAGTAGACTTTCCTAATGCAAATTGTCCTTTGATTTCCTGGCTGCTGGTACCAAAGAGTGTTAATTGTGGAGTCAAGCCAACAGAAGACATTTTATGATAGATCTTGATTTAATCCCTCCCTCAAACCTCCATACTCCAGAATTTCCACTGAGACCCAAGTCACTGCCATTCCTCACCCAGAGTGTTATACTGCACTGTACAGATCTCCTGGGTTCACTATGGTCTCTTCATTCCAACCAAACTAATACCTATTTGCAATTGGTGGTGTTGTTGTTATTGTGTGATGTTGAGTTGGAATCAATCCATAGATGACCCCATACCAGGTCCACCCGGCCTCTGCATTCCATGTTAATCCTCCTTTTTCAGTTGGTGATAGTAGTGGTGGTGGTGGTGGTGGTGGTGGCAGCATTCTGTGGTGTTGAGCTGGAACAGAGACACATGTGACTGTCCACTGGGTTTTCAGAGGCAGTAAATGGCACAGAGGAAATTGCTCATCCTTCTCCTATAGAGCAGTGGGAGGATTTGAACCCTGTGCCTTCAGGATCGCAGTGTAGCTTCTTACTACTAGGGAAACAGAACTCTCTATTGCAGTAGGAGTGGTGCTTTAAATGTTGCATCATACAACTCTTCTGCTGAAGTTCCTCAAATGGCCTCTCTCTCTGAACTCAGGGTAAAATGCTGTAGAAGGTTCTTAACAAAGTCAACAAGGCTCCATCTGCATAAAAGAGAGGAAGACCCTCAACAAGACGTATTAAGACAGTAGCTGGAGCAATGGACTTGAATATAGCAGAAAGGGTAAAGATGGTGTAGGACAGGATAGACGAAATTGCAATCAACTCAACAGCACCTAACAACAACAAAGTCCATAGCCTATAATTTTCCTCTTCTTTCTGCTTCAGCCATCCCAGCCTCCTCATTTTTTTCTTATGTTGTTGTTGTTGTTAAGTGTCATTGAGTCACAGACGATTCATTGCAACCCTATGAAGGAGAGTCCTCAACGCTTGGGTGCCTTTCATCCTTTCTCCAGGTTCATAGGGTTTCTGGAGGCAAGCTATTATGGAAGTGGATGCCACTCCTCCTTCCAAGCTTGTTTTCATCAGGGAGCTCCACCCCACTCTCTGTCCGCATTGGGTAACCGGCCGTTTAACGCATTTGACACATCAGTGTCACAGGGTTCAGACTCACAGCAACCGCAAGTTACCACTGTATGGCAACTTGTACACCAGGGCTATACAACCTAGAGGAATGTCTGAACTATAACTTCCATTTTTTTTTCCATTTTCTTGCCTGGAAAGTTGCTCCTAATATGTAAATGCCTTTTACTTAGATTTCTTAGCACATTGTATACTTCAGTGGAGCCTGTCCAAAATAGAATTGCATTCTTTTTTCCTTTCTCATTCTCTTTTCAATTCATATCATCATCTGACATATCCCCTGCTTTACTCCTAGAATCGAGCCTGATACAAAATAGAATGTCATTAACATATGAAAACAACTCCCTTGACCTTCTTATAGCCTTTTCTCTTAAATAAAGCACCAAGTTTCTTCCTTCACATCACATGAAAGGGGAAGTTCTCACATCACTCTAGCATTATGGACATCGTTCTGAAGATAGGCTTTTTCTTGCACGGATCAACAATTAACCATTGGCACTAGCAGTCAGGAGATCAAGAGATGTGTTGCACTGGCAAGTCTGCTGTCAGTGACTTCTCCAAGTTACTTAAGAACAATGATGTCATTTTGAAGACAAAGGTGTGCCCATTTTAAGGTCATGGTCCTTCTAATTACCTGCTATGTTATTTGAGAGCTGGACAATGCATGAGGATTATAGAAGAATTTATGTCTTTGAGTTGTGGTGCTAGAGAAGAGGACTGAGTATCCCATGGACTGCCAAGAGAACAAACAGATACGTCTTGAAAAAAGTGTAGCCAAGAGTGCTTTTTGGAAGCAAGGATGATGAAGTTCCATCTCTCATATACTTCTGACATGTTGCTAGGAGAGGCTACTCCTTGGAAAGGGACATTGCACTTGGAATGGTGAATGACCAGCAAAAGAGAGGAAGATACCCAATGAGATGGATTGGCACGGTGACTGCAGCAATGGGCTCACATGTGTCTGAGATGATGAGGATGGCACAGGATAGAACAGGGTTTGTCCGTTGTTCATAGAGTCGTTATGAGTCGTACTCAACTCCATGGCACCTAACAACAACCACATCAACGATGCTCAGAAATGTCTCCAAGACTCCACGCACAGAGCCCTTCTTATTTTTCCCATCTAGGCCCTAAACCTCTACCGTCACAACCCAATATGCAGCTGCAGGATTTTGACAGACAGAGCACGTTGTCAATATGTGTTGGTTTAAAGTCAACAAGATGGGAAATTGCATTTATATTGTTTGCATAGTGAACTGGTTAATAATAGCAGCAACCAAGCAATGTATGCATATGCTGCACTCAGCATTACGCTAAAGGTTTCACATATATTATCACATTCATTCCACACACCAACCCCTTGAGATGGGACTATTATTACACCTTCCCACTTTACAAATGAGAACAGTGAAGCAAGCTGAATAACCTGCTCAAAGTCACTCAGCTAATTGCTGGCAGAAGTGAGATTTGGGATTCAAATCTGAACATTTACACTCCAAGTCTCTATCTGATCCACTTGTCTGATACACCCCAGAGTAACAGATTGCCAAATGCTTTTCAGAGGGAAAAGTGGCTTAAGACATGGCCTGGGGCCTCCGTTCAGAGCAGAAGACCGATGTTCCACAACTACCAAGCTACTAAACAACTTGGGCACTGAACGGTGTGACACCAAGTGAAGGCTTTACCAGCAAATCTGTGTAGACTGAAGATGCCAGAGAAAGCTTCTAGGAAGATTGAGAATACAAATGACACTTTTATAGAATAATCAAAAGAACATACAGATAAGAATCGAGGAGAAACAGTCTCTGTGGGGAAGGGAAATGCATGGCCAGTGAGCACGGTACTAATGTGGGCCACTAAGAACTAAACCAGATGGCATGCTTTCAGGGGGTTTATAAGCAGAGAAGAACAGGAAATTGTCTGAGGAAATTTCAAAGCAGAAAGCAGGGAGTAAATTGTCCTTTGGCCCTGGAGGCCAGTCAGACGGTCACAGAGTAACTTTGAGCCTGGAGGACACAGACGATACCAATGACCCAGAATGCCACAATCTGGGCAGTGAGTCACACAGGTTCAGTGCCCCAAAGTCACTTGCTCACAGTACAAGTTACTACCTGCTTTAGGTCTCATCTTTATTGTTTGTAACTCAACAGGACTGGGCTACATGATTTGGAAAACTCCTTCCTGTTGCAACAATCTGGGATTCAAAGAGTTTCCAAATATGTATTTGAGTAACTGACAGCCAGACCATGAGCAAAATTAATTAAAAATGAAAAGCAACGTGGGTTTAAGAAACAATGAAATACTAACAACACTTCTGCCAAGAATTGATCAGACTTGTTCCCTGAAATACTTTGGATCTCATGTGACTTCTTGTTATTATGTGCTTTTGAGTCAGAATTGACTCATAGCTGGTCCTTCAGTGGGTTTTTCAGAGCCTGTAAATCATACGGGAGAAGACTGTCCCTCTTCCTCCTGCAGAACAGCTGGTAGATTCGAACCATCTACCTTTGGATTGGTAGCACAATTCTTTATTACTAAGCCATAAGAAGAGCTCAATAATGAATATGATAGCTCTTTGCAATGCTTGTTATGTCGAAAGTGACCACTGCCTGGAGCAAGGAGTGTGCTAGAGTATCTCTGTAAAAACAGCCTTTCAGAAATTAGGAGGAATGCTTAAACTACTAAAAAGAAATTGCTTTAAGCCCTTGTGAATTTTGAAGCATCATGAAATGCACTAATCTACTAATTACAAGTTCTTTTCAAATATATTCAAAAGTACATTCAAAACATAATATTTAGTCGGTCAGGGATAAGCTACCATATGCATTCAGTGTCTAGTATCATATTTTTCTCTGATTCATACTCTCTTCCTTTGGGATTGGAGAAACAATTGCATATCAGCAACATCTCCAGGCCCAGGAACCTGAAACAGGTCTCTCTGTAATCATAACAGAGTAAAATTGTAGCATGAGGGTGCTAGGTTGGAGACAAGCAATAACACTTTCAAAAAAACTCACAAGCTTTCAAAAATAAAATAAAAATCTGTGATATGACTTAATAGTGTTGCTGACATGGGTCCCCAGGCTCAGGAAATCTATTTAATTTGCCCAGGAACTGTACATTCAGTTATAATAATGTATCTTTTCAAACTTTCTAGAACTCACAAAGACAACTATAAATTGTGTTTACCCAGGTATAGACCCTCATTTCACTTCACATTTAATTCACTTCAATGATCCTTTATCCAAATCTAATACTTCCTGTCCCTCCTTCATGTGACCACTTGTGATTTGTTGCCATGGCACAATTAATTTCTTCCTTCTCAGTATTCTCACATTCTCTGTATCTTCTGCATATATTCCTATCAAAGCTGCACACACGTGTGTAGGAGTCCTCTCAGGTCAGGTCTTACCATTGCTCCACTTCCAATATCAAGCACAAGCCAAAATATGGTATAGAAAAGTGGCAAGGAATCAAAGGAATCACGACATGAACATCTGGCCTTTGCAAACATTCAAACCTCTCATTGCTGTTGAGTTGGAACTGACTCATCATCGATCTTCCACTGAGTTTCCAAGACTGTAAGTCACAGCAAGGGGATTGCCCATCCGTCTCCTGTGGAGTGGCTGATGTATTCAAAAACACCAGACTTTGCCTGTGGATTAGCAGCTCCATGCCCTTTGGACTAGGGCCCCAGAGCTCCAAACCTTAGGAAAATATGGCTCCTACAGAGCCCTGGTAATATCGTGTGAGTGACACACGTGCTAATAACCAAAATGTGGACAGTTCAAATCTATCATCTCCATGGTAGAAAGATGGACAGTCTCTCCCTCAAAAAAATTACAGAATGACAGTGTTTCATTTTTTTCCCCTTACAGTATAGAAGAACAAGCAAAAAGACATGTTTAAAAAAAATGATCACTGTTATCTGAGTAAAGGTAAAGTGTTGGGGAAGAGGGGTGGCAAAGCGGAAATAGCTAATTTAGCCTGGGATGATCTGCAATGATTCCTTGCAGAAGGGAGCTGTGAGTGAGATCAAGGAGGAAGAACTCTGGTTGCAGTTTTAAGTGTGGGTGAAGTCCCTGAGCGGTGTAGAGAGGGAAACAAAGCCCTTTACTTTCAAATCTGTCCCAATCATACATATGTGATGAGCAACCCTCTTGATGGAGCAACAGCAGTGAGTGGCTCAGCTTTTACGCTTTGCTGGCAGATCCCAGGCTCTGTTGGTTTGGTAGAGTGGTAGGACCAGTTCTTGTGTGGTCTTTCACTCTGCTCTGAAAGCCATTTCCTGCCAGGCAAATTTACGTTCATCCAAAGTGGGGCTGCCTACTTCAACCATGCAGGGAGGTATTCTCAGTCCCTGCACTTTCCCCACAACCTGGGGCTTTTCTCTCAGCACTTTTCCATGTCCCTAGTGACCTTTATTCTACGTTGAACCTATCCTTCCAAAAGATGAATACTCAAGCGCAGGAAGTTGGACTTATGTCCAAATCCACAGCAGACCACCAGGGCATGATACAAACTCAAGTTGAATATGTGTTTGCTGAATAAATAAAAGAGTTAATTCGATAGAGGGATGACAGCATGAATGATAAGATCTGTCTGTCCTAAATCCCTCCTGCCTGAGTTCTTTCATGCATTTAGAATGAGGAAAAGAGGAAAGGAAGTGAGAGGAATAAAGAGGGAAGAAAGCAGGAAGAAAGAATGGAAGAGGGTGGGAGAAAATTCTTTCCATAATGTCACATCTAATTTAATAAAGATGTAACTGGTTTCAGGGGTATGGAGAAGACAGTTCTATACTGTGCTTGAAAATTAAAAGGAAGAAATCTTGAGTCATCAGAAAAGCAAGAGATGTCCTCTGTGATGCACAAATTCATTTCCAAACAAGCACAGGCAGAGCCGAACTGGGACCACCCTGGCCCTCACCAGCAGTGAAAGTAGGCAGGGACTCTTTTACACAGGGAAGTGTGAGAGAGGGCAGTGGTTTCATGCTCGTCCTGCCAATCAGGTCTGAGGTGCTGGGAGGTCCAATCAGAGGCAGAGGTATTTCACCACCAAGCAGTGTTGGATTCCACATGCAAGATGATCCTTGCATCAAAATTTTCACAATGTATCTCAATTTGTGCTTGGCTATAATATATGGTATTACTTGGGAGTGAACCTAACTAGAGACACAAAAAACCCAAACAGTAAATTTCATGGGAGATGATTGTCCATCTTTTCCCCCTGGAGAATAATGTTAGTCATTCTGAAAGCTAAATTAATTTACTGTGACATTTAACATGGAATTTACTGTCTTCTGAAAACCCACTGGAGCATCAGCTATGAGTGGGTTTCCATTCAATGGTACTCAACAACACCAAAACTATGCTGATGCAGAGGTGTTTTTTTTTGTTTGTTTGTTTTTTTCCTAAATGGAAGAATGTGCAGTTAAGGACTTCATCCACTAAGGGGCATTATCACCTCACAATAAAATACCAGTTCTATTTAGGGAAGTGCTAATACAGAAGCAGAACTTTGTAAAAAGAACAGAGGGCTCAATTTCAGTGACTCAGATATTTTATAAACTATTCACCATAAGTAACAACAGCAAAAAAAAGGTGCAAACCCACTACCATAGTAACCACTGACTTAAATGCACCCACTCACTCAATTCCCACTTCAAGGCCATTTGAAAGGCTTACGTGTTGACCAGTCTGCCAGAAATTGAGCCACACCATTTGGGAAGGAAAAAATTAATAGATTCGGCCATTTGGCTTAGTAATCATCCTCCCTGGCCCCCTTCCGCTAATTTCTTAAATCATGTTTTCCATCAAGGGAAACATCTGTCTTGTGGTTGAGTCAACATAACTCCAATTGCAAAGTACAAGGAGTAAAAAAAAAAAAAAGCTGAAATCCCATCACAAGCTTATTGAAAATGAGCTTTCTTATCTCAAGTCACAAAAGAACAAATACTGTGTAGTGCCACTGCTGTAGAACGGGACTGACATCAGGGTCGGGGTGAGACTGAGAAAATTGGATAAATTATGTATAATGCATTAAAACAGATGAGGGAGAGAACAGCTTAAAAGAGATGTATGATTGGATATTATGGTTATGACAAGAGTCCAGAAGAAGGTTACATAGTGGAGTGTGCTGGGGCCAGGGGAGGAGATTGTATACCAATGAAGGAACTTTTCTTTTACTTTTCAAAGAGAAGAGTGAACTGGGACGGGGGTAAGGGTGGGGTGTGCAGGGAGGAAAATGCAACAATGAA
>NW_006399759.1:25019066-25081632 GCF_000299155.1 Elephantulus edwardii | reverse complement strand
CCTGCTGAAAAGGGACGCTGTGGGTTTCAGGGTGAAGATCTTCTCTCACTACTCTAAAGGGCCCCTTTGGCAGTAGGAAACACATAGACTATTATGAAGATTGATTTTGGAATTTAGATGCACTGTTATTAATTGTGCTTAGCCGTACATGTTCATATCCTTGAAGATGTATTTGAAAGAAATATTCATTCAAATTATATTTATGTCTGGAAATACAAATTAAGAAAGTCAGCAAACTGTTACAGTTCAGGATTGACACATAACAGAGATACGGATTTGAAGACAGACAGATGACAGAAGTCTGGTAGAGTTGCTCTTACAGGAAATTTATAATAAACAAAAGAAGTTAGCAAAGTTGCTGTGAACTTCCTTGTTTACTTTGATAAACCAAGACCACAATTACAAACAAACTCCCAAAGTTTATCTCTACATTTGAGCTTCAGCCCAGCCAAGCTCTGCTCCGCTGCTCCATGATGACTCAAGGAAGTGCTATCCTGATTTAAACTTCACCCTGTGCAGGAGTTCCACCGGCTGCTGTCTGAGGCCATAGCCAAGCAGGCATTTGAAGGCAGTGTCCCCAGTCTCCCTCACCCCCGCCCTCCCACCCCAGGGCTTGCAGGCCTCACAGGCAGATGGAGTACTGTTTAAGCTATTTCATCATTCCACTTGAAGATAACAAATTGTTATTCAAACCCTAGGTCTGAGCTCAAGGCATAGAATCTAAGAACTCAGGTCAATAATGTAATCTAAGGCCCCTTGGAACTCAGTGGAGCGTGAGAAGCACACCAAGGCACTAACGTGGAGACACCTCCTCTTCATTACTGATCAGCCTTAAAGACTTTGGCAAGGTCCCACATCTGTCAGCAACTGTCTTTGCTGGGGGGGGCTTCCTGGAGGACACACTCTTTTCTGTTGTTATGAGCCGAGTCATAGTGAAAGTATGTACAACAGCCCTAAACCCTGCTCTATTCTGTGCCAATCTCATCATCTCTGACATACAGACCCCCAGTACCCCAGTCACTGAATCAATCCATCTCATCAAGGGCCTTCTTTTCCTATGCTATCCCTCCAACCTCCCAAGCATGACATCCCTCTCCAAGGACTGGTCCCTCCTTGTAACATGTCCAAATTATGTCAGACGAAGCTTTGGAATCCTTGTCTCCAAGAAGCAGGTTGGTTTAACCCTCTCAAGGATGAACCTGTTTGTTCTCTTAGCAGTCCATGGTATATTCAATACTCTTCTCCAACACCACAGCTCAAAGGCATCAATTCTCCTTCTATCCTCCCTAGTTACTATCCAGCTTTCTGATGCATAGCAAGTGATTGCAAAGACCATGGCGTGTATCAGTCACACCTTAGTCTCCAGAGTGACACCAGTGCTCTTCAGTACTTTGGAGAGGTCCCTGACAGCAGATTTTTCCATCACAATATGCCTTTTAATCTCCTGGCTGGTGCCAAGAGTGTTGATTGTGGAGCCAATTAATAACACTCTTTTCCAGGCTCTTTCAAATCCTTAGCTCCCTTGCAAAATAGTTGTTAATGCAATCTACCTTTTCAGATAAAGGAACTGAGGCATAGCAGGATTATCAAAGGTGCTCAAAAGTGCACATTTCTGAATGAGTTAATTACACAAACTAGATCATGTTCTGGACAGCTGAGACTTGTTCTGAACGAAAAAGGAACTCCATTAATGTACATCCATCCCATCATACATATATGTTCCAATCATAAATACTAAAGGGTTTTTTTTTCTTCTTCTTCAACTTTTTACTGCTACTCAAAATGTGGTTAATTGTATAAGTAGTCACCTGAGAGCTTATCAGAAGTACGACTCTGAAGCCAGACCCAGTGAATCAGAATTGGTATGTCAGCAAAGTCCCCAGGTGATTCAACCTTGAGAACTACTGCCCCAGGCTAAGGACCTGTTTTCAACTCCCTTTGTCTTGTATCTCACTAGTAATTGGTCAACCACCAAATGAGATGTATTCCTCACAGTGGTTTAATATGAATGATGGATTACTGTTGTTTTCTAGATCCTGGACATTTTACTGACTATATTTGGCATAAAGGAAGGTAGTCAAACACACTATTTATTGCGCTCTCATTGGGCTAGGACTTCAAAGGCCACACGTCTCTGGTGGCTTGTCTCCACCAGCAGTTTGGAGGAAGAAAGATCAGCAATCTCCTTGCAGGTGGTCAGCTATGGGTCAGCTCCAACTTGACAGCAATAAGAGTATATAGGTCAAGCCTTCTGCTGCTGCCTGACATAAAGTATCCCAACCCCTGCACCTTAATGGCTATAATCTCATCTCATTCATCTCTCTTTGCCATCAGGTCACAACCACCTCTTCTCTGACCCTCCAGTGGGTTTGTGCAGGTTGTACATCACACAGGAGGTAAGGCCTTTGAGTTAGGAGTGCATCTCCCTACAGATACATCACCAGGGTTCCCTCCTTTATCCCTTCCATTATCAACCCTGCCTCTCACTCATCCAACCTGTTTACTACCTGAACAAAGGACCTGGCAGACATTACATTAGATGACTTCTCAGATCCCTCCCACTCCACTGTAAGCTTTTATAAAAGTTTCATGACTACAAACGCTTGGTATAGCAGAAAACCCAGGTGGTTAAATGCACGACCTGCTAACTTAGAGGAGCAAGAAAATAATAGACTCATTGGTGGACAGAACTTAGTAAACCTGACCCTTCAATATTTTATCTGTCACTGACCAGGTGGCCAGCGTCTCTCTGAGACGACAGCATCAGCTCTCACTCAGGAGACCAGGAGCTCAGCAACTCGGGGCCGTCCTGGGTCCAACAGAGAGGGTTCACCCCTGCACACAGGCACCATCTTCCAAGGCCTTGCATGTGAAGGGGTTGGCATGGCGACACCCGAGACAGTCTTTACTTGCTTCCTCTCTTCTCTTTTGCTCTATTATCACTGTGTGAGATCTTGCCCTAGAAGGACACAGAAATCCTGAGGGTGAGGTCTGATGTCAGTGGAGAACAAACGGGCCTTTGTCAGGCCCCATCGAGGAGCCAGAGGCTGGCTGAGCTCTCAGGCGTGCACAGAGGAAGGCTTGTGCTCGCTCAGCTTCGGAGTGGAGGGGCCGTGCCATCCTTTGCTGCAAGGTCCTTCCGACTGCACACCCTTAGACCTCTTCCTCCACCTAATGCCAGAGCTGAGCAAAGTACAGATATCTCCACCTGAGAGCCTTCAGGAATTTCAATCTAAAACCAAAACACCCAAACCAACAAACATAAGTCAGCACTTATCAATCCATACCACTAAAAAAAACCTATCAAGCAATCCTCCCTCGCCTTTAGCACCCTAATTCATAAGTCATCTTTAGTCAATTCCTCTCCTGCCAATTCACAATTTACCCTGTCAGAGTCTCGCACTTCCATCCCCTCCTCACCACTGCTCTGTTGGAGATGCTGTCCATGATCAGGGATGTTGCCTGTCTCTGAAAGCTCTGGGCTTGTCTAATGGCACAGGTGACCTCCCACTACCGTGGCTTCTGTATACATTGCTGTTACTTCACTGTGGGTTTAGTGTGTGACTCTACTGTCTAGGACTGGTTGGGCACAGTCAAAAGAGATGCTTAACAAGTAACTATTACATAAGGGAACTATCAATAGTGTCAATAAATTATCCTTAATAGCATATACAAGTGAGCGTTTAGATCAATATACAATTTCTTTTATGTGTTGTCTTACCAGAACCAACTCAAAGTTACCCCTCCAGCAGGTTTTAATCGGCAGTAAGCTCACAGGGACAGGGGTGGGGGAAGACTATCCATCTTTCTTCCAAGAAGCAGCTGGTGGATTTGAACCAACAACAAAATGAAAATAGCTAATAGTTACCTGTGCTAGTGGAGGCCACAAAATGAATTAACACATTTATGTGCAATAATGGGTTTAAGCACAACAGAGGTTGTGAAGATGGCACAGGATCTGCAGGGTTTGCGTCTGCTGTGTACAGGGTTGTTATGACTGGAAATTGACTTAAAGGGACCTTCTTACAACTGCATGTAAAGTATCATGCTAAGTACTTACATCTATCAGCTCATTTAAATGACAGAGTAACCTTATGCACCATTAGTTTTCTCATTTTATCGACGAGCAAACGGAATTGCAGAAAGGTTAAAAAAACCTGTTCAAGTCGCCCAGCTCATGAATAGCAGAGGAGGATACTAACCCCAGCAGTGTGGCTCCAAGCTCCGTGCTCTAAGCTAGCACTGCAGAATTATCCACCAACCATGAGTTGCTCTGGAGCTCTGTTGGCAGAGACTGCAGGGAGTCATGTTGCTAAGGTAAAGGCAGCAGCTGTGAGCTCACCAGATGTTCCTCGGCAGGAAGATGGACAATCTCCTCCCATACAATTTACAGCCTCCAAAACAGCTGGAACTCTGAGTTTGCTCTGACTCAATGGCAAAGAACTTGCATTCTTATGATTTATCAAAACAAATGTTACCTAACATCTACTCCAAAAATCTCAAACTCATTACTGTGGAGTCACAATCAACTCACAGCTGACCCGCCAGCAAGTATTCAAAATCCATAAATTGCAAAGGAGTAGATTACCCAACTTTTCCCCCTGGAGTAATTGGTAGATTTGATCTTGGAATTGGTAGTACAACTATCTACCCACTAGACAGCCACGACTCCCTAAAGTCCACTGTTGTTGTTATGTGCCATTGAGTCTCCTGTAACTCATGAAGACCCTATGCACAATAGCTCTGAACTCTGCTCTATCCTGAGCCTGTCTCACTGTCTCCAATAAGCATGATGTCCCTCTTTGTGGAGTAGTCCCTCCTGGCAACATGCCCAAAGTATGTGAGATGGAGTGTCAAAACCCTTGCCTAGATTACAGTTCTTTAAACTTGGCAGACTTAGTCCTTCAGATATTGTTCAATTTCTAGGTTCCTTACATCCCCTATTATGTCAAATGAAGAAATTGAAAGATGTCTGTTCCTCTTTTCAAGGCAGCAAACCAGGAGAAGAGATAAGTGACATTGTGGTATGAGTTTCTTGAGACCATTTCTTGCTACTAGGTGGGGTGTATATAAAAAATATTATCAAAACCTTCTTCTAAACTTTCATGGCTTAGATGCCAGGTTACAGACAAGTCATCAAAATACTGAACTCTCTCTGTAGGTCAGAGAAAGTCCTCCTATGCCACAGTAAGATCAGGAGCTACTAGTCTGAAAATGTCAAGATATCAGAGAAAGAATGACAGTCGCATCATGAGGGGAAAGTCACATGTATTCCAGCTGATTTTTCCATTTTCCAGCACAAAGAAGAAGCAAAGAAACTACACAAAGGTTTGTAACCACACTAGGACTCAAAGTAGCAGACTTGGTGACACTGGGTTCAAGGTAAATCTTCTGGACTCGGTGGAACAGATCTGCAATTCAGTTGGAGGAATAGACACAGCTCATTGCTTTTTTGTGTGTCCCCTGCCTACCACAAAGAGGTGAAAGATCTGCACTTCTGACATCCAGAAAGGCTTCCTGGTAGGAGCAGAACTGCAAAGCCTTTAAACTCACATGAAGGTTTTAGCAGAGCCTGTAAAGATTCAGGAGGCCTCAAGGACTCTGGAGACATTAGACATCCTGAAGACAGGTAAGGAAAGCGAAAATCTTGGACAACCAAACCAGCTCTCTCCTATTCACCATGCAGAAGGAATGTGGAGAGGGGAAGGAGTCTGCCAAGGTCAATGGCAAACTGTTGTTCAAGTCGGAGTTAGAATCCAATTATCCCTAGATGCCATGATCCTTGTCTCTTCTTTTTTTATCTATACCACTGAGACCCTGAGAGGTCTATCAGTGGAGGTTATTATTGGAGGATATGAAGGAAGCCTTCACGGGAAAGTGATATCTCATGAGGAAGTCAAAGGCTATGAAGACAATAATAGACCAGATACAGATGAAGGGACAGTTCAGCTGAGGAGAACAGTGTGAGTAAAGGGGCAGAAGGGTTACCTCTAAGGAGAACTCTGCTCCTTGATCTCAATCAAATCTACTTCCTAGCATTTTCCCCCTGCTCATCTGTTGTTAAAAAGGCTGTCGTTTCCCCACTTAACTGATTTCATCTCCTTGTAAAAAAATCAGTTGACTATAGGTAGATGAGCTGATCTCTGGGTTCTCAATTCTATTCCATTGATCTTTGTGTCTGTCATTGTACCAGTACCACGCTGTCTTGACTCAGCTGTGTAGTTGGATTTGCGATCAGGGAGTGAGATGCCTCCTACCTTGTTTCTCTTTCTCAGGAGAGGAAAGAAAGTCCTGCCTGTGGAGAGGACAAGTAAACTATGCAACTGAAAGCTGGACAATGAATAAGGAAAATCGAACTAGAATTGATATTTACAGTTCTTCGAGAGAAAGAGAGAACAGATATCTTGTGGAACTGACAGTGCCTCCCAAAGACTCCCATTAAAGCAAGCACCCACTCCCTAAGGCCCTCATTGAGGAGATGTCCGTGCCAACTGAAAACAAGCTGTGGCTTGGTTCAGAAATGGTTCTGTCAGGAGGGGAGGGGACTCTACCACTGGAACTACAGCTACTGTTTTGCAAGGCAGTAAGGTCCCATCTCTGAAGCATGTGAGCAGATATTTGTAGCACAAGATGTAGAGAAGTTGCTGGTGCTGGGTGGGTCCTGAGAAGATTTTTCAAATATATCTTACATATTTCGTGTTGCTATAAAAGAAAAACCACACGTGGGTGGCTTTAACAAACAAATTCATTTTCTCACAGTTCAGGAAGCTCAAAGTGTGAATTCAGGCTGCTGGGTCCAGGGGAAGTGTTCTGTCTGGCTACATACAGGTCTCTATCTCTTTTCAACTTTAGTTCCTCAGGTTCTTGGACATCTCTGTGTGGTTTGACCACTACGTCCCCCATCTCTGCCTGCTTGCTTGCTTGTTTAATCTCCCACTTTTATCTCAAGAGAGAATGACTAAATAATTATTTCCAATATTAATATGACCACTTTCACATTACTGATAAATGGAGAAAAGACTGAAGTTGTCAAAGAGTTCATTTTACTTCAGTTCACAATCAATATGTATGACAAGAAGTCAAAAGATATTCTTCACAGGGGAAATTTGCTGACAAGAACTTCTTTAAAGTGCTAGAAGATGTCAGTTTAAAGATCAAGGCACACTTCATCCAGGCTATGGTCTTTTCAATTATTTCCTATGCAGCTGAAATTTGGACAATGAATGAGGAAAACCAAAGAATCAGTGATATCTTTCAATTGTGCTATTGGTAAAGAGTATTGAATATACCAGGGACTGACACAGGACAAAGGACAAACAAATCTGTCTTGAGGAAAACACAACTGGAATGTATCTCAGAAGCAAAGATAGTAAAATTTTGTCTCACATACACTGGACATGTTTTCAGAAATGGTCAATCCTTGGGAAAAGATATCATGCTGAGTAAGATGGAGGACCGGAGAAAGAGAGGGAGACTCTCAAAGGGATGGCTTGAGATAGTTACAATCACAATGAGTGTGGGCACATCAGATTGGGGGGACGGTGCAGGATAAGTCAAGGTTCAGATCTGTTCACAGAGTCACTAGAGGTTGAAGTTGGAATGTAATACTGTTGTTATTACAAAATTCATTTCCAATTGATATTATTACTACAGAAGTTGGCATCAGGATGTTGACTATCAATCTCTTGCACGCAATTCAATCTATAACAAGATATATGAATCTCTGACTAACAGTGGACATGTCAAGGCTCTGCCAACTTCTACATCTAGGTGAGAGACATGATCAAAGAAAATTCTTAGTTACAAAAAAAAAATTTACTCCTTGATTTGCCAGAAGCTCCACCTATCTTGCTGACACACAGCATGTTCAGTAGGAGAGGGTAAATGAAGATTTGGAATCTTAACTATCTTGTAGCTGTGGACACCGGAAATGCTACTTCACCTCTGAGCTTCAGTTTCATCTTCTATACATTGTCACTGGTACTTCTTCCCAAAGTGCTTATCAAGTGCATATCAAAGCCATCGGATACACAGATTGCTGGCATATCTGAGGAAGTGTGCATGTGAGCAAGGTTAGTTCTAGCCTATTAAATAATTTTTCAGTCTGCACCAGATTCCATGCTAAATTCTGAAATAAATGTTATATAATTTATATCCATACACTTTCCAAAAGGATGGGGGAAGGACAGATGCAGTTTTAAAATCTTTTCTGCTTTTTACTGGGCGGGAATTTGCTGTAATGCTGAATGTCATCACCAGACAGCTATGCTGAAATTTATGTTATTAAATCAGTTTCTGGATGACAGAAGGGCCTCTGCTTCCTCCTCCTCCACTTTGTATTTCTGTCCTTGGTCTCCTTTTCCCTTTTCTGCTCACTAACACCTCCATGAGGTCAAAAGGAGATCAAGTCAAATAAGTCAATTTGCTTCTTTTTTAGTCACTATTGGGAACAGGGTGGGAGGATGAGGGGGTGGCTAAAAAGGAATTTTTTTTTTTTTTACAGCAGAATGAAGACATTATCTGTGCAGAATGATCACTTGGGCTATTCCCTCTCTTCCACCCTTACAGAGGATTGAGCGGTGGCCTCTATTTATAGAATGCTGTTCTCAGCCAGGAGAGTCTCCCAGCTCACAACTCCTACTTATTTCTCAATGCCCCAATGATATGGTCCCTTTTCGAAGCTTTCTCTAAGCAAAGATTATGCTCCCTTGTATGTGCCCACATCACTCTGCATTGTCTCACAGCCCATTAACTGACCCTTAGTCTATTGTCTCCTTTATCTCTGTCACATGCTTATAAACTCAGTGAGGGATCTGTTTATGTCTGATTTATCTTGATGTGCTCAGTACTAGTTCAGTTTTGGTACCTAGCAGGTATTCAAATATTATATATTTTTTTGCTTTAATTTTTTTCCTCACTTCTTTTACTTTCTCTATTTTTTAATTATGACTTGAATAAAAGCTTACAAAGTAAATTATTTTTTAATTCAACCATTCACACACCTTTTGCTATATAATATTAAGGTCAATTCATAAAACACAATCATACTTTCCTATTTTCTCTCTATAATTTTGATTTCCACTAATCCTTTCTATACCTCTTTGTATTTTTCTTTTCTTTATCGTGATATTGTGCTGTTTATCTCTTTATTGAATATTGCCTCTCACTTTATCCATCTTAATATGTGTCTATTATTTATTTACTAATTTTTCACTTCCATTATCCCTTCCCATTCTTAGAAGCCATCTAAGAAAGATTCTATGTGTAATCCTTTCCTTAGCTTAGTATAATAATGGTCTCGTGCAATATTTATCTTTTTGTGACTAACTTATTTCACTTAAAATAATTCACTCTAGCATCACCCATGTTATGTATTTTTTCATTTACTTTTTTATTGGTTTTCAGTGTTGCATAGTGCTCCAATGGGTCAATGAACCATATTTTATTTATCCATTCATTTGCTGATGAATACTTGGGTTGTTTCCATCTTTTTGCTATTGTAAATAATGTTGTGTTGAACATGTGTTTGCTTGTCTATTCATGTCCAAGAGCTTATTTCTTTGATACACACTTAGCACTGGGTTGTTGGATAAAATTAACTTTCTATTTTCAGCTTTTTTAGAAAGCGGCAAACTGCTTTCCATTAATAATAATAGCTGTACCATTTGTACATACCCAAAAGCAATGATAAGAGGTCCGATCTCTCCCACATTCTCATCAGCATTTCTTGTTTACAATGCTATTGAATTTTACTGTTGTTGCTAGGATAAGATTGTATCTTATTGTTTTGATTTCTATCTCTCTAATAGCTAAGGTTGATGATAATTTACACATTAGGTTGGATCCCTTTTTTGTGAGTGGGAACAAATTTGGATCTTTTCCAATCAGTTGACCAGGTAGCTATTTTCCAAATTTCCTGGCACAGACTGGTAAGCATGTCTAGGGCTGTATCTAGTAGCTGAAACCTGTCAACTGGTATTTCATTTATTCTTGGAAACATTTTTACCACCAATGCTTTCAGTGCAGCTTGAACTTCTTTCATCACCACTGGCTCTTTAACATACAGTGTCAGAAATAAGGCCCCACCAATTAATGGAAAACCAATGAATTTGTTTCAATCAACAGATGCATCCTTGGATGTGCTCATCAGTCTATGCGAGAAAATCTGGAGGACAGAAGTCTGGCCAATGAATCGAAGAGGTCCATATTTGCTCCAGTTGCCAAGAAAGATGATCCAACAGAATGTGGAAACTATTGAACATATCATTAATATCACATGCAAACAAGATATTGCTGAAAACCATTCAAAAATTGCCAGAACAGTACATACATAGGGAACTGCCAGAAGTTTAAACATAATTTAGAAGAGACCATGGCACAAGGGCAATCTCCTCCCATTCAATTAACTGCCTCTGAAAACCCACTGGAGGTCAGCTATGGGTTGGTTCCAACTTGATGGTACACAACAACAAAAACATGGCACCAGGGATATTATTGCTGATGTCAGATAGATCCTGGCTGAAAGAAAAGAACACTAGAAGAATGTCTATTTATGTTCTATCAACCATGCAAAAGCATATGACTATGGATCATAAGAAGTTATGGCTAACTTTGAGAATGGGAATCCTAGAGCACTTAATTGTGCTCATATGAAACCTATGCCTAGAACAAGAGGTTGGTGTGCAAACAGGGCAGGGGAACACTACATAGTTTGAAACTGAGAAGGAAGTGCATCAGGTTTGTATTCTTTCTCTCTATTTAATCTATTTAATCTATTTAATCAGAACGCTAAGCAAATTATTCAAGATGCTGCAGTCTATGAAGAAAAATGTGGCATTAAGATCAGAGGAAGATTCATCAATAACCTGCATTATGCAGATGAAACAAAATTTTATTGCTGAAAGTGAGAAGGATTTTGAACCACTTGTTGCAGAAAATCAAAGAATACAGTATTCAATATGGGTTGCACCTCAATGTCAAGAAAACAAAAATTCTTACCACTGGACCTATAGGCAATATCACGATAGAGAGAAAAGACTGAAACTGTCAACAACTTCACCTTACTTGGATACACAATCAACATCTTTGGTACCAACAGTTAGAAAATCAGGAAATGTATTGCACTGGGAAAGTCTGCAATTAGGAACCTCTCCAAATTATTGAGGAGTACTGATGTCAGTTTGAGGACTAAGGTGTGTCTAATTCAGGCCATAGTCTTTCTAATCACTTGTTATGTATCTGAGAGCTGGACAATTATTAGGAATGACAGAAGAAGAATTGAAGTCTTTGAGCTGTGGTGTTGGTGAATAGTACTGAGTCCCAAATAAATATGTCTTGGAGAAAGTGCAGTCAGAGTGTTCCTTGGAAGCAAAGATGATAAAGCGTTACCTTACATACTTTGGGCATGTTGCTAAGAGGGTCTATTCTTTGGAGAGGGACAAAGTGCTTGGAAAGGTAGAGGGTTGCCAAAGGAAAGGAAGACCCTCAACCAGGTGGACTGGCACAGTGACTGCCTCATGGGCTCTAGTATGTCAGGAAGTGTGAGGATGGCACAGGGCTGGACAGGGTTTATATCTGTTGTTCATACGTTCACTTTTAGTCTTTCTCAACTCGTTGGCACCTAAAAACAATAAATCTCAGAAATATTTCAATATAGAAATAGTTTCATGTACAATGACTCTGTTTATTCCTTCGTCTTCTTTTGATGCTTCCTGGATCATTCAAGATTTTGCCCACAGCATCTCTCAGTTTCACATGCCTTTGAGTTGTGGTATTGTAGAAGAATATTGAATATTCTGTGGCTGACAAAAGAACAAACATGTCTTGGCCAAAATGCAACAAGAGTGCTCCTTAGATACAAAGATGGTGAAGATTCATCTCACATACTTTGGGTATATTGCTATGTACAGTTGAGTCAGAACTGACCCACCACTGACCCTCCAGCAGGTTTTCAGAGGTAGTTAATCACAAGGGAGGAGAATCCCAATTCTTTTCCTATGGAGCAACTGGTGGCCTCAAAATGCATGCTTTTAGGATTGCAGTGCAGCTTCTTGCCACTAGGCCACCAGAGCTCCCTGGTTATGTTATTAGAAGAGGCTATCTCTTGGAAAGGGACATCACGCTTGGAAAGTTGGAGGATAATTGACAGCGAGGAAAACCTTCAATGAGATGGACTAACACAGTGACCACAGTAATGGGTCTAAGTATGTCTGAGATGATGAGGATAGCACAGGATGGGACAAGGCTTAGATCCATTGTTCATAGGGTTGCTATGAGTCAGATCCAACTTGACAGCACCTAACAACAGCAATAGTCAAAACTCTTACGCATTTCTTCATGAGTTTGTTGACCTATTCAATGTCTTCTTTGATAAAGTTTCTTTTATGGCTTATACCCATTTTATAATTGGGTTGCTTGTCTTTTTCTTGTTGAAGTATTTGAGTTTTCCATAAACTTTAGAGATTGATCCTTTCATCAGATATGTTTATGCCAAATATATTTTTCTCCAAATCTGCATGTTCTCTTTTTACTCTTGTCAAATACTTTCTTTCTGAAGAGAACTTAAAAATTTTAGTATTCCTTTGAATATTTGGAGTGTGTTAAGAGCTGATATTACCTATTCATTCTCTGATTAGATAAAAAAGATCTCAAGTCCACCATTTGTACAATAACATGGACTTTTGCAATCTGCTCTGTCCTATCCAATTCCAAAAAAAGACTTTGTCAATGTAGCAAGACTCTGCTAAAAACATGTCAGTATTTTTCAGTCAAGTAGAGTATCTGGCTATGAAAAGGCCGATCATACTCACTATACTAATGCCAGTCAAATTGTTAGGTTGATTTGCATTATCCTGCTTTACAGATAAGAAAAGTGTGATCATATAATACTGAAAGGAGTGGATGCAAAATAAACATCAATTTAACAAATTAAACTAGGTATCTAATTAAATAAGACTCCTTTAAAAAGAGCACCAATGCTTAGTGGTAGGGAGTTGCATTACTAATCCAAAGGCAGATGGTTCAAATCCGTCAGCTGCCTCTCAAGAGAAAGATGGACGGTTTCCTCCTGTGCAACATACTTGCTCTGAAACCCCACTGGAAGGTCAGCTAGGAGTCAGCTGCAATCAGTGGTACATCAAAGCAACAACTTTCTTTTTAAAAACTCATATCTAACCACGTCATCATATTAGTTTTAAGATTCACTAACAACTCTGAATTGCCTCAGGATAGACTCAAACCCTTGATTTTACTTCTAAGGTCCTTCATTAGTTCTTCCAGTTTATTTCTCTGAATGATTGAGTCAAGGTTCTCAGACTTGCCTCATTCACATTTAATATTGTCAATGAGCTCACAGCTCTTGCAACGGGCAAAATTCTCTCATCCTTTACCCAACCACCCAGCCTTTCCTGATTTTTTTTTTTAATTCTGCCTGGAAGTTCTCAACACGAGTCCTTTAACTTTCTTAACCTCCGTATCTTTTACCTGCCTGCTTTTACGAACATCTTTTCAAAGAACATTCCTGGTGCTTTGCTCTTCTGACCCTCAGTCTAAGTCAATGGCCCATATTGTGGACTCCCTTTAAGGCAATTTTCAGCACATTATTTTTACACTTGTGTTGTTCAGACACTCGCACATGTCCAGTAAAACCACAAATAAAATGATGTACAAGGCAAAATCTAGTTCCTCATTGTCGCATTATGCCCAGTGACTAGCAGTAGTGCTGATAGATAATAGACACTCAAATATTTGCTGATTGTTTTGATCCTATTTCCCCTCCAGTCTGAATCCAAGACCTAATGATAATCTTTTGAATGAGGAACAAAAAAACTGGTAGAAATGACCAGCACTATGCAGTAAGCTCCCAAAAAGTGGAAGTGACTGGGAGTCTCATTCATCCCCAGATTCCCAGTGAAGAGAGCCCATTGAAAGGATCACTGGCACAAAGTTTGCAATGAGTTTTATTGCTAAATGAAAGGATATGTTTTCTGGTGGTTTGAATCTACTATGTGGTTCTTCAGAAGAGAGATGAATAATCTCCTCTGGTGTTATTTACAGCCTCCAAAAATCTGCTGGAGGATCAGCTATAAGTTGGTTCCGACTTGAAAGCAATAAGCTGAGCTTAAGAGTGCCCCATAATGTTTTTCAAATGAATACCTATCAGGCAGGAGCATCAATTTTGTTATTCAGTTGTTTTTAGTGATAAGACCTCTGAGATGCTTTGAGAAAGACTAAGAATAGAATTTGAGAAAAGTATCTAGGAATTCCTTACCCTGGTCTATAAGGCCTTACATGATCTGCCCAATTCCTGCTCCACCTGTTTCCCCTCTTCCGTTTCTCCCTTCTGTTTCAGTGAGTATCTGGTGATTAGGGCGCCGGCAAGCCCTAAATATGGCGGTAACAGAGCATGACTTCCTAAGGCTCCAATAAATAGATGAGCAGCCTGCTCAATTCCAGAGGAGGGAAGACTTCTACTGAAGAAGAGCTCTACAGTTAAAAGTATGTTAATAGCTACTTTGGGTTTTCTTCTTCTTCAACTTAGGGCCTAGGATGGAGCCTCCACCAACATTTTAAGCACAAGATCCAAATGGAACCCAGATAGGGGAACAAAAGTACCTTTAAGAAGCTCTAAGAAAGGATAAGAAGGAAAAGGTATGGAAGTTTGTTGAAGACATCTGTAAATGAGAAACTTCTAGTGAGCTTTTACTACCCACAGGCTATAATGCAGAGTTTCACCAGATCCTTCTTAAAAATGCAGAAAGCAGCTTAGGAATTTAAACTGACCTAATTCAAATCACTCAGCTAATGAAGAGCTGCGTTTTGAACTCTGGTTTTTCCAACTCAAAGAACTAGACTTCCTTTCAATTATGCTAAAGCTTCAGGACCCTTTGGGAAATAAACTGCAGCAGGGGGAGACAACCCAAAGAAATCTATTCCATAAGAAAAAAAGAATTGGGTACAGCTATACCTCATTATATTGACTTTGCTTTACGGAATATTGTAGATACTGGAACATTAATAAAACTGGAAGTTTATAGCAATGCTATGTTGATCATATCTACTTGTGTTATTTCCCAGCAACTCTGCATTTTTCTGTCACATTTTGGCAATTCTCACAATATTTCAAACATTTTTCATCATGCTACTGAACATGTTACAGAGTACAGTACGATGTAAGCGTATTTTTTTAAAAAAAGAAATTATTTTATACTGGTTTGCTTACAAAGTTTGTATCATTGTGCTTCATACTATTCTTCATTCACATTGTGTTTCATACAATCATGTCCACTCATTATATTTTATAAAGTTCATCAATATTGAACTATGCCAACCTGTAAGCATCAGTTTTAAATGCACTGGAGAACCAAAAGATGCATATGATTCATTTCATTGAGATATGGTTTTTATTATGCTGGTCTGGAACAGAACTGATAATGTTTCTGAATTATGTATATCTATCAGACAAGTCTTTTTTTTGTATGTCTATCAGACAAGACATGCTGGGTAGAGTAGAGGGACAGCGCAGGAGGGGAAGACCCTCTATGAGGTGGATTGATTCAGTGACTGGGGTAATCGGGATGGGTGTGTCAGAGGCAGTGAGATTGGCACAGGATAGAGCAGGGTTTAGGGCTGTTGTACATAGGGTCGCTATGAGTCGCGAACGACTCAACGGCACATAACAACAACAACAATCAGACAAGTCTGGGATAAAATGATGTTGGAAATTCAGAATTGAGAAATACCTTAGAAATTATCTGTTCCTATCTTTTGCACTATGTTCAATTTTATGAAATGTTTCCAGTTTTAGTTTTCAATATAATCTAAGGGATGAAAAAGAAGAGCTTTAAAAAGGTAGGGCAAAGGATAAAATAAATCCAGTAACTTGAGTAGGTTAATAGGTTTAGTAGAACCATCTCAGTGTAAGAATATCACTTTCCTGACTCATGATCTTGGCATGATATCTTTTTCCAAGGACTGATCCCTCCTGACAACATGCCCAAAACATGTGAGACCCTGTTGTGGTTGTTGTTAGATGATATCAAGTACAATCTATAACGATCCTAGGAACAACAAATCTAAAGCCTGCCCTAGCCTCACAATTTCTGACACACTTGAGCCCACTCACTCCAGGAGTCACTGTGTCAATCCATCTTGTTGAAGGTCTTCCTCTCTTTTGCTGACCCTCCATCTTCAACTGGATCTGGCAACATGATATTCACATGCCAGATTTGCTATTAGAGGTACAACACTAAACTCTCAGTTTGTTGTACTGGGGGAACTCATTGTTCTAATTAGTAAAGTTCTTGTCTGTCAGTTTGCTGTACTGAGGCAACTTGTGAGTCCCATGATGCTGAAAGCTATGCTATCAGTGTGTCAGATGATACAAGGGCTACCCATGGTGAACAGGTTTTAGTAGAGTTAAGAGAGACTAGGAAGCAGGATTGGCCACCCACTTCTTACACAGCATGGCTCTGAAAATCTTATGAATAACAGAATACCATAGACAGTTATTAGACAGTATTAGAGGTAGAGCCCAGATTGGGAGTCAAGCAATAAAAAGAGAATAGCTACAAACATCCTTTCATAGTTGGAACATGGAATTACAAAGTTTTGAAGTTGGAAAACTAGAAGTTGTGAAAAATTAAATAGAATGCAGGAACACCAACATTCTAGACATTAGAAAGATGAGATCGACTAGCTTTGACCACTTTGAATCAATCATATGGATACTCTGCCAGGAATGAAAACCAGAAAAATGGTGTTAGATTCATAGTTAAAAAAACAATTTCAAGTTCTATCTTGAAATATGTGTGAGACCAAGTTTCACTATCCTTGCATTTAAGGAGGACCCTGGTTGCCTTTCCTCTAAGACAGACTTATAAAGCAGCAGTTAATAACCAGGAATTGTACCTGGGTGATATCTTGATGCACTGACTCTGTTTTTGAAACTTATAAAAAGTGGGGTGCCAGCCAGGTTTGTGACATGAGAATTAAAGGCCCCCTCAGCATGGCTACTTAAAAGGAAACCTCATGGTACAGTCACTAAGTGCTTTGACTTAATAACTGTGGTTATATAGGGGAAGGTGTGTCAGAGATGGTGAGACTGGCTCAGTATAAGACAGAATTCAGAGCTATTGTGCATAGGATCACTAAGAGTCGCAGGCAACTTGACAGCACATAACAACATCAGTTCAAAATTATCACCCACCACACAGGAGAAAGATGAAGCATTGGCTTCCAATAAAATCACAGCCTTGGAAACTTTACAGGGCAGTTCTGTTCTTTTCTACAGTGTTGCTAAGGCTTGGAATTGACTCTATGGCAATGAGAGTTTGTTAGTTTTGGGGTTTTTTTTGTGTGTGTGGCTACTTTAAGACTTTTCCTTCTGTTTGTCTAAATGTGGGTTCCCAAGCTGGGCAGAAAAGAAGTCTAATTAAGCTCAGTCCCAAAATAAACCAAGCAAGATATGTATAAGTGCTCAAAAGAAGTGGGGGTGGGGAGCAGGAGGAGAGGGATGGGGAAAAATCACTAGGATAACAGAGGTCAGTGGTTAGTGGGCAAAATAACAGGAAAGATTGCACGAGGCTTTGAAGAGAAAGGGTGATAACAGGCATAGATCAAAAGTAATTCATTCTATAAATACAATGTATATGAATGATTGTAAGCTGTTGTTGTTTTGTTAGTGCTATCGAGTCATAGACGACTCAAAGCAACCCTATGCACAAAAAAGACATGAACAGGTGTATAACTTTCATCATTCCTCCAAGTTCATAGGGTTTCCGCAGGCAAGGTATTTCAGAAGTGTATGCCACTCCTACTTCCATGCGTGTTTTTATCAGGAAATACCACCAAACACTGTCCACCATGGGTAACCATTATCACATTTGACACATCAGTGTCACAGTGTTCAGCATCACAGCAACTATGAGTTACTTCTGTACAGCAAATGGACAGAGCAGTGCTATACCACTTAGAAGAATGACTGACCCAAAACAATTAAAATCAGGCCTGAGGGCCGCAGATTAAAATCACCAATAAAAATCAGCTCAACCCATCATTGTCTTTCCATTTGATTTTTTTTTTTAATGCCTTCACACCCAAAAGATACTAGAATGCAGGAGTGTTTAAACGTCAAAGTGTCAACAACATTGAAGTGCATGGTGTGTTATTGGGAGCTATGCTTTCTAAACAGATCAGACCAGTCTGATGAAAACACCATCCTTAATACTTTGCAGTGTTCTATAAGCATGTATACCGCAGACTCCGTGGACCAAAAATATTTGTCATCATGGAACTATTTGCTAGAACCAAAGTCAATTGTTTCTTACCTGGAAAGATCTCGTGTGGTTCAGGTTCACTGGTCCAGGCTGCTGGGACTAACCAGCCGAGCAGCTGTCTGGCCAAGGCAAGCCTAGCTTCCCAAGTCAGTCCTGTGGCCCCGGGAGTTCTGCAGCCTCTCCGTCTTTAATTGGTGATAACCTGCTAATAGGAATGTGAGGCTCATTATCAGGAGCACTACTTCCTGTTCGCTTCTAGTAATAACATTTGCTAAGGACAGCAGACACGGTCAAAAAAAAAAATCACAGATTACCAGGAATGGAAGTAAGCTCAGAGATAATTTTGTCCAATTCTTTCATTCTGTAGTTGACCGAATTTAGGCTTAGAGAAAGAAAACAGCCTCATTCAAGGACTCAGCTATTTGGAAGTAAAATCCAGACTAGAAGACATCTCTCTGACACACTATTCTTTGGAATTTTTTTTTAATAGCCACATGGTCAAGATGACTTCTCAAACAAGTGGCCATGGACCCTGGATGAGAATTCTTTTTTTCTGAATCAACAGATTTTCAGAAAGGGAGGTGGTGGCACTGTGTCTAGATTGATGATATACTGATTTTTTTTTTTAATATATTTTTTTTGTCACTTTGCCCCTGGGAACTAAATTAGTAAAACAGTCTGCCTCAGGCATGTGATTGGGATGGTTCTCCCTGTTTTCCATTAGAAAAATATTGTTATGGAACATTGTGATACAAGAGCACAGTGGTGTACTTAGTTTTTCGGTGATAGGCATGTGTTCGCACAGAAAGTGTAGAAAGCTATTGGCCCCCTTTTCCCCCTCCTTTTAATTCTGTCTCTGTCTCTCTGTCCAGCCTCTTCTTTATGTTGTAGAGAAATGCAGTAACAGACACAAACTCTCCTCCCATGGGTGTCATTTGTGTGTGTGTGTGTGTGTGTGTGTGTGTGTGTGTGTACATATACACTACACATTTGAACAATCATTTCTCTGTGGAGGGGAAAAAAGTAGCAATAGAGAAGGGAACTTGCATTTTTTTAAACAAATACTATCTGACAAGGATGCTGTGCAATGTTATATAGATATATTTTTCTATTTTGTGTCAAAAATTCCTTGTGAAGAACCTTTAACTCTATGTCACTCATGAGTTAACAAATCAAGCTGTAAAGAGTTAGAATGTTCTAGAAAGTCCTGAGGAGAATACAGTGTAGAACCAGATGAATCCATGTCTAATTGCTAAATCTATTTTCCTCCCATTTAAACAGTACTATAATTATAAGACCAAACCACTGGGGGTTGTTGTGTTATTTTTCCAGGGTTTTCGTTTGAGTGCTGGAGAAAGTCTTTTGGAGACTGTAGATGTTCTAGAGACGTGAAGAATTATGCTTATTTGACTCTGTTTCAGACAGAAGGACTTTAAAGGCTACTGCTTCCTGCTGTGTCCCCAGCCTGAGCTCACGTGCCCCGGAGAGGCTGGTGCTGGCTCAGGCTCCAAGCACTGAGAGGGCATGTCAGGAAATCATGATTATCAATGCTTTGCGCATTGTTCCTGTTCTCAGACAACAAGGGATATGGCTGGAGAGATGGGGTGGGGGTGGAGAAAGAGGAAGAAAAAACAGGAAGTGGAAGGGGGAGGGAAGGAAATGATAGAGAAAGCACAGCAACTTTGAAAAGTCCTTGGCCTTTGAGAAAGTGATTTCTGACCCAGTATGTGTGGAGCAGGCCCTGCATATTGGGAAGTTAGCTGGTAGGGAGCTAGATGGTGAGAGCAAATAGTAAGGAGAGAAGTTTGCTTCCTCTGGGCTTTAGATTTTTATTGTTGTTGTGTGCAGTCAAGTCAGAACCAACCCATAGCTGACCTTCCAGTGGATTTTTCAGAGGCACCAAATCACAAGAGATTACCCAACCGTCTCTGTAATAGCAGCTGGGGGATTTGAACCCCAAACCTTTGGGATTGCAGTGCAGGAGCTTGTCAGTTGACCGTCAGAGATGGGCTCCTATAAATCCCATTTCCTATTACAGCGGACAGCATTATGGCAAGAACCTCAGGAGTGGGAACCTATACGCAGGGGCTGCTTCATAGGAACTCTGGGATCTAGAGAGAGGGTTCAGAAGGATCGATTCTGGGATGAGAAAATGTCTCTTACCTCTTCGTTGTGGTTGAAAGATTAACCGTGTCACAATAGGATCTGGAAATAAAAGAAAAGTCATCAGGTTATATGGAGGAGCTAACCTGTTTCCACTGTTTACATTCATAATTGCCATCAATATTAGAAGGTGTTTTTAATATTTACGATTGGAATATGACTTCTCCATCTCAGCCAATCAAGAATCTCTGCTGTCTTTTATCATAAAACAAAAAAGGAAACTAGTGGAAAACTAAGTATCCTCCAAACCATAATGCTCAGACACTTCTAGAACCTTTACTCATATTGTCCATTTTCCTAACTTAGAAATGATTAACAAAGTTCCCCAACTCCTAATTGTTGTTGTTGTTATGTGCCTTTGAGTCGTTTGGGACTCATAGCGACCCTATGCACAACAGCCCTAAACCCTTCTCTATCCTGCATCAACCACACTGCCACTGACACACCCATCCCAATTACCCCAGTCACCAAATCAATCCATCTCACAGAGGGTCTTCCCCTCTTGCGCCATCCCTCCACCCTCCCAAGCATGATGTCCCTCTCCAAGGACCCGTCCCTCCTGGCAACATGTCCAAAGTATGTCAGACAAAGCCCCAGAATCCTTGCCTCCAAGGAGTAGCCTGGTTTAACCCTCTCCAGGTTGAATCTGTTTGTTTTCCTGGCAGTCCATGGTACATTCAGTACTCTTCTCCAGCACCACGGTTCAAAAGCATCAACTCTCTTTCTGTCCTCCCTAATCATTGTCCAACTCTCTGATGCATAGCAAGCGATTGCAAAGTCCATGGCCTGTATCAGGCACACCTTAGTCTCCAGAGAGACACCGTTGCTCTTGAGTACTTTAGAGAGGTCCCTAACAGCAGACTTTCCCATCGCGATACGCTTTTTGATTTCCTGACTGCTGGTGCCAAGAGTGTTGACTGTGGAGCTGAGCAAACTGAAGCTGTGAACAATCTCAATCTCTTCACCATCCGTCCTGACGCTGCCAATTGGTCCAGTGGTGAGAATCTTTGTCTTTTTGACATTGAGCCTCAGTCCATACTGAAGGCTGCAGTCCTTAACCCTTCGCAGCAAGTGCATGAGGTCCTCCTCAGTTTCAGCAAGCAGGGTTGTGTCATCTGCATAACGCAGATTGTTAATACATCTTCCACCAATCCTGATGCCACAATTCTCCTCATAGAGCCCAGACTCTCGGATAATCTGCTCTGCATACATGTTGAAAAGGTATGGAGACAGGATGCATTCCTGGCATACACCCTTCCCAATTTTGAACCATGCAGTGTTACCCTGCTCTGTTCTGACTACTGCCTCTTGGTCCAAGTATAGGTTTCGTATTAGCACAATTAAATGTTCTGGGATTCCCATTCTCCTCAGAGTCAGCCACAGTTTGTTATGATCCACACAGTCAAATGCCTTTGCATAATCAATGAAACACAGATAGACATTCTTCTGGTATTCTCTGCTTTCAGCCAAGATCCATCTAACAGCAACAATATCCCTAGTACCACGACCCCTTCTAAACCCAGCCTGGACTTCCGGCAATTCTCTGCTGATGTGCTGTTCTAATCGTTTTTGGATAATCTTCAGTAGAAACTTGCTTGCATGTGAAATCAATGACACTGTTCTGTAGTTTCCACACCCAGTTGTGCCACCTTTCTTTGGAATGGGAACAAATATAGATCTCTTCCTGTCAGTTGGCCAAGTGGTTGTTCTCCAGATTTATTGGCACAACTTGGTGAGCACATCCAGGGCAACATCTGTTATCTGATATACTTCAATTGGTATACCATCTATTCCTGGGGCCTTATTTTTTGCTATTTCCTTCAAAGCAGCTTGAACTTCTTCCTTCATCACAATAGGCTCTTGTTCTTATGTTATTTCATTAAATTCTTCTGTATCTGTCAATTCCTTCCAGTACCATGACTCAGTATATTCCTTCCATCTTCTTTTAATACTTCCTGGATCATTTAATATTCTGCACCTGGCTCAAGTAGAAAGATCACCACAACAATACTTTATAACCGGGTAATAGGCATCAGGAGTGGGGCAAGGAATGTGAGTCATCTGAACAGGGAAACCTTCAGAGAGCAATTCTTCTCACACCCATGGTTCCTGAAGCTGACTGTGCATCTGAAGAAGCTAATGAAAATGACAGCTCCAATCCAGAGCAGGACTGGATTGTTAAAAAGCTTCTGGTAGAGTATTTTGAAGTTGATAAACCTGGCTCTGGTCTATGAACTGTGGTCGTTAGGTACCAATGAGTCAATGTCAATTCATGGGGAGCCTCTGTGTAAGAGATGAAAACCCTGTATAATCCTACACCACCCTCACAAAGTCCTCTGGGCTTATGCCCCCTTTGCAGTCACTGTGTCAATCTGTCTCCTCCAGGGTCTTCCTATCCTTCACTCACCTGCCACCTTTCCAAGGGCTGATCCTTCTTGATAACACGTCCCAATTTATGTGAGACAAAGTTTCACCATCCTTGTCTCTAAAGAGTATCTAGTTTCATTTTATAAGGACAGATCTGTTTTTTCATTTGGAGCCCAGGGTATATTCAATAAGCTTCACCAATGTAATCCAAAGTCATGCATTCTTCCTTTGTTCTACTTTATTCATTATCCAATTTGCATATGCCTATGGAGCTCTGGTCGCCTAATAGTAAAGAGTGACACTGTAATACCAAAGGTACATGGTTCAAATCTACCAGTTGCTCCATGGGAGAATGAAGGGCAATCTCCTCTTGTGCAGGTCATAACCTCTGAAAATGCCCTGGAAGATCAGCTATGAGATCATTCTGACTCCTCAATAATGGCACACAACAACAACAATGAATTATCAGGAAAAAATCATGGCTGGGATGAAGCACACCTTAGTCTTCAAACTGACATCCTTACTCATTAACATTTCAAAGATGTTCTTGATAGCAGATTTGTTCAATGAAATTGCTATTGAACTGATAATGTGAATCTTAATTCAACCCTCCCTTTCCCACTTCATAGATAAGATCAGAGAGGGGAGTGATTTGATTAAGGCCTCATTGTTAAGGGGCAGGCTGAGATCTGTCCTCATTCTGTAAGCTAGTCCCTCAGCATCCAAACAAATATAGAAAAACAAATGTCAGTATGCCTTTGAGAAGAGTTCAATGTTTTTGATGTGGTTACAGGTGGCCTACTCTCTGAGTCATCCATGGGCCAAATGTTCATTAGGAAGAACAGAGATCAAGCAAAAGAAACTTCAAACTCATCTCAGACCACCACAAACAGCGTCGTCTCACATAACAGTGTCACTAATTTGTTTCCATGCTGTCCAAGGCCCGAGTCATTTCCGCGCCTAGTCCATGCCCACAGGAGGTGAATAATACTACCGAAAACAATCAGAGCAGTGTGGATACGTCTGCAGCCCTTGACTGATATAAAGAGCCTGTCCAAGACATAGTCTTCCTAGGCCATTTCAAGAGAGGTACAAAACAGAGGGTTAAGTTTTCAGTTTTGAAAACAGAGAAGTTGACATGAGAGACATGAGTTGAGTTGGTTTCAATATGAAATGAGGACCAGAACTGGGGTCTCCTGACAGCCTCTGTAGGGAAGCTTTCACTACATTACACACCCTCGTCCTTACCCCAGCTGAAGGAAAAGACTGGAGAATCGATTAGAGCTGCTGCTTATAGGCAGGCAGTCCGGGGCAGGGCAAAGTCACATGGAGGCAACATAGATCATGAGGTGACTAAAGAACCTACAAGGCCACACATTCAACCTGCACATTCTACAGATCTAGGGCTCCAAGTGGGAGAGGTCTACTAAAAGGCCAAAGGTCAAGGAAGAGCAAAGCCTAGACTTTGAACCAGGAAAAAAAAAAAAGAGACAAACAAACAAACAAAATCCCCCAAAGACCAAACACAGCAGCAAAAACACTGACCAACACTAAGAAGAAAGAAAAGTAAACCAAAATGAAACCCATGGGTTTAATGCTGACTCATCCTGACTCCTCAGGACAGCGTCAAACTTCCCCATTAGATTTCCAAGGCTGGGATCTTTACAGAAGTAACTACGTCTTTCGTTTTCGAGGAGGCTGGTCTATCTGAACTGCCAACCTTTTGTTTAGCAGCTCAGCGCCGAATCACAGTGCCACTAGGGCACCGAAAGTCCATCCAGAAGTAGCTGCCCTTTCAAGAACTTACTGTGTGTACTGGGTTTATTTAGTCCATCAAAAGACTCACCAAAACTTCACAAAACAAAGCAAATGAAAGGTGTGTTACTATAATTCCCTGTAAGCATGTGGGGAAATTGAGGCACAGTTGTGAACTCATCCAACGTATTCTGCTATCATGTAGAAGAACTAAGACTTGAATTACGACAGTCCAATTCAAACTCCTGTACTTAATTAAGATGTAATAAATAGTCCAATAAGGATAAATATTGTATAAGACCGTTATTGTAGAAAGAGTATAAGGATCCAGGAGGGGTAGGAGAGGCTGGAAGCAGAGGGATGTGGATGTGCAGGGGGAAGAGGGGATTAATCATTGATTGTACAATTTGATGGGGGGGGGGGTGTGAGGGAAATGGAAAGAATTTGTTCGAATTTATATTAGAGTTTTGTAAATAAACTAGTGGGGTGGAAGCTTGGGGAGGAGGAAGAGAGGGAAGGGGGTAAAATGTGCAACAATGAAAAAATCTAACTTCTGTAAAGTTTGTTCAAATGAAAATTAAAATAAAAAATTATTTTTAAAAAAAGATGTAATAAACTAGCTACCATTAAGCTCATTCTGACTTAAAACAACCAAATGCAGGTCAAGGTTGGAAGCAGAACAGTGCTTCATGGGATTTTAATGGCTGATTAGATAATGAAGAAATAAAAGATTATCAGATCTTTTATATATGGATACCTGAACTGTTCACCTTCAGCTAACAGTTAACAGTAGTGTCTGTTGGTACTAAACCAGGGACTCCTCACTACATATCTTCTCCAATCAGCTACCTCAAATAAGAAAAAATTAAAAAAGAAAGATAAGGTAAGGAAGGCAGGTGTAGAGGGGAAAGGAAAAGAGACAAAGCAAGTGCCCTAGAAACAGATGTCACCTTCACTGAAAATGCAGACGAGAGGAACATCTCCAGGTAGCAAAGACTGAGTGGCTCTGTGCAGGTAGGACCCAAAAACTGGTCTCCTGTTGAGAGCCCTTTTGGATGGCAGCACACTAAGTGCCAGCCGGCACCATGAACGACATCCTGGCCTTGTTTGCACTGCACCATTTGAGAGAGCAGGGAGTAGGCTTGGACTGAGAGGGCATGAAGGGAGGGCCTAGGACGAGAGTCACCAGTGTGGGTGGAAGAGATGATGTCTTGGAAACTCAGTTCCTGTGTGTCCCATGGTGATGGATCTGCTAGGCAGGCTGAGAAATGATTCTCTGCCTACATCCCCACAATGACAGTGACAGTGCACTTCCTTGGAAGAGGTGTTCCCAGTGACACATCAATTCAGGATGCTGCCTGATCCCAGCTGGAGACCATGGAAAGGAGGGCAGAGCAGAGCCATTGCTCAGCACCCACAGTTGGAGAGATAAGAGCCAAACTCAAAGGGATGAACTATTAAAAAGGATGATGATGATGGCAGTCATCATTTGCTGACAGCAAGTCAGGAAATAAGCTCAGTGATTTGCATAGGTTATTTAAAAATGATACCAACTCTCTAAGCCCTCTATCATAATTCCTAATTTAGAGTTGAGAAAATCAAAATCACTTCCTCAAGGTCAAACAAAGAGCTGGTAATGGATGAGAAAGCACCTGCACCTTTGACTGATATCCTGGCTCATGGTCTCTTTTCTGAATTGCACTGTACTGGGAAACAGTGACATGACTGAGTGGTAGGTCTAACTTGCTACCAGCCTTGAACTATTAATGTATAAAGATGCAAGAATTATATTGAAATATAGCACCCATATTGTTGTTCTCTTCATTATATTCCATTGAGTCAGCATCGACTCATAGCTGATCCTGCAGTGGATCACACAGAAGGAAACTTGTCTTTCTCTTGTGGAGCGGCTGGTGGATTTGAACCACCTGTCTTTGAGTTGGCATCTAAACTCCTTATCACTAGGCCATTGAAGTTCTTGAGTGGAACAAAATAGTTAAGCTAATTCAAAGTTCAGAGGTTCAATTCCACTCAGAAATGCTTCCGAAGAAAGACATGATGGGCTATATTTGAAAAATCAGCCAGTGAAAAGCTTATGGGGAAGCGTTCTCTTCTGACATATGGATTGCCATAAGTCAGGATCAACTTGGGACAATATAAATGCATTAAGAGTCCTTGTTAGCCACTTCTACACAGAGTCACGTATAATTAAAGTGGCCATATAATTCATCATCTGAACTTTAAGAGTGAAAGGGAACCCTATTAACAATCCCTCTAGGATAAGAAGCATAAACTAGGGCTGCCCCAGGTACATATGGTACTCTATACAAGATCTTCACCCAGTCTCAGGGGGTCAGTTATTTGTATGCTGCCACGCTGTATGGCCAAGGGGTGGACCCTCTCAGACAAACCCCCACCGCCCACTGCACACAGGCACTCATTTATGACAACGCTGTCTCTCTTTGTTCACCAGACTGTCTCCTAAATTAGTTGAGCTGGTAGGCTGACACATAAAACAGGCTGATGCAACTTGATTACAAAGCAGGCAGGGTTTATAAAAGTATTATAATGATTACAAAGGAAGTGAGTCTTAGGGGTGTGACTAGTTTTAAAAATACTTATTTTAATAGGATGGGTGGACGCATGGGTGAGTGGGTGGTTTTTTGTCTGCTTAGCCCTGGAATGCTCTATTTTTCTGATACCAAACTAGCACCCCAAAAGTGAAGACTCTATGGCTCTCTGTGTACATAGTCCAAGACAATTGGTTAGGCAACTAGCTTGCAAAACAATTGCAACTAGATAGAGAAACTGCTGTCAGCTGAGGAGAAGAGACTCAGTTTCCACCGGAGACAGCATTCCACTGGAACCGGGCCTAGCCTTTCTCCAAGTCCAGCAGGCACCAAGTCTGTTTTTGCCTTCATAGTACAAAGACCTGGTAAGTGGCTTAGTAAAGCCCAAAACTCCCCCTGGGATATTTCTCCTTTGTTACAAGGGGTCACTGTGAGCAATCCAACAACAACAAGCCTTTTAGGCTAATGATTCTCCCCTTTAACTCCCTGGATCTGAAGATGAAGTAAGGAGCATGTAAAGGACATTTCCGTCTTTCTTTAAGAACCTGCCTTCTTAAGACTCTAGTCAAGGGGGGAAATAATTTGCTCTTCTGAAACAAGGAAATCCGTTTAGAAGCAAACTCATACATCAATACAGGTAAATAAAACCTAACAAGGAAGTAATATGTATTCATTATCTGAAGAGGTTATTCTTGGCATTTACTTAATCAGGGAGCATCAAGAGCCTTTTGTGCTGTGTTTTTTCTGGTTACAGTAGGAATCCATTCTCCTGAGGAGGGTCTCAAAGGTATGGTTGAAGGACTTTTGGTCTACATCCTGCAACGGCAACGTGCAACCTAGGAGACTTTGACCAGTTTTGCATGCTACTTCTACAACTCACTAACTGGATCAGGTGCACCTTAGTCTTCAAAGTGACACCATTGCTTGTCAGTATTTTGGAGCAGTTCCTAATGAAGAATCGATTCCTTTGAGTAGTGATGTAAGAGAAGAGAACTGGATATCCCTTGGGCTACCAAAAAAAAAAAAAAAAAGAGCAGATAAAGAAAAAAAGTGCAGCCAGAGTGCTCCTTATAGGCAAATATGGCAAAACTTCATTTCACATACTTTGGAAATGTTGCCTAGAGAGGGAATTAGTGCTTGGAAAGGTCAACAAAAAAGAGGAAGACCCAATGATATGAATTGACACCATGACTGAAGCAATGGGCTCATGTACGTCAAAGATGATAAAGATGGCACAAGACAAGACAGGGCTCAGATCTGTTGTTTATAAGGTCACTATGACCGAGTTGTACTCAACTCAACAGCACCTAACAACAACAAGAACAATCTGCAACTGACTATTTTTTGTAGTGAGGTTTTAGGGGGAGAACCTCAAAACCCACTAGAAACAACACCCTTGACTCCCATTTAAGAGACACTTCAGCACATTGTTCAAAACAGATTTGAAACCAGCTTACCAAGTTTGAATCCTAACTCTGCTTCTTACAGGTTTCTGATCTTGAGCAAGTGACTTAATTGTTTCAGGATCACTCTCAGATCTCCTATCAATCCTACTGAATATGATACTCTTGTTCTCATTTTACAAATGGTGAACTAGAGACAGACTCAGAGAAGTGAAGTGACCAGGCCTATGTCCACAGCAAACAAAGGTTAAACATGCATTTGGACCCAGGTCAAACTGCAATTGAGAATCATTCCATTCTATTTTTCACACAACATATGTGGTAACTGAGGAGTGGAAACAGAACCCTCTACTCTGGGGTTGCCCCTCGTTCCATTTCCCAAGGCTATGGTTTAACTTCTGTCTATGACCTTCATGTCACCTGACATGTGACAGCCTGTGGATAGTAGGAGGCTACTTGTACTTGCTGGACCTTTTAGAAAACTTGACCGAGTTTGTGTTTTGGTGTGTTTTTTTTTAAGAGTTCACATCTCTATCCCTGAATCAAGTCACTAATGTGAACTCCCTACTCTTTTGAGATGGCATTTCATAGAACTAGACACTCCAGGCTCTTTTCTAGTCTTAAGGGTGGGAAGGGAGATATTTTGGAAAGCCATCAGATGTGTTTCCTTCTCTTCCTCACAATCTCTGGTAATCATACAACTAAATCCCAGACAACTGGGACCTACCTACTTTCTTCTCCATCCAGTGCAGCACTGTTTTCTTTTGAACCTGAGATAAGGAACAGGCATAGTTACAGAGGTTTGAGATTTCAGCAGCCAGCAGCCTGTCATGTCATCCATCAGGAAGAAGGCAGAAGAGACAGAAGCAAATCCTGAGTTCACACTGTATTCTGTGTCTGACTAGTCCCATGACACAAGCCAGAAGGACACTTTGATGTCATGCAACATTTTTTTAGGAAGGTATAGGCACCTGTGTTCAACTCAGCTCGGCCTGGATTTAGTGATCTTTAGCCAGTTTTACTCTCATCTCTGATCTTCAGAATTAAGATCTGTTAAATGCAGATAATACAGAGATATATTGTGTGCAAGCCTCATGGGTTATTTTAGGATCAAATGAGCTTCCTCTTCTAAACTGTCATCACTACTGATGTTCATGTTTTATCTCTGCCACGAGATGGAAAGTTCCTTAAAAGGAGGGACCAAGCCTTTTCAGACTGTTCTAACCGGTTCAGAGCTCTGCACAGCAATAGCACTAATTGTTGAATTTGCAAAATGTGCTTTCTACTGTCCTGCGGAGGACAGATGAACAGGTCACTGTAGCTGGAGACGAAATGCACAAGTGGCAGAAGATGTAGCTGCAGAAGAGGCTAGTACAGACTGTGAAGGACCTCACAAAAAACTGGTGCTTCAGAATCTGGGTCCAGAGCTAAAGAGTGAACCAGCAACAAATGTCTCTGAAAGTAGCAGAGAAAACAGGGCTGTACAAGGGATGAGGCTCTAGAGTTCAACTGTGCGAACTTCAGTCCATGCTTGATGGAACTATACGAATGTTGTCCTCATGTGTAAAATGGGAATAAGAGTTAAATTGGCTGGTGTTAGGATTAGCTACAATAATGCATGCAGTAGTATTTGGCACCAACATGACCTTCAGTAATACAAATGCTGTCTTCGTAAGTGTCACCTAACTGTCCTGAACTGTCAGTATAAAGAGATGTTATAGAAGTCTAAATAGATGTTACAGAAGTTCAAGGCCTGGGGTGGCTACAAGTAAAAATTAAGAAACGACTCCAAGGCCATCCTACACTGAGCACAAGCTAGGAGCCAATGTGGCTCGTCATTTGCTGTCCATGTTCCTAGTGATTCAGGTGTGCCTTGGCACACTGTGCAGACAGTTACACTACCATTTGTGCTCAGGAAGCAACACTGGATCTTACATTACAAATACCATCTATCAACAAGTACCCTATAAACAAGTTAAGAAATCAAAAGACATGTTGTGCTGAGAAAATCTACATCAAGGATCTTTCCAAAGCGCTAAAATAGAAGGATGTCATTGTAAGGACAGGGTGCACCTGATCCAAGCCATAGGATTTTTCAGCTGCTTCCTATGCATATGAAAGCTGGCCGCCGAATAACAGGAGGAGAAGAACTGATGCCTTTGAATCGTGATGTTACAGAAGAGTATTGCATATCTCATGGACTGTCAAAAGAACAAGTAAATCTGTCTTGGAGAAAGTGCAAACAGGGGGCTCCTTAGGAGGCAAAGGGTGATTAAACTTTACCTCAGATACTTTGGACATGTTATCAGAAGAGATCAGTCCTAGGGGAAAAAAGACACCATGCTTGGAAAGGTGAAGGGTCAGAGAAAGAGAGGAATACCCCCAACACAACGGACTGACACAGGGGCTGCAACACTGGCCTTGAATATATCAGAGACGGTGAGGATGGCACAGGATAGGTCAAGGTTCAGATCTGTTGTTCATAGATAAGACTCGATGGCATGGCGCCTAACAACAAAAACCCCACAAACTACTTCTTTACTTCCCAGCAGCCCTTGGTCTCCAGTATTATCACCAAAGAGTGTTAGATGTTCTATAAAGACTCCATTCATAAATGGGATGAGATGTAAAGCCCTCTGGGGTGGGATGCAAGAGGTTTGGGATCCAGTCTCTGCTTCGATGTTTGTTGTTGTTAGTTGTTACCGAGTTGAGTCTGACTGAGGATGACTCTGTGTGTGCAGAGTAGAACTTCTCCTGAGGGCTTTGCAAGTCTTTAGGTAAAGTCAATCATCAGGTCAATATTCCCAGGAACCTCTGGGTAGGTTTGAACCACTCACCTTTCAACAAACAGTCAGCACTTAACATAGGACTTTCAATGTCTAAAACAAGCCTTGAAAGGAATGTCTCTATAAAAACTCAGCATATGATATAAACTAGCATTTTATACAGTTATTTTCTCAAGATCTAGATCTTTGCTAAGCAAACCATATTTAAACAGCCCTCTTAGAGAATACTTTTCTAAATGGAATATGCTGAAACTGAGAGGGTACTTGGCTTCATATTTTCACCCAAGCAATTACTGTTCTTGGGCCAGTACTCTCATCCCGCTGCACTTCCATTTCCTCATCAGAGCTAATAAGGCTCAGCTCACATCATTTCCTAAGAAACTATTTTCTAACACTTCACAGAAAGCACAAATCTCATTTCACTTGGATACCTAGGCAGTTCACCCTTCACCCTGGTGGACACAGGCAGACAGATATATTTCATAAAGCAGGCTGAGGAGACTGAGAACTCCCATTATTAGTAAAGGGAAGAGAGTCAACAGGACTGTATGATTGAGAATGTACCTGTGACAGCTGGAGCCAGCTTATCTATAGTCCTGACAAGGGTAACCCTTGCCCTCCAAGACAAACAATGGCCACCGCAGGCCAGACAATAACACAGCTGCTCTCATTCTTGGGCTTCCCACTGTGAGGCAAATCAGGAGTCTTATGACCAGCACTGAGCCCTGCATTAATCCTTAGGATGCAAAGGGTCCTCCAGCCTTCCCAACAGCTCGGAGCTTCAGGATGTGAACTGATACAGCATGGTTCCAAGCCCCTCACACTTGCCACAGAGAAAAGGGGGGTGGGGTATGCAGCAGATACTAGAAAAATGTCTAGGACAAGATCCTTAAAAAAATGATGTTAAAAAAATTCACTTTCCATGTCAGAACCAGCACTTTCTAAAACAAAATCCATATTCTTAAACCTAGAGCTCTTGAACAATCTCTTTTAAATCAATGTGCATACTGACACCCAACACTTAAAGCAACTCATTGCTGTCAAATAAATTCTGACTCATAAGATTGAGCAGAATTACCTCAGACTGCCTGTTCTTTTCCTTCTAATGATATACTCTTTATGGAAGCAGACTGATAACATCTTTTTCAAGGAGCACTGGGAGGGGTTGAACAACCAAACTTTTGTCCTTTTGGTTAGTTGCCTGGTACTTAACCACTGAACCACGAGGACTCTTTAACTCATAAACTGTCAAATTAAGTGAAATTTGTTTTATCTTCATAGTTTCCTGCCCTATTGCAAAGTCTAGTTTCATCTCCATCTAGTTTCATTCCATCTAGTTTGCATTTCAAGCCAGCAACAGTTGCACTTTCTTCGTGAAATCTTCTCTGATGCTCCTTTGACATCTCAGTCACCCTGACTATTCCTTTTTCTGAAGTTTCATGGAATTCAGTACCTGTGGGAGGCAACAGTCAGTGCTTCCTCACTGCCTCATCACCTTTCAAATGGACTAGAGTTCTGTTTAAGTCTAGAGGTCAGCTATGTCTTGGTTCCGACTCAACAGGAGTGACTTTGAGTTTGTGGAGACAGTCCCTTATATGGAAAGATTTTTTTAGAATTATTCACACATCACAGAAGAGAGAGATGGCCAAAACTACTTCCTGGACCAACAGCAATAGCTTCTTCCCTAGAACATCACAGTAACATGAGGGAGGGCGGGTATGTGTGCATGGGTGTGTGAAAGTCTACTCTGTGTGTGTAACAGGATCCAGAAGAACCCTAGACTAATATTTGAACAGAAGCACACATAAATGCACCAGTATCCTGGAACTGATTTGCACCAGCTCACTAGAGTCAACTGTCTACTTTCCCCCCAACTTTATGTTCGAATCAGCCATGGTATATGAATTTATTTATACCCCACAATTTGGTACATACTCCAAATTAAGGCTGCTCCCTGTCCATCAAGCTAGTTAGTAAACATTTGTCAGCACATGCCTGCATGATCCATAAGGAGCCTGGATTATGAAGACAGAAAATGTAGATGGTGGTCTTAGCTCTGCTGCCAAATCACTATTTGACCTGGGCAACTTTTCTCCCTTCCTAAGCGGCCATTTCCTTATCTGTAGAAAGGAAGGAAAAATTCTTACTTTCCTTCACCTAACTGTGAGGAAAAAAAGATAGTACAATGGAAACAAGTGAACTCTGGGAAATGCAGAGCAGTGAGGAAGGAGCCCTGGTGATGAAGTGGTAAAGTTCTCAGCGGCTAAAAACTATGCAGTTCGAACCTATGAAGAAGAAAGATGTCGTGGTTGACAGGAAGGTATGAGAGGGTACAGACGGCACTGGGTAACACTGTCAGAGAAGATGACATAAAAATTGTGAGCAATGTTTCAGTGAAAATTATCCTTTCTATTAAAATATTGTTCTTGTGGTGGAGCCCTGGTAGCCTAGTGTGTAACATGTTTTATTGCTAACCTAAAGGTTTGGGGTTAAAATATACCAGCTCCTTCACATGAGGAATACAGACAGTCTCCTCACTTATAGATTCACAGCCTCATAAACTCAATGGTGGGTTGCTCTAGTTTGGAACTGATTGATAACAGTGGTTTTGTTATAACAATACAACATTTTTTTTGTATACTCAGCTTATATATATCAGTATACCTACAAGGTTAAAACTCTGTGCAAACGCAACTTTTGAAACTCCAGTCAGGGTTGTCATTATTGCTTGGTTAATACGACTCTCTATGTGGTTTCCTCTGCATATACTGCAAACACACATTGTTTTCACTGCAGCATTTGCTTTCGTTGTCATTGATTTTGTTGAATTTTTGGTGTCAAATTTCTCATAATACTGTGGTAAGAAGTATTCATGAACTTTTATCAATAAGCTTTTTTGAGGCTGAAGTACTAATAATTTTGTAGCTAATAATGTGATTTAACAAATTTTACCAAACAATTTGTTGTTGTAGGAGTAATTGAATAGAGTACAACTCATAGTGGCCCTAGGAACAACAGATCTGTTGCTTGTCCAGTTGGATGCCATTCTAATCATTCTTGACACACCTGAGTCCATTGCCACAGCCACTGTGTCAATTTACCTCATTGAAGGTCTTCCTCTCTTTCACTGACTCTCCTCCTTTCCAAGCATGATGTCCCTTTCCAAGGAATAACATTTCCTAACACTGTGTCCAAAGTATGTGAGACAAAGCTTTGCCATCCTTGCCTCTGAGAAGCACTCTGGTTGTACTTTCTCCAAGACATAACTGGTTTGTTCTTTTGGCAGTCCATGGGAACATCAGTGTTCTTCTCTAACATCACAATTCAAAGACATCAATCTTTCTTCAGTTATCTTTATTCATTATTTTATCTAGCTTTCAGAGGCATAGAGGATGTCTGGAAAAACCATGGCTTGAATGAGGTGCATCTATCATAGTCTTTAAACTAACATTATTGCTCTACAGGACTTCGGAGAGGTCCCTGACAGCAGACTTTCCCCAATGCAGTATGTCTCCTAATCTCCTAACTACTGGTAGCAAGGGCATTGACTGTGGATCCAAGTGAGAGGTAATCATTGCTAAATTCAATCTTACCTTTATGTACCACGATGTTGCCTACTGACCCAGTGATGAGGATTTCTGTTTCCATGATATTGAGATATAATCCTCATTGACAGCTGTAGTCTATGATTTTCTTCAGCTAAGTCCTCCTTGCTTTTCAGCAAGCAAGGTTGTATCATCTGCATAACACAATTGAGCAGTCTTTCTCCAATCCTGATGCTACATTCATGTTCACAGAGTCTGGCTTCTTGAATCATTTTCTCAGCATACAGATTGAAAAGGTATGGAGAAATGATACAGCACTGACACATACCTTTTCAGCCTCTTGTCTCAAAGGCCTCCAGAAGATATTTTTGTCAGTATTTCCATAATATAGGAGCTATTACATTCAAGAAATTTATGATTATTATTTATCATATATTATTCTTTGATGACAATCGATACTATACAATATTAACAATTTCATATGGTCTGATAAGGAAGACGGAGGTGAGGGTGGTGGCATCATTAAGTTACACTGCACTGAGTGACGCCAACTCTAGTGATGCCTGAATGCTGCATAAAGCATAGGAGGAAGTTCTGCTTGACTCAATGGTGAATTTTTTTTTTCCATTCTGCTTTTCTTTTGAACACTGAAGAGACATTCACAATATATGCAGATATTTTTGGTGGTCACAACTAGGGATTAGGTGTTGCCTCTGCCAGCTTGTGGAAATGCTGATAAATATCCTATGATGTCCCGAATGGTTCCCATAGCAAAGGTGTGTTCTACTTCAAATTTCAAGTTGAAAAACGTTGCTGTGAAGTCTTTCATTCATAGGGACATTATAAGTCATCGATGACCTGACAGCACTTAACAACAACAACAGTGAGAGAGCTCAGTGGACCTAGTGGACAGAAAGTGATGCTGTCAAGCCAAAGGTGGGTGATTTTAATCCACGGCCTTCGGGTCTGGTTTTAATTGTTTTTGGTCAAACATTCTTCTAAGTGGTATAGCCCTGGTCTGTCCATTTGCTGTACAGAGGTAACTCGTGGTTGCTGTGATGCTAAACACTGTGACACTGATGTGTCAAATGCAGTAATGGTTATCCATGGTGGACAGTGTTTGGTGAAGCTCCCCGATTAAAACAAGCATGGAAGCAGGAGTGGAAACCCTATGAACTTGGAGAAACGATGAAAATTCTACAAGTGCCCAGGTCTTTTGTTCATAGGGTCGCTATGAGTCATCTACGACTCGATGGCACTTAACACTACCACCACCACCACCACAAAGTGAGCCACAGTAAAACCTGGAGCACAATTGTATTCAGAAGAAAAAGAGAAGAATTGGAATGAATTGTAAGAACCTTGAAAGGCTATGGGGTGTAGAAAATTGTCATGTGTACTACTGGATGATAGCGTTTTTGTTCTAATATGATGTTTGTCATGCAGTGGGTGCTCAGTTGTGGTTTGTGGGAAGAGACCATGGATCAGTGAGTCAAAATGATAATGCAGTCTCTCAAGTAATTGCACACACATCTCCACAGTGACAGTACCAATACGTGACTGCCATCGACTCCGATCTCACCCTCCATCATGTTTCGAAAGCTGTGAATCTTTATGGGAGGAGTCTGCCATCTTTCTCCTCTGGAGAGGCTGGTGGATTTGAACCCCTGAAAATGTATCATCCTTGCTTAGATTCTTAACAGTGACACCAGCTAGAAGAATCTGACAGGAGTGATGCTACCTCCTTTTGGAGCATAGCAGGATGAAACAGTGAGAAGTCAGAGCTCTGGAGACCTGAGTTAGAAAAATGATCACTAGCCTGACAAGCACAGCAGCCGTGGTCAGAAGAGCAATTTCATTTTAGTCACTTTCTAATATGAGCTGAAACATCTTGAAAGGTGAGCTTTCCAAACTCTCTCTTGGGGAGGCAATTTGTGAAAAACAAACAGCAGGCAGCCTCACTTCTGACACCTTCCAAAACCACTTTTTAAAGACAATCCTTTGATCCCCTGAGCCACTTGGGATTAAAATGCATTTAACACAAACCACCCGAAGCGGAAACAACATTGAGTAAGAAATGCTCTAGACACTGAAACACAGCAACTGGCGACCGTCAAGGAACCACAGCGGAATGTGAGGAGGCTGGCATAACGCAGAGACTTAACAGGAAAAAAGTGATGACAGGCACATACCTACTTTCCTGGGCCTCTGGGGCTTATAGTCAGAGGAGCTGTGAAGCTGCAGAGGGAAGCTTAACCACTGCCTTTCCTGGAAATTCCCCTGGGGGACTCCAAATCCCCAGCCTCATAGGAGATCCCAGCTGATTTCTACAAGAGAAGACTGGAGAAGAGGGGACTTCCCTCTGTGTCTCCCTTAAGATCTAAATGTGACCATAAACCATCTGACTCACAAAGCCCTTTAATTAAAAGCCTGAGTTCAGAGCTAAATCTAGATGTGACAGGGTCCAGTGGCAGCTCAGGCACCAGACCTGTGAGTATATTTTGTCTTCCTTTGTCTAACAACGAAAGAGCTCTGATGGCACTGATGTTAAAGTAGTTGGCTACTGACAGAAAGGTTGTCAGTTCAAACCCACTCAATGGCTTCACAGGAGAAAGATGGTAACGTCTCTATCTCCATAAAGACTTACTGGCTTAGAAACCTTATGAAGCAGTTTTAGGCTGTCCTATAGGGTTACTAAGAGTTTGGTTTTTTTAAAATTTGGTCAGCTCCATCTCACACACTTGGGCATGTTGCCAGGAGGGGCCAGTCTTTAGAGAAGGATATCATGCTTAGAAGAATAGAGGGGCAGCAGGAGAGGAAGACCTCAAAGGAGATGGTTGACATGATAACTGGGGTAATGAAGGCATGTGTGTCGGAGACAGGGCCACTGCCTCAGGATAGAGCAGAGTTCAGAGCTATTGTGGATAGGGTTACTATGAGTCTTAGTCAACGCGACAGCACCTAGCAACAACAGTCAATTCATGCTTTATTCATGAAATGATAGAGCTAGAAGTCATTTATAAACTCCATTCACTGGGTCTATGATCCAGGAGAAAAGGTGACTCTCTCACACCTAGTACTGAGTTTCTAATGCTATTTTTCCATGTTCAGTGCTGAGACATGCTTCTTATACGAGAGAAGACTTTGATGCATATTTCTACCTTTCCTCTCCTTGGCCTTCATGGAGCTCAAGGCCAAATGTATCAGGATTCACATAGAATTCAAGGCCATAGAATGGTAGTAGACAGCTTAGGGAAAGAAATGAAATTTAAAAAAAAAATAACCACTTTCTGAGAGCTCACTTAAGCTCTGCATGAAGAGCGTCCCTTCCATTCCTCTTCTCATTTGCATTTCTCACCCACAACGCAAAGTGGATCTCTATATGCCTATAACTCAATTGCATTCAGATTTTTAAATAGCCAAGTCATTTATTTTGTTTCCATGGTTATGCCTTCAATACATATTTGGTTTTAATTTTAGTTTTTAATATTATAAGCAATATGGTGCCTTCCAATGACATAATCCTTTCACTGTATTTTTAATAATTCTATGATTTATTTCATCAAAAGTTTACTTCCCCCCCATAGTAATCATGACAAATTTTATAACTAATCTTTATGTACCAAGTATTTTCTAAAATAATCTTAAATTATTCAAATGTCCTTATATAGCATTTCTTTCTCTTATTTTATGGATACAAAAATCAAAGCCTCAAGAGTTTGGGTAACTTCTCTAAGGTCACACAAGTGAAAGGCAGAAATGAGATTCTCATCTGAGTCTGTCCAACTATGAAGCCTGCATTATTTTACATTAATATCCTGCTTCTTCATTAGTGACTATGTTGACACAGTGCCATGTTGTTATAGTTAAATGCCATCAAGTCACCTGCAACTCATAGGGGCCCCATGTATAACAGCTCTGAAGCCCACCCTATCCTGAGCCAATTTCACTGACTCCAACACACCTAACCTCATTACTTTGGTTATACTATCAATCCATCTCATCTAGGGTCTTCCTCTCCTGCTCTGTCCCTCCATCCTTCCAACCACGATATTCTTCTCCAAGGACGAGTCCCTCCTGACCACATACCCAAAGTATGTGAGATGGAGCTTCAAAATAAGATTTGATGCCACTGACTATGACAATCAACTTCTCTCCTAAACATGTCAGTGGGGTGGGGTATCAAGGATCTGGGCCACCGTGGGTAATGAATGGGATAGCTGCTATTATCCCATATTGGCATCTGGATACAGTCAAACATTTAGCAGGTCTATAGGTTGGCCACATAACCCACTTCCTGGGATAAGTCCCTAATAGGGATTTCTCCAAAGAGAAAACAACCAGGAGGATATCCCTACTGGAGGGTATGTTTAAATCTGTATCTTCCTGTGCGTGTTCAACCACTTAGGATAGAGATTCTGAGAACACAATATGCCATTTCATTTTTATTTGCTATTATCTACAGATTAGCAAAGGAGCCCTGGTAGTAAGTTAAGTAACCTTAACCTGGCAGTAGGTTAAATAAGAAGCTGCTAATTAAAAGAGACAAAGTTCAAACACTCTAGCCACTCTCCAGGCGAAAGATGAGGGTATATCTCTTTGCTCAAGATTTATAACCTCAGTACTCTGACAGAAAGTTGCCATGAATGGGCTTACTTTTAAGTTTTGCACAGGCTAGCAGTAAAAAATGAACACGTACAATAAAAAGTGCAGTGTTAGTTGCTACTGCGGGAAGCACAGGCTACTGTGGAAACATGGGCTAATGCGGAAGCTCTAGTGATGGGCAGCTAAACCTTCCTTGAAAAGTGAAAGCCTAATGAGGAAGGTCTTTATGGAGGGGTAAGTGCAGTGGCTGAGCCAAGTTGAAGAATCGACTGGACTTGGCCATATAGGGAGATAGGGAATAGGAGTGGGGAAGACCAATGCTGCGGCACAGATTCAAGCTCAAACTCATTGTCATCAGGTTGGAACTGATTGCTAGGAAACCCTTTGCTGGACTTCCTTGTCTTGCCCATATTTTTCCCACAGAGTCACTGGTGGATCAAACTGTTAGAGAAACATCACCTTTCAGTTAGCATTAACTCCCTGAGGACTTCACCAGGAAAGTTCTAAGGGTGGAGGAAAAAGGAAAGGAGTGTGGGAACCCTTGAAGTAAGGAGTTCCATGTAGTCCCTCCCAACTGGAGTATGACAATGAGAGAATCAGGGAAAATCCCGGATCATAAAGCGAGGCAGGGGCTGAGGCAGGAGCAGGGCAATGGTCACAAATGGCCCACCAAGTCCATGTAAAGAAATCCACACTCTCCATGGGAGAAGTGCCATAGGTTTATGTTGCTTATGATCTGGTGGAGACGAGGTGATACTATCAGACCTGGACTTTATATCATAGTCAGTTGTGCAGTAGTAATTCGAGCCAAGCTATTCAGAGTCCAGAGACTCTGACCATCAATTAATCTGTAAAATGAGAAAAGCACTGTGTGATCTCCATATGCCAGAAGCATTATAGGAAACAATGATACTTAGTTAAAAAAAAAAGTATTAAATACAAAAGGGGCGGCTTAAATAACGACACTTTAGTGGCTACTAAGCAAATGGTCAGTTGTTTGAACCCACCAGTCACTCTGTGAGGAAATAATATGGCATCTTCTATCTTAAACATTAAATCCTAAGAAAACTAGGGGCAGTCCTATGCTATCTTATAGGGTAATGTGTTGTTGTTGTTGTGTACCGTAGAGTTGGAACCAACCCATAGCTGACCCTTTGGCAGGTTTTCAGAGGCACAGGAAGAGACTGCCCGTCCTCCTCCCTCAGAGGAGCTGGTAGGAATTGAACTGCATGCCTTCAGGATTGCAGGGCAGCTTCTGGTCATTAGGCCACCAGAGCTCCCTATAGGGTAACTAGGAGTCAGAACAGACTTATTCCGATTGTTTGGCTTTAATATAAGAATTATACTTTAAAACACTGACTTTACGATCCTGGACTAGGAAGACAAATATGGAGCACAGGGCACAAGATTATGACCTTATATCAAAACCAACTCACAGGAGTCATTGTCCAAACAGCTCTATCCTGTCCTCTGTAACTGTGCTCCGGGCTACCTTTCAGAACTATGTGGTAGTTACAAAAAAGAAAGTGACCAGACAAACAAAACTCCCTTTGTACTCTTTATTCAATAAATGTGTCCAATTTAAGATGTTTCCAATTTAAGACAAAAAGAAATATTTTCACAAAGATTGTCAGCTCTTCTGACATCTTTGAGGGAGCATAAAGAGTAGGTAAGTGATATTTGCTATTCCGATGAAATAGCAAGGCCCTTGTCATGAAGGAGAGGCAAAGAAATGCCCTTTATTTTTGTTTCCATGGTCAGTACGCCTTCACTATGTGGTTATCTTTGGCTCTTCATGAAATAAGGAAAGATGAAGCTGAACCAGCTTTCTTGCTTAAGTACCTGGAGTGCAGGACAGAGTGTGGAGCATAAAAGCTCTCCTTGTGAGGGGAATGGTTTCCAACCATTGCACAATTACCTTCATTAGCATACCATTTCCCTGTGCATTTTATAAAGCACTTTCCTATTCCATTTCTGGAAAAACGTAGTGACGAAAAGTGCTGCCACTGAGAGAAAAAAAATGCCAACAAAATTTAAACCATGGAACATTTGTTCAAGACTCCTGGGTAATGATGTCTTTTGATAGATAATTCATGATAGCCTTAAAACTTGGCCCATTTCTGACACTGAGATGATGTATTTTGGAGAGGTCAACCACCAGTAGGGTGGGGAGAAAAATTACTTTTAAATGAATCTATTGTACTTTGCCTTTTGATTAATGCAGGTCAGTGTTTCGGACCACTCCTTTCTCTACGGTAAGAGCTTCCATTGAAGAGCTTTTTAAATTTTTTTTGCCTGTCTTGAGTTGAAGAGGCAGCATATCATTCAGTTTCTGTTTTATCTTCTATAACACCAGATAAAAGATGAAGCTGGATCCATCTGTTAGCACATCCAGGCTGCAAACTGTGTGAAAGCAGACACAAGCATAAGCGCGCACACACACATACAGACACACACACGCACTCCTTGCAAAAAGAGGGGGGGGGGGAATCCACACTTCTAAAAAATTTATCATCAGCAATCCTACCCAATGCCGACCAGATAGCAGCACTTTTATCCTTTTATGGGCAGATTCGGGAGGAAGCCAGCTTCGTCAGCCACAAAGGCTGTTCCTCCCATGCTGCCACATGAATTGGGATGCTGTGACTGGCTGTGGGCCAGACCCTTCCCCCACAGCACTGGGGTTCCAAACTCCCTGAAATTAGTGGAGATTCTCCTGGGTGCCATTACCTGCCATGTCAGAGCCTATCGGGGCTAGAGGCAGAGAATCACAGGGCATGCAGGAGGGTTTCCATTCTCTGGCACAAAGACCATGCCTCAGGGGGTTGGCGTTTCTATGGGAAAATGAGCAGGAAGGCTGCCTGCTTTTATGAAGGAGTTGAGGAGAGCCCCATCTGGGCCATTTGGCATTTCCTATGGCACTGCTAGTTAGGGTAGCTGCATGTTGTATCCGCTCTGGACCTTGACACTGGCTTTTATTTAACAAATAAAAAATGTTACAAGTCAGCGACTAGAGGCTTTAGGGAACCTTGGTGGGCTTTTGTTAGTATTTCCATCTCCACAACTACTTTAACGTGGGTGCAGTACAGGTGGAGAGCTCTGAAATACACAGGCCTCCTGTGCTTCTCCTTCTTACATGCAAAAACCGTGTGAATCACAGAGCTCCAAAAATAAACAAGCTTCGTTTCATTAATGAGGTGAAGTTTGAGCACACTCGGGGTGGGAAAGGAGTCGAGGTGTGGGTGGATGACAAGTGTGAGTGACTGCTGAGGCCAGTGTACTTGAAAAAAAAAGATCCTGTGGTTTACCAGGAGGGCTCCGAGCTCCAGATACACACTACTGACTCCTGAATACTGAGTGCCATGTCCTGTGAATTCTGTTTCTGGAATCTGTCATATCTGCCCTCTCCTCTTCATGTCCCCTGTCACTACTCCTAATTTAGGTCCTTATTATCTTTCTCCTGGAATATTTTGCACATGCAGCCAAAAGACTCTTCCTGAAACAGCACACCCACTACTGCATCACTCTGTGGCTTTATTTTAAGACCTTAAATGTTGTTTCTATTGAAAAAGAAATAAAGTCTAAGCTCTTATTTTTATGAACTCGTCATAAGGTCCTTGGGGGCAAAATCCCTGGCCTTATTTGCCACTTCTCTTTTCCATTTCTCATTTTCCATATTCCAGCTCAGTGACACCTTTCAAGTCTTCCATATTTCCTCTGCCTTAAATGTTCTTCACTGCAACTCCTCATTTTAAAGCCCTATTTCTTCTTCAAGAGTAAATACAGGGACCACTTTAGCCATAAATTCAACTTTGACTTCTGGAGAAAATAGCTCTATCCTTAGAATTTCAATATTCTTACGATGCATTTCATTCATTTCCCATTTTTGTTATAACAGATTTTACATCCCTTGTTTTATTTTCTCACACTAAGATATCTCTGGGGATGAACATTCCCCAACTTATCTTCGCATAGGCACAGATATCAAGTAGATGCCTATCAATATAAAGGACACATAGGATCCTATAGGATAGAGCAGAACTGACCCATAAGTTTTCCAAGACTATATAAGTCTTAAGAGGTGCAGACTGTCACATCTTTCATGGAGCAGCTGGTGGCGTTGAATTTCTGACCTTTTGAACAGTAGCCAAGCTCTTTCAGTAGGTTTATTTTACTAGCATTCTTCTATTTTTACATACTTATTTTATTCACCATGTTGTTATTGTTGATGAATACCACTGAATTAAAACTCGCCCATAGCTGACCCTGCAGCAGGTTTTCAGAGACAGTAAATCACAAGGGAGGTGATGTCCCAGCTATCTCCCACAGGGTAGATGGCAGATTCAAACCATGTACTTTAGTCTTGTCAGTGCAAGTCCTTACCAGCACACCAACCCACCAGAGGTCCCTGTATTAAGAATTTTTTTTTTTTATAAATAGCAGGTGTTTACTAAGGTTACATTATGGCTCCAAGAGTACAGAGATACCGTGATCTGGTGGGATGCCAACACAGTGGAGAAGAGCAGTGCTAGAGGAATCTGCAGGATGTAATTAATGGCCACATGTTGGGTATGATGGGTCACTGATAGGAGACATCACTGAACACCATGTTGCTAAAGACAATGGCTAATTCTAAGTCTTCCTTTTTATTAGACCTCTCAGCAATATTTGACACAATGGACTTAGTACATTGGACTAAGTCAGTCTCAGCCTTGAGTCACCTCTTTATTTCACACTCTGTGGTGGGTTGGTGGTCACTGCAATCCTAAGGACACAGGGTTTGAATCCTCCAGCGGACCCATAGGAGACGATGGGCAATCTCCTTCTGTGCAAGTAACTGCCTCTGAAAACCCACTGGAGGGTCAGCCATGAGTTATTTCAGACTCAGTGGTACTCAACACAATAACAACATAAAATCTTTAGGAAATCTTTTTCACTCATCTTTAAAATATATCCAGCACCTTTGTATACCTTCATTATCTAATCTATTTCAATTGCTCTAACAGCTTCCCAGCAGGCTCCCAGCTTCTATCCTTGGCTTCCTGTGGTCTACTCTCCATAGTGTAGTCAGAATGAAGTGATTAATATGTAAGTCACATCAGATCACATTGTTCCTCTGTCCAAACCTGCCAGTGCCTGGCTTCCTCTTACTCAAGATAAGGGTTCAAATCTTTTCACTGCCCTTAAAATGCCCCATTACCAAGATTTCTCTGTTGCCATCTGCTATTGCTCTTCCCCCGCCCCCTGGCTCTCACTGATTTTCCTCAAATACATTAGTAACATTATTATCTGATTTTCTCTCTGGCCAACACACACTGCCCCATAAAAGGATGTGAATACTCTCTTACCATTTTAAAGTTTTTGCTCAAATGTCACCTTTTCAATGTGGTTCATCTGGACCACTCTTTTTTTTCCTTTATTTTTTTTTTAACCTGGACCACTCTTAAATGACAACCCTGTTCTCTGTCTAGCATTTACAACATACTTTACTCTGATGTTCCCCCTTTATTCTTTGGCTTTCTAACCTACTAGTTCTCATTGTCACAGTTTTAGACTCGACTAATAGCTAGCCCTCCACTGAGTTTCCTAAGGCTGTAATTCCCACAAGAGATTGTCCATCTTACTCCATTAGAGCTACTGCTGGATTTGAACCACCAGAATTCAAGTGCCTCTGGGTTAACTGCACAACTGTGCACAGATTATACCACCAGAGAACTCCTGCTGACATACTAGAAGGCAAGAAATACTGCACTATAGTACTTGTAGTTTAAAGTTATTATTACTTTTTATTTCACTTTTTAAAATCTAAGGGACTCACTGGTGGCCCAGTCTATAGGCAGTTGTGCTGCTAACCCAATGGCCATACTTCTCTGGGGGCTTGGATCCACTAGCAGTTCCACAGGAGAAAAATGGACAATCTCCTCCAATTCAATATACAGCTTGGAAGCTTGCTGGAGGTCAGATATGAGTCAGTTCCAACTCCCCAGCCATGAAAGCGATAGCAAGTTTAAAAACTAATGTATTGTGTCTCCCAGGCCTTAGATCTATGGCTGGCTTAAAGTAGACATTCAATAAGTATTCATCAAATACATGAATGAGCATATTTAAGAAATGATTTCTTAGTTATAACTTTAACAAAGAATAGCATTTAATCTCAGAAAAAAAAAAAACAACCCACAACAAACCAACAGCAACAACCAAAGAGGCATTTGTAAAGGCAAAAATAGAGTATAAAGACCTAAATCATCTTCTTGACCATCTTTAAGATGAAGATACTGTTGTTGTATACCATCAAGTTGGAATTGGCTCATGGCTGACACTCCAGCTGGTTTTCAACAGCTGTAAATCACATGGGAAGAGACTGCCCATCATTCACTTGTCCATAGAAAAGCTGGAAGACTTGAATAGCCAGACTTTGGATTGGCAGTGCAAGTCCTTACCACTAAGCCTCCAGAACTCCCTGGTAGATGTACGAGACCGTGACTACTTCTTAATATGGCTCTATTGATGCAAAAGCCTGCATGAATTATGTAATACCATTTTAGATACATAGTTGGGCAGTTCCAAGCCAGCCTAGACCAGCAAATAACTGTAAAGAAATTACTTAAATTTTTAATGTACAGCTATGTTTCAATACAAACACATAATCAAAATAGAAATGAAACTCACCAAAATTGGTATATAATGTATATAAACATTCTCGTCACAATTTTTGTTTATATTGTACATTTTTTTGCACCTTTTCCCCTGAACTATTACATAAATAAATATCCCAAGTTCTACCTAAACTTGTCTACAACTAAATATCCTATAAATATGTTTTTCAGAGAAGACTCACATAAATTCTGTTCACTGTCATGTTTTCAGTACTCAAGTATATGTAGAGCGTAGAGTTTGGGAGTGAAACATTGAGTGAAGACATTTATAAGTAAATTTTTAATAACATATACTTAGGAGAGGTTATTCCTTGGGAAAGGATATCATGCTTGGAAAGGTAGAGGATTGATGAAAGATATAAAGACCCTCAATGAGATGGACTGACATAGAGACTGTAGCAATGGGCTCAAGTGTGTCAGAGATGATGAGGATGGCACCAGATAGAATAGGGTTCGATCTGTTGTTCATAGAGTCACTATAAGTCATATTCAATTTGACAGCACCTACCAACAACAGTAATCAATATGACCAATTTTAGGATATAAAATTATGTTCTGAGAAATAATTCTCCACAAGACTGATCCTGGAGGCAGAAAATAATCATTATTCCCCACTCAGCATCGCCCCACGCATAGCAGAATGCCTGACTGCCAGATGCTAGTTAAGTAGTTGTTGATAAAAGTTGAATTAATTTACCTGTAGACCTGGAAGCTAAAGGGCACTAAAACACACTCCTTTTGTTGCTGCTGTGCTCCACATCTCAGGAATCCTGGCTTTGTGATTGTGGTTTGACCCCAGGGTGGAGAGTTGGCTTTAGTACAAGGTGGAACATCTCACTTAGTCAAGACATATACCCCATTCACAGGGAGGCCTTGACCAGGATCAACAAGGCACTAATATAGCATCAGACAGTAATAGGCAAGTTGAATCATTAAAGCATCAGTGTTTTCATCTATAAAAAGGGACTCATCAGAACAGGGTGCCACACAGGGTGTGGTGAAGGTTTATAAAACCTTTTGAAGACTGACCTCATGGTACTCCAGCTATAGATGATCATTTTTTCCTGTGCAGAATCCCTGATGCATCCTCCCAAGAGACAGCAGCTAAATCCAAGTTGCATCTGTCAAGCGGCTGCTAGGGCTTAACCACTACCGTCTATCTAAAGCTTCCTCTGAACATTTTCTTGCCCCAGATGTTTGTGACAAGGCTTGCCATTAACAAACACAAAAGCACGATTAGGGGCTTCTGAGTTCTAATTAGAGGCAGGAATTAACTGGGCATGAGGAGTAACTTCCTTGCTGGACACACTTAGCTAATAACATGGAAGAAGATTTCCGACATCACTGAGTATAAGTTCATCTACCTTTGGGCGCAAGGGTCTTTAACATACAAAGAAGACAATTCTTGGCTATGGGAAGTAGTAACTAGAGCAGAAAAATAAAGAAAGACTTACATAACCCTGCCTCACACACACATATGCACATGAATACACACACATGCAACCACAATCACTAAGTTTTCAGAAGGTCAACAATTAAATGGATTTACTTAATAAGTATAAGGTTGATTTGTATTCAAAAGTCAATTGGGCCCTCGGGCCTTTGGCCCTGAGGCCTAGTATAACTTTATCATTTAGAGGAACATCCTTCTCCGTGGTGTAGCACTGGTCTGTCAATTTGTTGTACTGAGGTAACCTGGAGTGGCTGTGATACTGAGCTCTGTGCCATTGGGGTGCCAAATGCCATAATGGTTACCCATGGTGGACAGTGTTTGGTGGAGCTCCTAGATTAAAACATGTTTGGAAGTAGATATGGCATCCACTTCCTAAACAACATGCCTCCGGAAACTCTATGAACTTTGAGAAATAATGATAGGTATAGAAAGACTTCAAGGTTTTTATTCATAGGGTTGCTATGAGTCATGCTTAACTTGACAACAATCAACAACAACAACAAGGTTAATCAAGAAAATTTAGTAACGTCAAAACATAATAGCATAAACTCCTCTTTTCACAGGAGTGAAAGCTGAGGAGAAGATTTGGGGCAGTTACAGCATTCTTGCATTTGAAAGTCATATTTCCACTGAATTTGCAGAGGTTCCAGGGAACAAATGGCAGGCCAGTAGAACACACACATCCTTGAGAACCAATATTCTTTTCATATTTTCCTCTGTGAGTTTATTTTGCAATCACTAACTAAAATCACAAATAATTTACCACCAGCAATTATTGTTGTTATAGTTCTTATGTGCCGTCGAGTGGCCTGCGACTCATAGCAACCCTATGTACAACAGCCCTAAACTCCGCTCTGTCCTGTGTCAACCCCACTGTCTCTGACACTCCCATCCCAATTATCCCAGTCACTGAATCAATCCAACTCATAGAAGGCCTTCCTCTCCTGCGCTGTCCCCCCACCATCCCAAGCATGATGTCACGCTCTAAGGACCGGTCTCTCCTCACAACATGTCCAAAGTATGTTAGACGGAGCCTCAGAATCCTTGCCTCCAAGGAGCCACCCAGTTTAACCCTTTCCAGGACAAATCTGTTTGTTTTCCTAGCAGTCCATGGTATTCTCAATACTCTTCTCCAGCACCACAGCTCAAAGGCATCAATTCTCCTTCTATCCTCCTTGGTCATTGTCCAACTCTCTGATGCATAACAAGTGATTGCGAAGACCATGGCCTGTATCAGATGCACCTTAGTCTCCAAAGAGATACCATTGCTCTTCAGCACTTTGGAGAGGTCCCTAACAGCAGACTTTCCCATGACAATGTGCCTTTTAATTTCCTGGCTGCTGGTGCCAAGACTGTTGACTACGGAGCCAAGCAAACTAAAGCTGTGTACAATCTCAATCCCTTCACCATCCAACCTGATGCTGCCAATTGGTCCAGTGGTGAGAATCTTTGTCTTCTTGACATTGAGCCTCAATCCATACTGTAGGCTGCAGTCCTTGACACTCTGCAGCAGGCGCTTTAGGTCCTCCTCAGTTTTAGCAAGCAGGGTTGGGTCATCCGCATAACGCAGACTGTTGATAAATCGTCCACCAATCTTGACCCTACATTTCTCCTCATAGAGCCCAGCCTCTCTGATAATCTGTTCTGCATATAGGTTGAAAACGTGTGGAGATAGGATGCATCCCTGGCATACGCCCTTCCCAATTTTGAACCATGCAGTGTTCCCTTGCTCTGTTCTGACAACTGCCTCCTGGTCCAAGTATAAGTTTCGCATTAGAATGATCAAGTGTTCTGGGATTCCCATTCTTCTCAGAGTCAGCCACAGTTTGTTATGATCTACACAGTCAAATGCCTTTGCAAAGTCAATGAAACACAGATAGACATTCCTCTGGTATTCCCTGCTTTCAGCCAAGATCCATCTAACATCAGCTACAATATCTCTAGTACCACGACCCCTTGTGAAACCAGCCTGGACTTCTGGTAGTTCTCTGTTGATTTGCTGTTCCAGTCGTTTTTGGATTGGGCACCTCACAGGACAGCCATCAGACCCCGCAGACCCATCCCATTTTCTCAGGTAATCGAAGACGCCAAAAGCCCACTACATCCATTCCAGCCTGAGGGCCTGTGGCCCTCGGGCTAAGAAAATCCTATCTACACACCAATTCTACAGGATGCATCACCTTTGACCGGGAAACATTACGACTAAACTTCAGAGACACTGATCCCAACAAAATGAACTACCATCAGCTGATGTGTTTGAAATCACAGAAGCCATGGAAGCTTCATATATAAGTTATTAGATGGAGAGCTGGTGAAAGGGAGATAGATATGAAAGGAGGGGGTAGAAGTGGATGGGTATCCTGCTGGATGGTGAAGCAGGAAATAAGTGGGTAAAGACGCGTGTGAGAAAGGCAGGGACAACACTGACACTAAAGTTAACTCCGCAATAAGGGATATACCTTTAACTTGCTGGTCTGTCTGATACTTCTCTAAATCTGAACGTTCATATTGAGACAGACTAGGAAGAAGGATTGGCCATTCACTTCTGAAATAGCAGGCCTCTCAAAACCCTATGTACAACAGCAATTATTAGTCTCTAAATTAATTAGCTCATGTATTTCTTGCTTGTCTTCTTATTGAACAAACATTTGCTAAGTTAGGCAAGAAAGTACCTGGAATAATACAAAGGTGTGGGATTTGGAGTCTGCGATCTTAGTTTCAGTTAATAACTTTAACCAGGTACCTGACCTCTTTAAGTCTCAGTTTCTCCATAAAACAAAATGAAGCTAGCATGCTGTGCCTACCGGATATGTCTACTGTGAGGTTTAAATGAGCACTTACAACAGAAGCATGAAACCACAGCCTTGGGAAAATTCTACTGTTTTTCACCTTAAATGGTTGCTTATTTTAATTAGTAAATTCTCCCTGGTGTTATTTGTCACCATATAGACTTATCTATTGTTTGCCAAAAACAAAGTAAATATGAATGGTTGAATGAAAAATTAATTTCTTTTGTTAACCTTCACCAAAATATTTTTTTAAAAAGACCTAATGTAATATCTGCTATGCAATAAGCTCTTAAAAACCCTGATACATGTTGTAACATGGATGAGCTAGAAAATATAACAATTTAGTGAAATAAGTCAGTCAAAAAAGATGGATAATCTATGATTTCAAGAAAATAAAATGTCTGGAGTAGGAAAGCACTTAAAAGCTAAGCCTTCTTATTAATTAATTACCATGTCTGGTGAGAGGGCAAGAAAAGGGGGTATATTACTTAGAGGACCCTGAGCTTCCACTAAAAGGGTGGAAAAAAGTGTAATGGATGGTGGTGATAGTCGTACAGATGAAGACAGCATTACTCAGTCACACATATGAAACACGTTGAAATGGCAAATGTTTTATATACACAAGTGCCACGCAATAAAAAAGAAAAAATATATCTCTGAATCAAATGCTTGCTCACGATTTGTACGACACATGGTGAACCTACTGATAATATTATTGAAAAGGGATATGTAATATGCTTACCTGCAACTCTAATAAAAGGTAGAAAGTAGGAAAAGCCTTATAATATTACCAAAAAAAAAGAGTTCCAGGAGAATAAAAAAATCAGAGAGATAAAATTTCACAGTCAAAGAGGCTAGAGAATACTTTTTGGAGGAAGGGACAGTTGAAGTCAAAGGATGCTTTAGTTTGGATAAATCTGGATGACCATCCATTTTCAGATCTGTTATCAGGTAGGCCCAGTCCCTGAAAAGCAATATTATTGCTTGGTAAAGAAAAGGTACGGCAAAGATGGTGAAGATTCTCAGGTGACACAGTGGTAGCGACAACCAACTTACACATGGCAGGGACTCTGAGGACAGCCAGTAGATTGGGAAGCGTTTCACTCTATTGTGCATTGGGTCACCAAGACTCAGAACTAAATGCCAATTAACAGCATAAACAATTTAGGTATACTCTAACATACATAAAAAATAGAAGATATCTATCTATCTCACACACTGCAGGTGTCAAGTGGACACTGACTTGTAGCTGATCCTCTACTGGATTTTCGGAATTTGTAAATGGTATGGAGGGAATGTGCCCATCTTTCTTCCAAGGTGCTGCTAGTGGATTTGAACCTAGTGTCTTTGAGTTAGCAGTGCAATTCCTTACTCATTAAGCCACCACAGCCATAGAATTCTCATTATTGTTGTTGTTGATTGCCTTCATGTCAAGCACAACTCATAACAATCCTGTGAACAAAAGGCCTGAAGCCCTTCTACAACTACTCACACTTAACAAAGTTCATAGAGTTTCCGGAAGCATATTATTTAGGAAGTGGGCAAAATAAACGCCTTGATCTAAACCAGATTTTATAATTATGTGTCAAAAAAAGTGTTAATCTGTGCCCTCAGTCTAGAGGACAGTTGGTAAGGTCAGGGTGCTCAGGCCAGGGCCGTAGGCCACTCCTCTCTTAACCACAAGCAGCTTTATCCATTTCTTCAATGTGTTGTACAAATACTATTTTCTCTTAATGAGCATAACATAAAACATTTTAAAAACATCTACTCAAGATGACCTCAGAGAATGATCCTATTTGATAAACTCATGAAGAGCACTGGAATGTTGCCGCTGCCCAATGTAGGACTGTATATGCCTTCCCTTAAGCATCCAGAGAGAAAAGCGAATTCCTTTTACTTTCTCAACCACTTTTCCCACCTTTGTCTCTCATAACACTTAGCAATGCAGGGCATAATGTGTGAATGTGTGTGTGTGTGTGTGTGTGTGTGTGTACATGTGCATGTATGTGCATAAATACACATGGTTGTTGTTAGGTGCCATCAAGTAAAACTTACAGTGACCCTGTGAATAACAGGTCTAACACTTTTCTCTTCTGTGCCATCCTCACAATCTTTGACATTCAAGCCCACTGCCAGAGTCACCATGTAAACCCATCTGGTTGAGGGTCTTCCTGTCTTTACTGCCTCTCTACTTTTCCAAGCGTGATGTCCCTCTCCAAGGAATAGCTTCATCGAGCAACATGCTCAAAGTGTAAGACAAAGCTTCAACATCTTTACCTCGAACGAACACTCTGGATTTAAGAGTTACCCTGTTTGTTCTTTTGGTAGGGCATTAGATATCCAGCTCTCTACTGATGCCATATTTCACTGGGAATGGTGCTGCTACCCAAAGGTTGCACAAGTCCAGCAGTTTAAATCCATCAACAATTCCCAAGAAGGAATAATGGGCAATCTGTTCCTATTGTGATTTACAACCTCAGAAATCCAGTGGAGGGTATCTGAGTCAGAACTGACTTGACAGCAGTGAATTTGAGTTAAATACGTTATATTTTATAATGTATATATAAAAACACACGCTTAAAAGATCTGTTCAAATGAAATTTACAGCTATGCATGTGTTTGCATGTATGTGTTTATTAATGAAACTAAATACACATATGAGCCCACACATACACAGATTATAAACAAGAGTTTTGCTTTATTAGTGCCCAAAGATGGTTAAGTGTTCAATGAGTATTTATTGTCTGATGAGGAAGTAAAGAAATGAATAAAAGAACCAAGCACAATCTTCACGTGTTACCAAGCATTCTCTGAATAGAAGTAGAAAGTCAATCAATGTAGGGTGGACACTGAGAACAGATATGGATGGAGGAATTCCAGTGGCCACCGAAGCTGGGTTAAACCTGAGTTCTCCCTGTTCAACACACCAGATGCATAGGTGGAAGTGGGAGGAGAATATGGTTGAGGGGTGGCATGGTACAAAATACCTATTCTAATCACCAAGACCACTTTTAGGCAAGCATATTGAGCCATTTTCCAATAATCGTCATAAATTCTCAACTTCTTTGACTGAGGCAAATGTGGAAACAAATTGTCCACAGAAAATTTTGGTCAGGTTATCACTCAATTGACTAATATCCCACACAGTGTCCAAAACAGTCTAGGATTGAAATCCCAGCCCCATCATTTTTCAATTATATAACCTGTCCACAGTCCGCATCACATACACGAAGGAGGCACAGCTTTTCCTCTTCCACATAACAAGTATAAATAGTAAGATGGTATTCATAAAATCCTTGTGATTATTGAGAGAGCTAAGGTGTGTAACAAGAACCCTACAAAATCAATCCTCTTCTATTCTTGAAGAAGCTAAGGCCCCAGAGCCCTACACTGAAATTTCCTCCACTAATGTTAGTCTGGTAGACTATAAGAAGCTGTACTATAATCCCAGTGGCATGCAGTTCAAATCTACCAGCTGCTAGTGGGAGAAGGATGGACAATCTCCTCAAATGGGATTACCACCTCTGAAAACTCACTGAGCATCAGCTATGGGTGGGTTCCAACTCAATTCCACACAACAACATTATTAGCAGAAGGAAAAAGGGTTAACACGTAAATAATGTTTTCACTGTTATCTCTGCCAAAAACACACACACACACAAAAACCCTGTCATTTTAAATGAGCTGTTTGTCTTGCTAAAACCTGTTAATTCTGGTGACAAAAGGATTAGATGTTAAAATGAATGTTGAGATGTCTCAATGCTCAGCATTAAATTATTTAAATTAAATGTATTAGAGAAAAGGCAAATCTCAGTTAAAGAATAAAAACAGAATCACATTTTATTATTTTTAAGTTTACACTGATGTTCATCTTTTCGCACATTATCTCTAATTCGCACATTATCTGATCTAATTAAACAAATAATATTTTACAATAACTCTCCCATGTCTCACAAGGAAATTACTGTATTTTATGCAAATAGTTTGAATTAGTCATACAGTGTTTTGACCAGTGCAGTCCCTCATGTGCTGCTTCCTTGTTCAAGTTACACAAATTATATTTGGCACATGTTATTTCCATGTGTACACTCACTCGTCCACTCTCACTCATGCACTCACTCATTGCCTTTGAGTCTACAACAGGCATAACATCCCTCCATTGGGTTTCTGAGGCTATAAACCACAGGGGAGGAAACTGTCAGTCTTTTTCCCAAGGAGTTGTTGGTGAATTCAAACCACCAGAGAAGTGTGATCTTTGAGTTAGCAGTGAAACTCCCTAAAGACTATGCCCAGAGCTCCTTCCACTTGTGCACCTTATGCAAAAAAACATAGTATATGTAGAAAGAGTCTTTCTCATCCTAATAGGATGAGCACACTATCTGACCAGCATGTTTCTTGAGCTCACACAGATGCCTTCAAACTTTACACAGTCTCACTTTACAAACCTGGATCATAACATGAGACATGAGTCAGAGGTCTAGCACAAAAGCCAGGCAACATCACTGAATTATTTGTTGCATCTCAAATGAATAGTACTTTGAAATGTCCTGTCAAAGTTTTGACTATAGATATTTGATGTTCAGGGCTGTATCTGGAGCTGACAGGTACCTGGCCTGAGTCAGCCTTAGCCAGGAAGGCCAAACACATGGCAATTCTGACCAATAGAAAAGGGCCCCTCTGTCTGGTCCCTTGACTTCCTGGGTTGAGCAGACAAGAATCCTTGCTCTATACTTTTCTAGTCTCTGCACTATATTATGAAGTTATTCAAGGTGAGGGGTACAAACATATTTGTTGAAGACTCCTTCCTTCCTTACTCTTCCATCTCAACTCCTTCAATTCTAGTCCCATGTCTCCATCTCAATTCAGATCCACCTTTATTAATTCTGCTCTCCAACACCAAATCAATTCCATTCTTAAACACCAAAAACATGGAGCAATATCCCTGAGAAGCGGAAAGACATGCTGCTGTTGACCTATTATACTCCCTCTGCACTCTGTACCAAGGCTTATAGCTACAGCTAATCATAAAAACTAAGTTTGAATAATCAAATGTGCAGAGCACTGAGAGATGCATTACCTCAATAAATCACACAGCAACTTTGTAAGAAGATGCCATCACTTGCATGCAATGAGGACAAAGAGGTGAAGATATGAGCCCACGGTCACGTGTGTGGTGTCTAAAAGATGAAATCCAAGGTTTGTGCGAATGTACTATGAGACTTTCACAACCAAGTTTCCTTTTCTCTAAATTTAAGAAGCATTGGTAATTTGTTTTTCATTCATCTTCAGCTCCTATTGCGCATCACATCCCTATGACTCAAAGGCAGCAGGCAACAATGGCCACACTGTTCCTGGAAGGACAGCAACAACACACAAACACACGAGGCATAAGGAGTGTGCAACTCACAGTAACCCTATCAACAACAGATCTGAACTTTGTTCTATTCTGTACCAACCTCACAATCTCTGACACACTAAGCCCATTGCAGCAGTCACTGTGTCAATCAACTAGTTGAAGGTCTTCCTCTCCACCCCCATCCCTCCCCCTTTCCAAGCATGATGTTTCCCAATAAGCAGCCTCTCCTAGCAGTATGTCCACAGTATGTGAGATGAAGCTTCCCTATCCTAGCTGCCACAGAGCAATCTCTCTTCACCTACTCTAAGACATATATGTTTGTTCTTTTGCCAGTCCATGGGATATCCAGTACTCTTCTACAACACCACAGTTCAAAGGCATTCATTTTTCTTTCGTAATCCTTATTAATTGTCCATCATAACAAGCAGCATAACAAGTGATTGAAAAACTGTGCTCTGAACTAGACGCACCTTAGTCACATGCATTAGCCACAGACTAGGAAAAAGTATTTGGGAATGACATATCAGATAAGGGACTTATATCCAGAATTTATAAACTACTTGAGCACCACAACAAGATAAAGGTAAATAATCCAGTAGAAAAATGGGCACAGGATATGAACAGACACTTCACCGAAGAAGACATTCAGATGGCTGATAAGCACATGAAGAAATGTTCAAAATCCCTAGCTCTAAGAGAGGTGCAAATTAAAACAACTATGAGATATCCTCTCACCCCAGTCAGAATAGCAAAATTTAACAGAACAGCAAGCAACAAATGCTGGTGAGGTTGGTGGAAGCGTAAAATGGTGCAACCCCTGTGGAAGGCAGTATGGTGCTTTCTCAAAAAGTTGCAAATAGAGATACCATTTAACCCAGCAATTCCACTACTGGCAATATACCCCAGAGAGACCATAACTGACATCCAAGCAGATATATGCACACCCATGTTTATCATGGCTTTGATCACAATAGCAAGGAGTTGGAAACAACCTAAGTGCCCATCAACAAATGAATGGATAGAGAAGCTGTGGTATATTCACACAATGGAAAACTACACTGCATTGAAAAACAAGGAACTCATGCAATATTATTCAAAATGGGTGACCCTGGAGGACATTATGCTGAGTGAAGTATCTCAGTCACAAAAGGACAAATACTGCATGGTGTGACTGTTGTAAAGCAGGACTGACCTTGGGGTTGGGGGGAGACTGAGAAGGATGGGTTCAATAATGTAGACCCTCCATCTTTTAAAGCATGATGCATGTCCCTTTCCAAAGAATAGCCTCTCTTAGCAACATGTCAAAAGTATGAGAAATGAAGCTTCATCATCTTTTGCCTCAAAAAAGCACTCTAGCTGCACCTTTTCCAAGTCATATCGGTTTGTTCTTTTGGCTTTCCATAGGATACTCAGCACCTTCTCCAATACTATAACTCAAAAGCATTACTTTTTCTTCCGTCATCTTTATTCATTATTCAGCTCTTAGATACATAGCAAGTAATTAGAAAGATCATGGCCTTACTCAGGCATACCTCATAAGGAACCTTACTTATATACTTGACTTTCTTAGAATCCCAGAGTTTTGAGATGGCAGTGATTTCATGTGTTTATTTAAAATACTGTATTATGTTAAATACTGTTTACCAAACATGCCTAGATCTTACAGATGTAGAGGTGAATGCCACAAAGGGGGCTCCATTCAAGTGAAATTACATCTCACAGTGTGCCATTACATTTTATTATTATTAAGAGTAAGCAACTGGCAATTTTCCAAATAAGTTTTTAGTGTATGGCTTCTTGTTGTTGCACATAGGATAAACTCAAAAAACCACCCACTGCTGTTGTATTAATTCTGATTAATCGTAACTCTACAGGACAAAGCAGAACTGCCCGTTAATTTTTTAAGGCTGTAAATGTTTACTGAATGGATGAAACTTCTTTCTCCAGAAGAGTGGCTAGTGGAGTCAAACCACTGATTATTCAATTAGGAGCCAAGCACTTTTAACCACTGTGCCGTGCTACTAGTGCTCCCTAGTTATGAGTTAAAAGTTCAAAATGCATTGCTGTCAGCTGGAATAAATCTAGGCAGAGCTGACTGGGTTTAGAAGTTGGAAGCTGAGCAGGAGGAGATTGTCCCACGGAGCCGTGGTGGATTCCAACCTCCAGAGAGGCATAACTCTAGGTTAGCAATTCCACTTCCTACAAACTACACTACCAGACAGCTTATTTTTCCTCAATTGGTCATTTTCCTTTACCTGTAAAAAGCTATGCAGCCTAGCTTGTTGAGAGTGACCTATACATACTACTTCCATGGCTGCAGGAAGAAGATACAATTGATACAGGACTTGGCCAAAAGTCCTGTTTAGTAAATAGATTATGAGTGGAATAAGGAATGCCATATCCCAGCACAAGCTCCAAAAAGCATTTTTATCTCTCTGCCACCTTGCTCATCTTGTTTCCCTAGATCACGAGAATGGCATGTTCCACTTAGTGGCTGTTTCTTCAGTGCAGACTCTAAGAAGAGAAGAAATGTGGATCGGTGCCACAGAGACCAATCTGCAGCCTTTCAAGGTGACATATATGGCAAAATATTTATAAACCAGGAGATTCAGTGTTATTTCTTATTGTCACAAAACTGACAAATATATTTAATCATTGTATACTATATAGGTTGTGTGCGTTGATAGCAACAAAGGAGGTAAGATGATGGCCTGGAGTCAAACATCAAAGAGATTAAAGTAAGGGGAACAAAATAAACCTAACTTTGAACTTGATAGGGAGTTGCTCTGCTCACCCAAACCTGTCAGTTCAAATCCACTCATGACCCCATGGGAGAAGGATGAGCAATCTCGTCCCCTGCAATTTGCAGCCTTGGAGATTCACTGGAGGGTCTGCGATGAGTCGGTTCTAATTTGAGGGCAATGTGAAAAAGAGTGAGGGATCACAATAGATGGTGATTAAAAACTAAGTGAGCTTTGCTGTAATATAAAAATGTGTGTTCTGCACACTGGAGATTGAGTAAAACAGTATCAAATCTAGAAAACGTCACCCGTTTCTGGACCAGTTCCTGATAACAGGAAGGATCGAAAGGCTCATGCTGGATGACAGCACTCCCACCTCTATCAAACCTCGCAGGCCCCAGGCCTCCACTCCACCTGTGGCTGAGCAGCTCCCCTGGCTGCAATGAAAGGGCTCAGGGGAGAACAGCTGCTCTTCCCTCACCGCAGGAACGCTAACACAGAAGCTCTTAGCAGCTACATGACAAATATTCCCAGAATGTTCATCACATGCAGGCAACCAGCACTGGACAGAGCAATAATCAGAGTGTGGAATTTCACCAGGAAATCAAAGCAGAAAGGTTTCCTGACCTTCATATTTTGCCAGGGTGTTGTAATTCAGGACAAAGGTTCTTAGAACCTGACAGGAGTGACTAATTCAATTTTCTTCTTTGTATTGTTTTAAATTCAAACCCTACTGTTCTTTGTTTTGAGATTTTTCTCTTCTTCCTTCTTGCTTTCAATTTTTAAAAACAAGCTCCTGTCATGGGGTGAGGCGGGGGTGGGGGTGGCAAATGAATCACCTTAGTCATTTCTTTAGACACATTTCAGCCTGGCTCTGTGCTCTCTGGTCCCAGCTTGCTGAGAAGCACGAATGAATGCATTCTGCAGCAGCTGATCTTTTCACCAAGAAATATCAACTTTCAGCAGCTATTTTTGGAGAATCTAGGAGAGTCGGCACACTAGATGTGGCTTTCCAAAATTCACATGGCTTATTTCTTACCTGACACAAATTATGCAGGTTTCTGATACTTCCCTCCCCCTGTGGTTGTTGCTGAGTACCGTTGAGTTGGAGCTGTCCCAAAGCTGACCCTCCAGCAGGTTTTCAGGGGCAGCAAATCACACTGCAATGAATTGATCATCTTTCTCCTGCAAATCAGCTGGTGGATTTGAACTGCATATCTTTGCATTGATAGTGCAATTTCTTCCATTAACTGATGAGAAGTCAAACTGACCCTCCACCTACAGACTCACAGATATATTTTTACATAGCACCCAAAAATCTTAAGAAGGAAGTGCATAAGGATTGTATTCTCTCTCCATACCTATTTCGCTTGCACGCTGAGAAAATTATTTGAGACACTGGACTCTATAAAGAGGAATGTGGCACCAAGATTGGAGGCAGACTCATTAATAATCTGCAGATGAAACAACTTTGCTTGCTCAAAGTAAGGAGGACATGAAGCATTTGTTGCAGAAGATCAAAGAATACAACCTTCAATATGGATTGCATCTTAACCCCAAGGAAACAAAAATCCTTACCACTGAACCTATAGGCAACATCATGATAAATGGAGAAAAGATTAAAACTGTCAACAACTTCATCTTACTTGGATCCACAATCAACACCCTTGGTTACCAACAGTCAGATCGGGAGTTGTATCGCTCTGCGAAAGTCAGCAGTTAGGAACCTCTCCAAATTACTGAGGAGTGATGATGTCAGTTTGAGGACTAAGGTGCTTCTGATTCAGGCCCTGGTCTTTCTGAACACTTGCTATGCATCAGAGAGGTAGACAATGAATGAGGATGACAGAAGAATTGATGCCCTTGAGATGTCTTTGAGAAGTAGTGCTGAGGGAAAGTACTGATCATCCCATGGACTGCCAAAAGAACAACAGATATGTCTTGGAAGATGCAGCCAGAGTATTCTTTGGAGGCAAGGATGATAAAGCTTTGCCTCACACATTTCAGGCCTGTTGCTAGGAAGGGCTATTCCTTGGAGAGATACAATGCTCAGAGAGACAGAGGGTTAAAAAGAGAGAAAGGCCTTCAACCAAGTAGACATATAGAGTGACTAATGCAATGCGCTCTAGTGTGTCAGGAAGTGTGAAGATGGCATAGGATTCAGATCTATTGTTTATAGGTTCGCTATAGGTCATACTTGACTCAATGACACCTAACAACAGCAACTCAAAATGACTGGCACAGTATGTCAACAGAGAACTACCAGAAATACTAGTTGGATTTAGAAGAGGCTGTGGCACTAGGAACATCATAGCCAATGTCACAGATGGATCTAGGCTGAAAGCAGAAAGTACCAGAATAATATCTATCTGTGTTTCATTGACTATGCAAAGGAATTTGACTATGTGGATCACAACAAATTGTGGCTAGCCTTGAGAGGAATGGCAATCCCCAGAATACTTGATTTAGCTCATGCAAAACCTATACTTGGACCAAGAAGCAGTCATCCAAAAAGAGCAAGGAAATACCACATGATTCAAAATTAGTAAAAGAGTGCCTTGGGGATGCATCCTGTCTCCATACCTTTTCAATCTATCTGCAGAACAGATCATTCAGGAGGCTGGACTTTATTATGAGGAGGAATGTGGCATCAGGACTGGAAGAAGATTCATCAATGACTTGTATTGGACAAATGGCACAATCTTGTTTGCTGAAACTGGGGAAGACTTGCAGTGTTTGCTACAGAAAGTCAAGGCCTGTAGTTGTCAATATGGATTGAAGCTCAATACAAGAAAACAAAGATTCTCACCATTGGGCTAACTAGTAGCACCATGATAGATGGAGAGGAGACTGAGATTATTAACACTTTCTGCTTGCTTGGTTCCACAACCAAGAAATTAAAAGACAAAACAACTATGAGATATCATCTCACCCCAGTAAGAATAGCAAAATTCAACAGAGCAGCAAACAACAAATATTGGTGAGGTTGTCTAGTAACTGGAACCCTTATTCACTGTTGGTGGGAATATAAAATGGTGCAACCACTATGGAAGGCAGTATGGTACTTTCTCAAAAAGTTGGAAATAGAAATACCATTTGACCCAGCAATTCCACTACTGGGAATATAACCTAAAAAAACCAGAACTGCCACCCAACCGGATATATATATACACACATGTTTATCACAGGTTTGTTCATAATAGCAAAGATCTGAAAATAACCCAAGTGCCCATCAACAAATGAATGGATAGAGAAGTTGTGGTATATTCACACAATGGAATATTGTGTAGCACTGAAAAACAAAGAACTCATGAAATATTATACAAAATGGGTGACCATGGAGGACATTATGCTAAGTGAAATAGCTCAGTCACAAAAAGACAAATACTGCATAGTGCCACTGTTATAAAACAGCACTGACATGGGGGCTGGGTAGAAACGAAGAAAAGAGGGTTAAAAAAAGTACATGGCATTGAAACAGATGAGAGAGAAAACTGTATAAAATAAATTTATGATTAGGTATTGTTGGCATGACAAGAGTCCAGAATAAAAGCTGCATAGTACCGTGGACTGGGGCTAGGGGTGGGGGTTGGTCTATATAACAATGATTTTTACCCCCCCAAAGGAAAAAGGAAACTGAAGGGAGGGAGGGAAGAAAATGTGCAACAATGAATGAATGGAAATTCAAGTTCTCTATAAACTTTCATTAAAATATCAATTTTAAAAAACCCTTAAATTGCATGTGAAAGAAACAATATGGATTACAGCAGAAATTGTTTGCAGTTTTAAAAATAGGAGAAGAGGGACAAAGAAAAGGTGTACTGAGGAATTTAATAAACATAAAAAATGGTTCTTTCAAAAAGTAATGAAAAGGTTAAAATTTCTGGTAAAATTGATAAAAAAAATGGGAGTAAAAGCAAAATGTAATTTGAACTGAAAAAGGATCACATAGCTAAATCTACAACAAAGATTAAGAAAAATAACAGGGAATAAAAAGAAATTAAAAGACAAAGTGTTGTTGTTGTTATGTGCTGTGGAGTCGTTTGTGACTCATAGCGACCCTATGTACAACAGCCCTAAACCCTGCTCTATCCTGTGCCAA
>NW_006399759.1:25015296-25018316 GCF_000299155.1 Elephantulus edwardii | reverse complement strand
CAGCCACAGTTTGTTATGATCCACACAGTCAAATGCCTTTGCATAATCAATGAAACACAGATAGACATTCTTCTGGTATTCTCTGCTTTCAGCTAAGATTCATCTAACATCAGCTACAATATCCCTAGTACCACAACCCCTTCCAAACCCAGCCTGGACTTCTGGCAGTTCTCTACTGATGTACTGTTCCAGTCGTTTTTAGATAATCTTCAGTAGAATCTTGTTTGCATGTGAAATCAATTATATTGTTCTGTAGTTTCCGCACTCAGTTGGGTCACCCTTCTTTGGGAAAAATCTGCTGTCGGGGACCTCTCCAGAGTGCTGAAGAATACTGCTATCAGTCTAGAGACTAAGGTGCACCTGATCCAGGCCATAGTCATTGCAATTTCTTGCTACACATCATAGAGCTAGGCAGTGACTAAGGATGATAGAAGGATAGGTGCTTTTAAGTTGTCATGAAGGTGAAACCAAGTTGCTCTTTGGGGACAAGGATTTTGAAGTTCTGTCTCCCAAATTTTGAGCACGTTGCCAGGAAGGACCAGACTTTAGAGAAGGAAATCATGCTTGGAAGGGTAGAGAGATAGTGCAGGAGAGGAAGATGGATGAAACGGATTGACACAGTACCTGGGGTAATGGTGGTAGGTATGATGGAGACTTGGAAGCAGGAGTAGCATCTACTTCCTAAACAACATGCCTCCAGAAACTCTATGAACTTTGTTAAATACCCATAGCTGTAGAGGGGTTTCAGGTCTTTTGTTCATAAAGTCGCTATGAATTGTGCTCAACTCGAAGACAATCACCAACAACAATGGTGGAGACAGTGAGACTGGCTCAATAGAACTATTATATATAGAGTCACTATGGGCATATTTGGGCATTTTGCAAAGAGGGACTGGTCCTTGGAGAGGGACATCATATTTGGGAGAGTGGAGGGACGGTGCAGGAGAGGAAGATCCTCGATGAGATGCATCGATTCTGTCAGTGGAGTGATGGGAATGAGCGTGTTTGAGACAGCGAGGTTGGCACAGGATAGAAGGGCGTTTAGGGCTCTTGTACATAGGGTCACTATGAGTCGCAAGCAACTTGATGGCACATAACAACAACAGCATGGGTGTCAGAGGACTAGACGGCACATAACAACACTACCAAGTCTCTTAAGTCCATAGCAACAATCAAATGCGGTTTCTCCCATCACATGGATATCAACTAAAGAAAACTTTTTGTTCTATAGTAGGTGGGAAAACATGCACATGTATAAATAAGTGCTTTTTGGGAAATAATTAAGTGCTAAACTGCTAACTGAAAAGTTGGTGAATGGACACCCTGTAGCTATGCAGGAGAAAGCCCTGTTGACCTGCTAGCCAAGACTGCTGGCTAAGACTGCTCATTGCTATCCAGTCAGAACCAACTCATAGCTGGCCCTCTATTGGATTTTTGAGGCTGTAAATCTCATGGGAGGATATTGTCCATCTTTCTGCAACTGGTAAAAGGTGCAGTCTTTGGACTAACAGCACAATTCCCTATGACCATGTGGCCATAGTTATGAAACCCTATGGGGCACTCATACTCTGTCCTAAGGGTTTCTGTAAGTCTGAATCAACTTGATGACACCAAATGGCAACAATATGCATTGGTCTGTTTTTTAAAGCATTGCACTAAATTTTGGAAACAAAACATTAATATAAAATTAGGGAAAGCAATTTTGAAAGCCAGGCAAAATCTCAAACAGGAAGTTAAACATACAACAGAAGAAACAAAATTTATAAAACCTGAGCTGTGAACAAATGTTAAACACTTCATCCAAAACCTTGCGCTGTTAGCAGAAGTCCCTCGTAGGCTTGTTAACACATTGCAAATTGCACAGAGTTTTTAAATTGTGTTCTAAGCTTGTTACTTTCAAACTATTCTGAGAGGGAGGAAGGCAGCAAGAACATCCACTCCACTGGTGGGTACGAAGATAACCATCTAGGTAGATGTATGATTTGTTTTAAGATTTCATAGGCTTTGGGCAACTCCCTGTTCTGTTTGTGGATACTGTGATTATTTTTTTTCCCCCCAACCTCTCCACTTTTATAACGTTGCAACATATATTCAGTTAGTAAGTCATTACCACAGGGTCCACTGGGTTTTCGGAGCCTGTAAATTGCAAAGGAGGCGACTGCCCACCTAGCTTCTGCAAAGCAGTTGGTGAATTCAAACTGCCTACCTTTGAGATGGCAACTGCAACTCTTTAAACATTAGGTCACTGGAATCAGAAATCAGAAAATTCAATTACCTTATTTCACTCGTTTTAAAGAAAGGTCCATCAAACAAACTGCAATTACATGTTGGATGTTTCATAGTTGCTGTGTGTTACCATGTCTATTCTAATGCCTGGTGACCCTGTAGGAGAGAGGAAAACTGTCCCAAAGAGTTTTCTAGGCTGTAATTTGTCCAACTCATTAGCAACAACAACTAACAACGACAAGAATTATCTTTATGGAAGCAGATTATAAAGTCTCTTTTATTTAGATGTTCTTGTATATCACCGTCAGAACCAACTCATTTCTGATCTCAACATGGTTTTCAGAAGAAGTAAATCGCATGGGAGTTGATGGCCCGTCTTTTTCCCACAAAACAACTGGTGGATTTGAACAGCAAACATTTTCGTCAGCAGAGTAATTCCTTCCCACAAAGTTCAAACTGTCAAGCTTTCGATTGGGAGGAGCTGTGCTATCTGACCTCCTTGCACTGAAATATATTGGAGGTGGTGGTGGTGTGTGCTATCAAGTCAGAACTGCCTCACACCTCACCCTCCAGCAGATTCTCAGAGGCAATTAGTGGCACAGGAAAAAAGTGCCCAACCTTCTTCTGAGGAGCAGCTGGTGGATTCGAACTATGTTGTTTTTAGGATGGCAATGCAGTTTCTCACCCGTTTCTTGTTAGGTCACCAGATTTGCCTTGCATTGAAACATAAGTAGAATTTATTGACTTATCTATCTTCCATTTGATAATTTTTTCCACTTACTATGTACTGCAGT
>NW_006399759.1:25008028-25012256 GCF_000299155.1 Elephantulus edwardii | reverse complement strand
GAGGGACAGGTCCTTGGAGAGGGACATCATGCTTGGTAGGTTGGAGGGACAGTGCAGAAGGGGAAGACCCTCTATGAGGTGGATTGATTCAGTAACTGGGGTAATTGGGATGGGAGTGTCAGAGACAGTGTGACTGGCACAGGATAGAGCAGACTTTAGGGCAAGCGACTCGACGGCACATAACAACAACAACGTGTGTGTGTGTGTGTGTGTGTTGGATTTGTTAGGTTGTAAATCATGGGAGAAGATTGTTCAAGCTGACTCTACATTGGATTTCTGAGGCTGTAAATCATATGGGGAGTGATAAGCCATCTTTCCCCTCACCCCAGCTGTTGGTGGCTTCACATCACCAGCGAGGTGCAGCCTTTGAATTAGTCACAGCGCTCCCTACAAACTCCCACCAGGGCTCTCTTACACATATTTAAGTCTTCAGTGAATGTGTATTACGTGGTAACTCTTTCCTGCTGTGCTATTTCTTTATAAACAATTCCATTGCCTGACGTACCATTAGAAAAAACATTCATTTCCCTTCCCAATTCTCATTAACAAATATACCTACACTTTTATAAGTATGCCATAAACATATTAACACACTAACTGGCTGAAAAATCTTGTCTCACCAAAGAAATAAGAGCAATATCCTCATCAATGGACATTTTATAGCCTTAGAAAACTGTCGGGTCAGCTATGAATCAGTCTCAACCCTTCTCCAGCCTTGCATAGCAATGAATTGTTAAAAGGGTTGGTTTGTTTGTTTTTTATCTTTCTAAGCATAGAGATTTTTTTATTTTCCAATTATATGTTTATGTCATCAGCAAAACAATCCAAAGTCAACATAACTTAGCTACAATACTTCTAATAAATTGCAAGACTATGAATAAAGTACATTTGATAGGAAACCTTAACCCAACAAATTCTTGTAACATGCAACAAAATTTAATGACCCTCCTGTCTACTTTTATTTATACTTGAGTGAAATATGCATAGGATTTTACACAAGGTGCATGATATGGTGAGGCAATGTTTCTGTAGTATTAGAATTTATGGATGGGTTGGCACAGGAGTTACAATTAGAATTTATGGTGGGTAGGGGCAGGAGTTTGCTGTAGTTTTTGTTTCTTTGGGGTTTTTTGTGTGTTTTGTTTGGTTTATTTTTTTTAGTCACTGGTTAACTGTTGTAGCTGTTGTTATGTGCCCTCAAGTCCCCTGAAACTCATAGCGACCCTGGGTACAATTGCTCTAAACCCTGCTCTAACCTGAGCCAATCTCACTATCCCGAACACACCTATCCTCATTAGCACAATTGCTGTAGCAATCCATCTCATCCTGGGCCTTCCTCTCCTGCACTGACCCTCCACTCTTCCAAGTATGGTGTCCTTCTCCAAAGACTGGTCCCTTTTGGCAACATGCCCAAAGTATGTCAGACAGAGCTTAAAAATCCTTGCCTCCAAAGAGTAACTTGATTTCATCTTCTCCAGGACCGACCTATTTCTCTTGGCAGTCCATGGAATGTTCAATACTCTTGATTCTTCTTCTGTCATCCTTTGTCACTGTCCAGCTCTCAGAGGCATAGCACATAATTGTGAAGACCATGGCCTGGATCAGGTGCACCTTATTCTCCAGACTTACACTGTCGCTCTTCAGCACTCCGGAGAGATTGCTGACAGCAGACTTTCCTAATGCAGTGGTTAACTAAATATCCTCAAGCTCCAATTGTAACCTCTGTCACCCTCAAACCTCTCCTCCTCAAATTCTGATGCTACTGAGCAACTTGCAACTTGTACCAGCTCTTTTGTGTCTCCTTTGCCTAGGGAATAGGGGTTCAGAGTAGCAGATGTGCCCCTAAATGTGGAATGACATCCCTGGGTGGTTCCCTGGTCCTGGGAAGGTAACCAGAGGCCAAATACTTTTTTGTGTAGCTCTTTGTATTTATTAAGATGTTCTGTATTTCCTATGTTTCCCCCTGTCTCAAATGAGACCCAAACATCTCAGGGACCAGGACTTCACCTTGTGAAAGGAAACTCCCAGCCAGAGAATGTTCTTTTCTTTCCAGAAAGGTCTCCAGAGACAAAACCTTCCCCTCAGATCCCCTGGGCTCCCCTGCTACTCTCTGAGTCAGCACAGTGGTGAGTGGAAAGTCCTGGCCAGAGTCCCGACACACTTTGAGGGTTTCTCGAGAGCTCTTCGTTCCAGCTTGTGGTCATTTTTTATAAACACCAAGTCCCAGAAGGGTTCTGGCAGTCCTGTTAATCCCCGGGGATTTCTGGAGAATCCTTCTTCCACCTGACCCCAATTAACACTCTCCTCTCCACCACTTTCACCTCCAGCTGTTTCCAGGAACTCTATTCAGTCCCTAGCCATTCTACCCATCTGATGATTGTTCAGAAAACAACTGGCCATTTGGGGTTTGGAGCCAGTGTACTTCCAAAGTCCTTATTTATATCATAATAATAATAAATAATAATAATAATAATAATAATAATAATAATAATAATTTGTCATTTTATTATTATTTAACTAGGCCTCTTGACCTTCCATTTTTAAAAAAGGATATCACATTTATAGGAAAATAAACCTTTGCTGTGATCACTCTTTAGGACAGGCCTTGAACTCTCATTTTCAAACTCATCGCTCGTGCATCGAAATGGACTCACATCTGACCCTCCAGTGGGTTTTCAGAGGCTGTAAATCACATGGGAGGAAAGTGACCATCTTTATCCCTAGAACCAGCAGAATCACTGTCTTTAAGATAGCAGTGTAAGTCCCTATGAACTATAAGTATTTGAAGATTAAACAATGGCAAAGGTCTTCCTGGCAGGACACACAAGATAGTGTAGTGACAGAGCCATGAACTAGACACCGTAGAAGTTCAGCCAATGTTCTCCAGAAGCAGCACCCAGAAGGCACTGGAATCACAGGCTAGCCCAAGACTGTCTCTCTGAGGAGCTCATTACCTCCTGCTGGTCCACTCCATTTGTTTTAGCCATTTTGCCCTCATGCTATCCCATATTATTCCAGGCACACCTCACCCTATTTTGCATATGCCATGTTTTCCTCTTGCATTTCCTCTTGAATTGTGTTCTTTCATTTCTCCCAGGCTCTGTAACTCTTCATCTTCTTGTGAAGGGTTTCTTGATTACCCGATTTAAAAGAATAACTCTTTACCTAAATTCACCCGATTCACCTTTTTACTGTGCATACCCACCTCTGTTTCATTTTCCAGCATGCATTTTATCATTCTCTAACATAACATACATTTTGCCTATTTGTGTGTTTTGTGGCCCATCATTTCTTAACAAATGGGGACAGGGATTTTCACCCACTCGTAAATTTCAGAACCTGATTTGAGAAGGAGTACCTCAATCTTATTCATCAGAGTCTCAAGAAATACCTGTGTAGTAAATTAATGGATGGTGATGTGGGTTGGATGAGTTTTGTAGGTAGTTGGGGAAGATTTAACATAGATCATAAAAGATCTGTCCAAATAAAGAAAAAAAAATGGAAAGAAGATGCAGTTTCTTTGTGATCTTGGGTAAATTATATTATAGTTTTCTCTTCTGTAATATTTTGCTAACGCTAATATTTCTCTGTGATGAACCATGAAACTAAAAAGGGAGTTGGGCCAGCTAAAATGAGCCAAGGAAGGAGAGTTGATGCAAGATGGAGAGAAGTAAGAGGAACCAAGTTTTTTCTCCATAACCACCAGATTAAATTCTGACCACAGAAGACAGAAACTGGGGAAGCCTAGCTCTAAGAGGGTGGGAGCTGGATGCATCAGCTGAACTTGATCTCCTGGTTCGACAGGAACTGAATCAGTTCAAAGTGGTAAAACATTGTACGGCAAGTAGTTTGAATTCGCCAGCAGCTCCACTTTAGAAAGATGGTCAGTCTCCTCCTGTGAGAGTTAAAGCTATGGAAACTCACTGGAAGGTCAGTTATGAGTTGATTCTGATGCAACAACACAACAAATAGTACTGTAGTCTGAAAACTAAATCACCAAGGAAGCCACTTCATTCTCCCTTTGGGTAGAGACCATTCACATCGCTAACTCCAAGGTTTGCTCACTATGAAAGGGAGACAACATCTCTCACTAAAAACATAAACATTTTCAGAACAGTTCCTGATGCTTTGGAAGTCCTTGGTAAATGGTCATTAAATGGAAATATATTATTTGCATGAAGTTTGCATGAAAGTGGGGAAAACCATGAGAAAACCATCATGCTGGGGG
>NW_006399759.1:24992059-25007928 GCF_000299155.1 Elephantulus edwardii | reverse complement strand
AGGTTCTAATTTCCTTAAAAAAAATCAAATCAAATAATATTGTGGTCTGGAAGCAGTAGATGTGTGGTATGGGAAAATGTATTCACTTTAGAGCCAGGAAGACTTTATTGAAATCCAGGCTTCTTCTTTTCAGTTCCATGTTTTAAACTGAGCTTCTAAAATGGTTTTAGTTTCAATGTATTCATAGTCAAAATAATAATAACTATTTGACACTGATGTGCCAAATATGATAATGGTTACCCATGGTGGACAGTGTTTGGTGGAGCTTCCTGATTAAAACAAGCTTGGAAGCAGGAGGGGCATTCATGTCCAAAATGGCTTGTCTCCAGAAACTCTATGAACAATGCTCAGGCCTTTCCTCATAGGGTCACTATGAGTCACCTATGACTCAACAGCACCTAACAATAACAACAACATCTACCTTGAACGGTTGTCTATAGGGCAAGAAATACATTTTAAAAGACTAGCAGGATAGGTACTTAATATATGTTGAGTAGCAGGATTCATTTTTATTAGACAATTTTCAATCTAGAAATACTTCCAATATAGAGGCCATGAAAACAAACTTTACATTATACTAAGTGTGCTATAGGTATTTTAGTTTATATGAGCTGCTGAAATTATTTCCTAAATTTGAGGTTTAACAGATAAATTTATATAATCTTCAACTGTATTTTCAAGTTCTTAGGTTATCATATGAACAGCAGAAGAAGGGGTGGGTGCTGTACACACAAGTGGTTTAAAGTGGAAAAAAGCATGAGATATGCACATAGATCGGTATCTATACTGACATAAGTTTACATACTCTCACCAGTCATGTGGAGGATTCCAATTTTGTCCCATGGAAAGAGGGGCCCTACTACAGTAGCTGCAACATAGAGAAAAATCATCTCTTCACCTCAAAAGAGCCTCTAGGTCTACAGTCTGGAGCTAGGATTGCAAACTTAGGGATTGTTTCTTACTTAGTCTACCATATTTTCATGTGAATTATATGTGTTATACGTCTACTGCAAAGCTCACAATCCCAAAATGCTACATACTTAAATGGACTACACGCATGTGTGCATTGTTTGCATAGTGTGTCTTATGTAAGAAATACAAAGTCACTCCCACTCTTTGCAGATGAAGAAGTAAGGTTCAAAGAAAAAAAGGATTCCAAAAGGTTAAGTGGTAGCTTCATGGCTGTATGAGGCTTAATGTCGAAAGCGCTGTCTGTACAGTGTTCTCTCCAGCACCCACCGGGTCTCCCTGATCCTCAAAAACATTAAAACTAAGCACAGTGAGCAAAAATATACTTGGATTCTTCCTACCCCCTACTTCTGTTCCTTATCTTTTATATATAGTCTTCAGACTCTGCTGTGCTCCACTTGGTTTTGATATCAAAGAAACTAGATACGTAATGAAAGTAAGTATGCAACATTTTTGTAATGTGTATGTATGATGTTGCTAAGTGAAAGGTAATTGTGTGTGTTGTTGAATTAGAATAGACCCATAGCTGACCCACCAGTGGGTTTTCAGAGCAGTAAAACGGATAGGAGAAGAGTGCTCTTTTTTCTCCCAAGGAGAAGCTGGTGGATTTGAACTGCTTGCCTTTGGGGTTGCAACACATTTTCTTACCACTAGGCCACCAGAGCTCTTCCATATAAGTGAACGGTTGACAGTGTAAATCTACAAGGCAAACTATGAGAGAAGGATTGTTTGCTGCCTTACAGATTCCCAGACTCAGAAAACCAGTGGAATGCCATCATGCATTAGAATCACTGGGTTCCTTTGTTTTCTGAAAGGCACCTTCAACATGGTTTCTCTTTCTGTGTTTTTCTTTCTTATTCCTCTTCTTTTTCCTTGAAAAATATTTTCACACTGCCTCCTGCTATGAACTGAAACTAAAAAATATATTTTTAGACCTTTATTTTTATAAGTCTGTATCACAATTATCTCTCTTTTACTTTTATTAGTATAAAAATACATCCTCAAAGGACTTGAATCTTTTGCCATCTGTCCAGAACAAGAGTGTATACTGTTTTGTGTTTCTGAAGAAGGATTAGATATTCCTTCCTAAGAAAGCCTTCCGTTGCCTTTCTTGGTGGCCACTGAGCCCTGAACAACAAAAGGTCTCTTGCCCTGAGGGGTACTCCAGTAGCCTGTTCCATTCATGAGCTGCACAAAAGGCAGAAATTGTTGGGGGCAGAGCCTCATCCAGGGAGTGACTGACAGGGAACTGCCCTTGGTAGCTTCTTCTGAATCTGAAAGAACAATCCAACACACACACACAAACACACACACACTCTCACATACTATACTCACATGACACTCAGACACTACATACTCACTCACTGACATATCACATAGTCAAATACCACACACACATTTGCACACCATATTCTCAAGCCTGGCACATACACAATCACACACTTATACATATGCACCTGCCTTACACACACCACACACACATTCACACACTGCCACACTATACACACTCATACACATTCACACACACCACACCCACAAGATACTCACACATCTTCACTCTCAAACACACATCACATGTAACAGAATTTATTTCTATTTTTCACACACAACACAACTCTAGGAGTCCCTAATGTATAAGGACTAGCCATACCCAGAAGTAACTTCTTCTCTATGCCTTATAATGAACCATACTTACAACTCTTGAGTGACACCATTTTTTATACAAACCAAAGATCTTCAGAGTCCTAAATCATACACTGCTGCTGGGAATGCAAAATGTACATCACTATAAAAAGTAGCCTGACATTTCATGTAAAAGTTGAGAATAGAACTATTACTTGATCCAGCAATTTCACCACTATATATATAACCTAAAGAAATAAAAACTAAGAATTTGGACACAATCAGATATATTCACATTCATGTTAATTGCAGCATTATTCACAATTGTAAAGTTGGAAACAACCCACGTGCACATCAATAAATGAATGGATAGAGAAACGTTGGTATATTCACAAAATGGAGTACTATGCAACACTGAAAAATGATAAATAATCTGAAACCCTATACAGTCAGAAAGAATCTAGAGGATTTGGTGAGTGACATGAGCCCAGTTACTTCGTATGGTAAAGTGGTTAGAAATTGCACTGCAATCCCAAAGGCATACGATTTGAATCTACCAACTGCTCCGTGGGAGAAGAATGGGAAATCTTCCCCCATGTGATTAACTTCTTCTGAAAACCCAACAGAGGGTCAGCTATGGGTTGGTTCCAACTCAATGGTACACAACAAGAACAACTATAAAAAGCTGATAAAGAGTTTATACAGAATCCTAAAATCCAAGGTTGTTTCTTAGTTGTGAAAATTATTTGTATGTGTTCAAATAAATATTTCCTATTAAGAATAACAGCTAAGTAGGACTCTTGTCCAGAAGAGCAAGTTAGACCTCAAAGAAAGGCAGGACCTTATATACTTTCAAAACCTAGTTAGACTCCGGAAGTGATGTTAAAATTTTGATCTGGCAAAAGTCAGCATCATGATACTTAAATATAAACTCAAAATACAGAGAAAAGTGGAGAGAGAAAAGAGAAGGAAGAGGTACAGTATACAAAGAAAAGACATTGGAAAGGGGAGAGAAGTGTTCAGTCATCTTGATATAAATATCCGGCATACACAGACAACGGCTATGCAATGAACTAGTCCTTTTCCTAAGACTGATTTTGTACTGGCTCTGTGTGCTCCATTAGGGAACTTGCACACTCCCTCCCAGTATCCTTTAACAATGCCTAAAACACTCATTGGCATCAAGTCACAACTGGTTCACTGCTGACCCTCTGGTGGATTTTTTGAGGCTGTAAATTGCAAAGGAGGAGACTGCTCATTTTCTAGTGAGGAAATGGAACCACTAGAAAGGTGTGACCTGTAGGTTAGCAGCCCAATTTCCTAAGGAGCATGCCATCAGAACTCCCCCAATCATATCTAGGCATTACTACTACTGTAACAGTCTCAATAATGCAAAGGAAAGGAAGAAAACACAAGCAAACATAAAGACACTGGCAATGGCCATCATCACCTCCAAGCAGCCATTACCATGTGCTGACTGGTCAAGCATTCATTCAACAAGCGTCCACTAAGCATAAGTAGAAGTTGGGGCAAAGGGGTCCATAGGAATCTGACATCAATAAGCCTGTCTGATCAAAAGGTCAGTCAGACTTGTAGAAATTAAGACCACATGGAAGCTGTTTCACATCCCTCCAAGACTCTGCCTCAAAGGAGGAAGAAGGCAACCAAAATTAAGCCACACAGCAGACAGAGATAACAGCGTCTGCATCTGAAGACAACCACCATCATGTCTATGCTCAGTGCTTCTCATGAGGGATGGCAGCCTCCCATTCTAGGCCCAGGCCTTTCTTTCTATAATTTCAGAGACAAAGGGATAAATCATTTACTTAGAATTAAGAGTTTGAAGCGTCCATAGAAAGGAAGTCATTAGGCAAGGTCACTCACTCATCAAGAGGAGAGCTAAGAACCAAGACCTTCTCACGCTCTGCTCAGGCCTTTTCACTTCCCCTTAATCCTTTAAGGCTTAGATCCTCCTCATAAAGTTAAGATCAATGAAAAAAGACTAAAAAGACTGCATTTGCCTTCCCTCACAGGCCAATGGTGAAGCTTGCTTATATTCCATGTTCAGTAAAAAATTCCTAGCTTCAATTTACTTCTAAGGATATTTTTCATCACTAATTTTCAGTGGCAATCTGGAGTACAGGATTTTATAAAGTTGCTCACTTCCTAGTTTGTTTCGGTGGCAAGCATAGTCATGTAATTTATTTCCTAGTGTTTAAAATAATGAGATAAAATCTAGCCACATCACCTCTTGTAGCTCAGTGGTAAGAAGCTGTGCTGCAATCCCAAAGGCAAAAAGTTCGAATCCACCAGCTTCTCTGCAGACAAGGATGAACAATGCCCCCCATGTGATTTACTGCCTCTGAAAATCCACTTGCTGGCGGATCAGCTCTGGGTCAGTTCTGACTCAAGGGCACCGAATAAAAACAACAATGCTTCTGATAAACAAGAAGTGAACCAAGCCACCATGAACCATGTCACCAAACCACTATACAAGTTTGACACTGAACAACAGCATTAAAATCTTCCCAACCCCAGTAACGCTGTGATTTACACCAGACCTTTGGAAATAAAGGTTCAGAAGCCCTTTTTTAAAAACCTTTGCTCAGGTGGTTTTCCAAATGTAGATTTTTTTTTAAATTTTAGAATGATAGTACAGTGCATTTACCATATATAATACATAACCTGCAACATGATTGAGGTTCTCATCCTTCTGTAGAAAAACATATTCAGTCTGAGTGGGCTTAAGTAAAAGCTAAAAATAGATTCATGCTAGTTCAGGCAAGCTTTGCCTCCCAATGAGTAATGAAAAACTGTCTAATTTTAGATTTAGAATGTTCAATTTGGAAATAAAAGACTATGTGTCTTACAGGGAGGGGAAATAGCATAAATGCCCCAATTTGTTGATTCTGAGGGTAATTAATACCTGAGTAGCACCAGATACAAAATCTCAACTTTTCAGGAAAAAAAAATATATGCATTTCAAAAGTAAGGAAAAATTGGGAGCAACATCAACTTCAGTAGATGCAATGCTTGGTCCAACTAGAATTCCAAGCTCTGTTACAAACAATCCAATAAACATACACTGTTGTTATTGTTGTTCATTGCCATCAACTTGGAACTGACTTTTAACAGACCCTTCAGTGGGTTTTAAGAGCCTATAAGTTGCATAAGAGAAGACTGCCCATCTTTCTCCCTCAGAGCAGCTATGGATTCAAGATACCCCCTTTAGGTGGCATACAACTACCTACCCATTACCTACTAGGCTATCAGAGTTTCTTACATATATGCTAGGTTCATTTCAGTCATAAACTGAAGACTCGTTTATATAACTCACAAACAGAGATTATATAGGCAAGTTAGTGGGTGTTTTGGGATATGTATGGGGAAATTTAGGAATATGGTACAGAAAGAAGTTGCATGTAATTTTCCACCAAAACCAACCAAGAAAAATCTAAAGGAACAAAAACTTCCATCCAGACTCTCTTCAAACGTCACGTAAAAAAAAAAAAAAAGTAGACTGACATACATATTTAGTTTATTTACCCTGTGGGCACAACACCTCTGAGACATAAACATTACCCTACACTCACAACTTATAAAATTTAGCAATGTTAAGGAATGTGCCTAAGGGAAGAATCAAGATTCCATTGCAGATCTGGTTTCAAATCCCTTCTCTGACCCTTAAATTCTGGGAAATCTAACAGAAGCTCTAGGCACACACTTCACCTCTCTGGAATCTGAAGGTTCACAGTAGCTGAGTTCTTGCCTCAGCCTTTGAAAAGCCATGCTTGTGTGCACGAAAATCTCTCAATCTCTTTCTTTTCCAGTTCCCATAAAAGCACTGAGTTAGACTAGAGGTATTCTAACATCCAGCTTTGAGAACAGTCAAGCCTGTAGTTCTGTGAGCTCAGAACATATCTCTCCTTGTTCTTCTGACCTCAACTGTCCCAGTTTGGGGTCTGAAAAATAAGTTACACAACTTGCCTCAATTGGGTGGGGTCCACAACTCAGCAAGGCCATATGCTCATACACTGCAGGCACAACTCATTACTGCTGGATTGCTTCCTTGATGAAGTGGGCTGAGCAAAGGACATCTCTGAAGGATGTTAGTCAGACACAGAGATGTAAGTCACAAGGATGCATGTAAAACACAAGCTATGCTTTCTTTTCTTTTCCAGTTTTAAGTTACAAAGGCATAAATGATTATCAGGAATTTAGTAACACCTTGGAGGGAATCTGACCTAAGACACAGGGTTATTAATTCTATACCCTTAACACAAGCCTGAGCTTTTATTTTAAAAGGATGGCAGGGAGTGACTAGGTTCTGAAACTATACAAACATGGTTTCAAATAACAGTCTATGCAGATTTATTTCTTAGTGACTATATTATGACAGTCTGGACTTTAGTTTCCTCATCTGTAGAATAGGAATAATTTCTATCTCAAAGGTGCTCTGAAGAATATTAAGTGGACATTGTTGTTGTTAATTGCTATCGAGTCCAGCACGACTCACAGCAACCCTATGAACAAAAAGCCTGAAGCCTTTCTAAAGTTCATAGAATTTCCAGAGGCATATTGTTTAGGAAGTGGATGCTACTCTTGCTTCCAAAATTAAGTGGATATTAAAGGATTATCCTTGTTCACTGGTAATATCCAAAAGTGTTAACAAATGTTGCTGTCTATATTCTAGCCATGTTGTTGTTATAGTGTGCCATTGAGTCAGAAGCAACCCATAGCTGACAGTGAGTTTTCAGAGGCAGTAAATTGCATGGGAGAAATGCCCATCCTTGTGCTGCAGAGCAGCTGGTGGATTCTCGTTTTTTTTTTATTTATTTATTTATTTTTTTTTTTAGTTTATTATTTTGTGTGTGTGTGTGTACCGTCAAATCAGATCTGACTGGTACAGGAGGAGATTGTTCCTCTTTCTCCAGCAGAGCATCTGGTGGATTTGAACTGTGCACCTCTGGGATTGCAGTATCCCTTCTTGCCACTAGGCCACCAGAGCTCGCCGCAGCTGGTGGATTCAAGCCTTGTGTCTTTGCGTTTGCTGTGCAGCTGGAGACACAAAATTTGAAGAGATGAGATATGTGCTGAAGCTCAGGCTGCTCGGGAGTATACATAGGGCTCCAGACATCAGGTCTTCTTCTAGTCTCTATTTGCTTTTCCCTTGCCTACAGCATGCTGCCTTCCTACTCACTCAATAGGAGTCTGGGACTCAGCTTCCTCCCCCTCCAGGGAGGAACTTTGTTTGCAGAAGGGAATGACGGTGTGTTGAAGTAGTGCTTATTAGCTGTTATTCCTCATGACCATTAAATGATTTTACATGTTAATGTTTTTAGTAACTTAAAACAGAGGAGAACAAGCAGTGGTCACTGTGGCACCTCTGAGGTCAAATCATCTGATCAACAGTAGTGAAAACCCTGAAGGACACTTCTGTCTTCTTTGACTCTGGCTCCAATGGCCTTCTGAGTACCTGCTTGCTTTTTCCTGTTATCATCAGCTAGCCTTGACTTTCATCCACTTAATTGAGACACTAAAACAGGAAGTAGTCCCCTGTCATCAGTAAGCCTTTTGGATAGATTCTTAGAAAATATGTTTGGCTTTCTCTTTGTGCAGGTCTCGGTGACCCTGCTAACCAGAGCTGCCAAGTTTTGTTTCTTAACCTGTCATTCAGAGAAATGAGTCCAGGGCTTATTAGAATCGTCAGGCCGGATGTGGAAGGGCCTTTCTGATCATCAAGTTCAACCATCTTATTTCCCCAACAATGAAACTGAAGCAAATCAACCAGCCTCTCACTCACTCAGGCAGCAAAAAAGCAGAGCTGGGGGATCAGCCTAGGTCACTAGCCTTCTAGGCCATGTGGTGTTCTGCTGCTTGCTGCTGCATTGTGCAAAATGCCAGGTATAATTCAGAAGCTCCACAAATAACACACCATATCTAGGGAAATGGGCTATGTTGCATTTAACATTCAAACCACTGCATTTCCATCTTCCCGCAATACAATGCACTTTGGGTGACACTTACCAAGCTCCATTTAGGCTTTATTTTACCTCTCTGCCTCCTCTGAAGAGCAAGAGCTAGCTGAGGGCAGGGACAAAGTAGTTCTGATCACTTTATCACTATCATCCAGTGCCCAACATAGAAAGAAGCCAGGGCACACTTGTTAAATGAATGAATGATCTCGCTTTTATGCTTGGCCCATCATAAAACTGCAATTAAACTCTTTGGGACACACTATTTCCCCAGTTTCATTTAAAAAATCTAATTATCTATGCCATCCAGAATTTTTATTAGAAAGTGAAGTCATTAAATAAGCAGACACCAGACTCAGGCCCTGAGATAATTGCAAATAGAGACCCATCTGTCTGCAGTGTTAAGCAAGGCCTGGTAAACACACTGCCAGGCAGCATGGCACCCAGGTCTAGTGCATGGATCCTTTGGGGCACTGAGGGTTCTTAAACCAGAGAATTTGGGCTTTTCAGTAATCCAAGAAAAAGCGAGTAAAAGATTCTATAATTGCTTCTTAATATTTATATTTTACAGAAGTGAATTATGCTGAGTGAGAGAATCCAATTTCTCTTTGTCTTTCAAGAGCAATCTACCCACATTTTATGCCCTGATTGATTCTCTCGTCTGTATAGCCCTATGATGCACTGCTATGCTTTCCATCCAAAAGTTTCTGTGAATGACTTTGTATTGGGTATTTATATTGTTTCATCCTACAGAACTGGATCTTATTGTTTTAAAGATTAAAGAAGTATATAATTATAACTTTTATTTCATGATATACTATCTATCCCTCACATCTAGCAATGTCTTAAATACAAGGACTATTCAATAATATTGCTTGGATTTTTAAAAGACAAAAGAAAACCTTCAGTTATAAAATCTTGGTCTGTTCAAGGGTTTATTTCAGGGACAGATGAGCAATCTATTCTTGTGCAAAGGAAACTAACTCTAGCACCATCAAACATGTTCTCTTAACTGTGGCCATGTCACACTCCTATTCATCACTTACAGAAATAAAAACTCAGCCAACTGCAGAAAGCCTTGTTAATTCAGTGCTGCAAGCAAAACTCTAATAAAGGTTCTAAATATTTACTACAAGTTTGAGTTACAACACTGACCAGTTCCACCCCTGTTAAAATTCGCCTGCATTTTCCAAACACAATTATTTTAGGTCATTGACACACCAGCCAAAGAAATGACAAGACTTTACTATGGTGCAAAAAGCAAGCAGGGCCCAGTTTTACATTCCAACCCTGCCATTTACTAGCTCGGGGACACTGTGCAGTTAAATTTATCTTCCCCAGCTTGCTAAACTGTAAACAGGGGACAATAATGACAAGTTCCTAGGCTTGTTTTGATGATCTGAGAAGATGTACATGCATATATAACCAACCAACCAAATCCTTGCTATTAAGTCAGAACCCACTCATAGCAGACCCTGTAGAGCTTCTGTGTGCAACTTAAAAAACAAAAAAAATAAACCAAAAAAACCCATAAGGTGAGGAAGGGAGGCAGAGCTAAATGTTGACAATGATAAACACAAAGTGTTCATTTCAAGATATTTTCGTTGAGAGAAGCATGTTTCTGAAATTCAGGTGCTCTCTGCCATTTCAAATGTGTTTCCTTTTGAAAAAAGCAAGAGAGTTACTACTTGAGCAGAGTTGGTGAACTGTGCTATAGAATACAGCTTATCTGGTGAGATAGCTTGGAGATTAACCAGCAGTTCTAGGAGCTTTAAGCATACACTGTAACCTCCACTGATAATGAATTGAATGGATGTCTGAAGGCCAGAATTAGTCCAGAGAACTCCCCGCCCCAGTTCTAAGAAAACCCAAAGGCCCAATAACTGGAGTGTTTTCCTAATCAATATAACAAAACAAGTTTACTGTGAGGTGGACACCATGCCAGACTCTATAAACACATCTCTCTCTTTCTCTCATTGCTGTCACATTGGAACTGACACATAGGTGCCCCTCTAGCTGGTTTTCAGAGGCTGTAAATAAATAAAATGAGAGGAGATTATCCTCTTTTCTGCTTTGGAGCAGATAGTGGATTCAAACTGTACACCTTTGAACTGGCAGCACAATTCTCCAGCCACTAGATCACCTGAGCTCCCTCCATAAACACACATTGCTTTTGTTGTGCCATTGAGTCATAATTGGCCCGTAGCTGCCTCTCTAGTTGGTTTTAAGAGGCAATAAATCACATAGGAGAAGACTGCCCATATTTAACACGCAGTAACATTTAATTCAAAGTATAAATACATCAGTCTCGAGACTAAGGTGAGCCTGATACAGGCCATGGTCTTTACAAAGTAAATACATGTTGTTTGTTGTTGTGATGTGCCATTGAGTCGCTTGCGACTCATAGCGACCCTATGTACTACATCCCTAAACTCTGCTCTGTCCTGTGCCAATCGCACAGTCTCCGACACACCCATACCGATTACCCCAGTCACTGAATCAATCCACCTCATAGGGGGCCTTCCCCTTCTGCGCTGTTCCCTCCACCCTACCAAGCATGATGTCCCTCTCCAAGGACCTATCCCTCCTTACAACATGTCCAAAGTATGTTAGACGGAGCCTTAGAATCCTTGCCTCCAAGGAGCAGCCCGGTATGATCCTTTCCCGGATGAAGCTGTTTATTTTCCTAGAAGTCCATGGTACCCTCAATACTCTTCTCCAGCATCACAACTCAAAGGCATCAATTCTCCTTCTATCCTCCTTGGTCATTGTCCAACTCTCTGATGTATAACAAGTGATAGCAAAGACCATGGCCTGTATCAGACGCACCTTAGTCTCCAAAGAGACACCATTGCTCTTCAGCACTTTGGAGAGGTCCCTAACAGCAGACTTTCCTATGGCAATACGTCTTCTAATTTCCTGGCTGCTGGTGCGGAGAGTGTTGACTGTGGAGCCGAGCAAACTGAAGCTGTGAACAATCTCAATCTCTTCACCATCCATCCAGATGCTGTGAGAATCTTTGTCTTCTTGACATTGAGCCTCAATCCATATTGTAGGCTGCAGTCCTTGACCCTCTGCAGCAAGTGCTTCAGGTCCTCCTCAGTTTCAGCAAGCAGGGTTGTATCATCTGCATATTCCAGATTGTTAATGAATCTTCCACCAATCTTGACCCCACATTTCTCCTCATAGAGCCCAGCCTCCTGGATAATCTGTTCTGAATACAGGTTGAAAAGGTATGGAGACAGGACACATCCCTGGCTTACACCCTTCCCAATTTTGAACAGTGCAGTATTTCCTTGTTCTGTTCTGATGACTGCCTCTTGGTCCAAGTATAGGTTTCTCATTAGCATGATCAAGTGTTCTGGGATTCCCATTCCTCTCAGAATCAGCCACAGTTTGTTATGATCCATACAGTCAAAACGCCTTTGCATAGTCAATGAAACACAGATAGACATTCCTCTACATAGCATCATTTAATTCATAGAAGTCTATGCTGTTATCCCCACGTTACAGACATGAGAATTGAGGCTCAGAGAGCTTAGGTAACTCCTTCAGGATCCCACAGGTAGAAAGGAGAAAGAGTTAAGTTTGCACTCAAGTTTGACTGAAAACACTACTTCCTCCTCCCACCTCCTGGTCATCTTGCTGCTTTTCCAGGCAATTCATGAAGTTCCTGAAAACAGATTTTTAACTACAATGAAGTAGGAGCCAGGAGCTACTGTGAATAGATGTATCAAAACTCTGCGTGGAGGGTCAGTCTTCCTGTCAGGTAGTTCCCTCCCACCCTGCTCACAAGAGCTGAGGAACTCACCCATAGTTACACTATGGTGCCCAAACTGGCACCAGTACTTCCCAAAAGGGAGACAATCATACTCCAGTCACAAAGCACAGTCCTTCTGACCCTACCATAATCGGCAACCCAATGGAGCGAGTGCTTTCTTCTGGGCCCCACGTCACCTTGCCCCTACCGTGATCATACCAATTTCCTGTCTGTATTACAAGGATCCTTTATCATGTCTATCTTACCATAATTTTTATCAACAACACTTTTTTCAATGAATACCACAGAATACCACCTTTTTTCTTTGAAAAAAGTGACTATTTACCCCCAGTTACACAAACTGCATTTGACACAGAGTTTAGTACTCAATAAATCAAGAAATGGATTCATAATCAAGGCTAGACAAGATGGCTTTGGAGAATTCCTCTAACAGTCCGCATAGAAATTGTCCCTAAATCAGATATTAATCTCTGGACCGTGATTCAGAAGTCTCTTTAACAACAAGGTATCCCAACCCACCTGGCTGTCAATCTTTCAAAGGTTGACATCTGTAAACTCTTGTTCCGTCCTAAAGAATAATCAAACTAGCCCAATAGTACAGATGGCACCAACCCATTTAAAAGACTGTGAAACCAAGGCCCATATGCACAGGTTAGACCAGAACTGATTTTCTTAGGGCCAGAAGTTTAGAACAGGCTGCGCAGTCCCTCATCTTTTCCTGCTCCTACATTGCTTTATCAGCTCATTATTAGCACTACAAGCTTGGAGCACAGACAATGTGAAAGGAGAGAGGAGAGGAAAAGGGGAAAGCATGTAAGTGTGCAATCAAGGGAGACCAGAGGAAAGCGAGAAAAGAGCACAGCTTCACTGGAGAGTGTCACTGACAGCTGACAGTCAGTGACCCTAGGCCCTGGGAAGTTCTGAAGTCCCCACCCACTGCTGTCTTGGGAGTACTTGGAAGGACACTGCTCTCAGTGTCCCTGACTCATCTGGTTGTATGTAGGCTCTCTGAGTTGAGACTAAAAGCAAACCGAATCCTTTTTGTTGCTTAGTAAAAACAGGAAGTCACAAATGGATTGGTGCTCCTCTTAAATGGGGTCCCATCAGTTCAGGTCAAGGGTGCACAAAGGACATTGCAGGCCTACTCCTTGGAAAACAGCCCAGCTGTTTGGCTCCACAGGAGACCAGCCTCCATGTGAAGGGGCAAGGTACCCGGGGAGTCCTTCTCCAGCTCCTCAGGAGCATGTGATTAGGAGAGGGACTAAGGAAGGTTCTGTTCTGTTCTGGGTGCAGGCCCCATAAGCCCAGCAGAGTGGAAAATCAGAGGACAGGCATTTGTATGCCAGCTCCATTGCTTTCCTACTCATTCAACAAAAACTGCAGGCTGACTATGCACTCATAACTAGTATTACCTTGGAGAAAGTTCATTCTTTCTGAGCTTAGTTTCTGCATCTGCAAAATGGGCATAGCACCTACCTCACAAGGTGACTGTGAAGATGAAATAATGCCAGCTAAGCGCCTCCACAATCTTTACTGTCTATTTCTGGTACAGAGCTGGTACAGTGCCCACTGTGTGCCTGCCACTGTGATGCTGTCGCCTTCCTTCTCAGCTGAGAGGCAGGAAGGAGTGTGGGCAGGTGTCCCCCTCATCTATCCCCTACTCTTCTCCCTCCCAAGCATCTAGGGACAGGAAGAGGTGAAGTTCTGCCAGCCCCCAGGCTGGGCCAAGCACCCATGTTTATGACTGTTTATTTCAGAGCAAGTAGAAAGGAGAAATTAGAGCCATAAAAGACAGGACAACAGACCAATAAAAATCAGCTCTCAGAAGAGTCAGAAGGAGGAAGAGAGGCAAAACTGTCACCATAGCAACACAAGACCAGCAGAAACATGCAGGGAAAACAGCCCCTATTCTGCCTCCGCTCTTTACTACAAACCTAGCTCCTGAACACTGTTCGAATCTCACTGAAAGCCAGTGACAGACCCTTTCCCCGAGCCCAGATATCCAAGCTTGCCTGGCAAGGGGTTACCCTCCTCCAGTGGCCCCAGACAGGTCACAGCCCTTCAAGGTGCCAACCCAGTTTTCTGTGCTCTGGGGACTTGATGCTGTGCAGATGGCCCAGGCCATATCTAGAGAAGATGGTGAATGGTGAGAGAAGAGTGAAGTTTCTGACAGTGGCAGGAGGGAGAGCCACAGAGCTGTGGAGAAGAGCAAAGCCAAGAGTTCCAGCCTCATTACTCTACCCTGAGTTACCCCGATCACCAGAAAAATCAAAGCCACTTTCTATTTTGACTCAAAGAAAACTCATAGGATACAGTGGAAAAACTGCTACTTAGGGCTTCCAAGTCTGTAAATCTTTACAGAAGCAGATTGTCAAGGCTTTATTTCCCATTAAACAGTAGTTGGTTTTGAACTACAAACCTTTTCATTAACAATCAAGTGTTTTAACTACTGTGCCACTAAAGTCCCTGTTGTCTGGAGAGTAAGCAGGAAAGCAAACACTTGGGGCAAGAGGCCCAAGTCCAGAATGGTGGCCTTAACCTGTTCTGATTCCTGAACCCCCACCACTACCACCACAGTGGCTAGATAATAGGGATCTAGAAATAGGTGTCAGCCAATAACTCTGGAGTCCTTAAAGAAAAAAACTCTTGCTTCTGGTCTCTGGGATCACTGGCTGCCAAGTCAAGGGAGCTGGGAGAAGGAGTCAAGGACTGGCTGACCCATTTTGACAGAGGCTTCTCAGTCCTTTAGCTGGCAGACAGGTGTCTCCACCAAAAAGCATGGTTGGCCTGCTACCAATCTTTTGGGAAGTGGGTCAAATTGTTCCCAAAGCTTAGGATCCGATCCGTAAGAGTCTCTTTGCTAAACTTACGTCCTGGGGAGGACGAAGGCAAGGAGTGTTAGCTAGGAGTGGTACTGTAGAAAGGTCCAGGTGTGCAGGGACCAAGAGGGATCACCCGGGTCTCCAGAGCTGCGGAGAATGGCAGAATGGTGGGGTCTCAGGGCTCTGGTATGGGAATAGGGAAGGAAAGGGTGGGGGTCTCCTGGAAGAGCAGGGTTTGAAGATGAAGACACCTGAAGGAGGTATTGCGAGGTTGAGCAGCAAGGGAGCAGAAATCCGGTAAGCGAAGATCTAGGGGAAGGCAGCACTGGGAGAGGAAGAGCAATGGGGCTCGCTGACGGACGGTGACTGCTTGAGAAAGTCCAAAGGACTGGATCCCTCCTTCCCTCCCTCTGTGAGGCTCCGGGGTTTCGGGGACTGAGGAAGGATGGCAAGGCTCCGGTGGTGGCACCCCGATCGCCCCGCTGCTGCCCGGCGCCTGCGGACCCCTTTTCACTGCAGATTCCCCACCCCGCGTCCCCCGCGGCGACCCCGTGCCGCGTCCCCGCCATGCTTACCCAGACCCTCCGCCGCCACCGCTGCCCTGCCTGGCCGCCCGCTCCGCCACTGCCTCAGCCGCTGGCGCTGTGGACGCCTCTCCGCGGCCGCCGCTGCCTCGGAGTCCGCCCAGGAGCCCCGCCC
>NW_006399759.1:24963732-24991959 GCF_000299155.1 Elephantulus edwardii | reverse complement strand
CCGAGGCCTCCCCGCCCAGGCCCCGGGGGATCCCCACCCCCGCAGCTGTCCTGCTGGTCCCCAAGGATCGGAGGTGATCTGCTCCTCAGGCTCTGTGCTGAGAGAGCCCAGGATCTGGTGTTGACCTGCCCAACGCACCGTGTGCTACCCACCACCCTCGGAGAAGCATCCTGGACCAACCCTCTTTGGTTTTCAAGCATCACATTCTTCCATCCCCTCTACAACTGTCTGAAAAAGGTTAGGGTGAGGGAGAGCAAAACCTTTAAACTCACACCCATCTTCATACTGATGCCTGTCCAAGCTCCTAGCCAGGGCCATCTCTAATTCCTAAGCACAGTACCCCAATCAACTTGGATTCTGAACCCAGGTTTGCCCCAGGCTCCTGCACTCATTGCATCAGCACATTCCCAGCCTTGGGGGTGGTGTTACTTGATGGGACTACCAGAAACGTCTTCCCAAATCCTTAATTGGAAAAAAAAAAAACCGCCATTTCCCTTAATTATAATTCTGCAAACACTTTAAAAAAAAAAAATCATACTTTGCAAAGGGAAAGGGAGAGAGCATAGCCTCATTGTCATCATAATTGTTTTAAAAAGTCTGCCATGGGGTTTTGTTTGCTTGGGGTTTTGTTGTTGTTTGTTTTTGGAGTTTTGTTTGTTTGCTTTGTTGTGGTGGGTTTTTTAATTTTTTTTTTTTAATTTTTATTAAGATGGAGATTCAGGAAGCCAGAGAGAGCAGGGTGCAGCGCCAAACAGCTCTGGGTGGAGGGGCCCTCCTGCAGGCCCTGCTTTGGTTGTTTCTTCTCCCGGCCAATTGACTGGAGCATCATGAAACATTTATTAAACCCTTGCAGTGCTCAAGCAAGGTGCCAATCAGTAGGTTAATGGTGGGAATGTGTGGGGTGTGAGCATAAGAGAGCAAAGCAAAGGACTGGGTCTAAAGCTAAAGAATTTGGTCTCCTCCTTTTCTGAGATTAGAGTCCCAGTGGAGGACTTGAGGTGGTGCCACAGTCTGTAGGAAGTTGTCCTGCTAATCCAAAATCAATCCACATCCACCAGCAACTCTGTAGAAAAAAAAGGTAGGTAATCTCTTCCCTGGGGATATATAGCCTCTGAAAACCTGCTTGGATGGATCACAGCTGTGAGTCAGTTCCGACTAGAAGGGAATGAGGTTTTGAGTTTTGAAGCTTCTTTCAGCAACTCTGAAAAGCTTCCCTAAACTGCCTAATATGGTTCCTGCTGTGGCATTTGGCACGAATTCATAGGCAAGTGGCTGAGGGTCCAAGAAACTTTTCAACCTCAGTCTAATAAGAGTGAAATGGAAAATGAGAATTCTAAGGAAACTATTTAGATCTCCGGAATCTGGCCCAGCCTCTCTTGTCAGTCCTCCTAAAGGTGATCCATTCTGTCTGGTGACTCACTGGTAAAGAGGTGTGCTGTCAACCCAAAGTCAAGCAATTCAAATCCACTAGCCTCTCCACAGGAAAAAAGATGAGCAGTCTTCTTCCATGTGACTTAGAGCCTCTGAAATCCCCCTGGAGGGTCAGCTATGAGTCAGTTCTGACCAGAAGGTACATAACAGCAATGCAACAGTGTTGGAAGATGAGCTAAGAAATGCTTTCCGCTCCACACAAAAACATACACCGACATTTGACTTATTCTGTCCCTATTGGAAATGTTCAGGCTTTGCAAAAGAGAGGGAATAACTAAGCCATTTTCATCCTTGTAAAACACTGTCAGTTCAAACCATAGGAGGCCTCTCTGTACCCATCTGTCTCTAATAATATAGTTCAAGTTGTTGAGGAGACTATTTGATGTATGAGATTTCCCTTCCACACTTTTAAAGATGGCTTCTGTTTCAGTAATTGAGGGATACTTACATGGGACTACCCTGGCCACTGCAAAATAATAGGGTTTTTTAATTACCACTGTGGAATTTAATAACTAAGTACTTCCTAAAACACAATAATCAGATAAAATGGTATTTCAACTTCATCTGTAACACTAATAACATTTGTTGTTGTTGTTGTTGTTGTTAGGTGCCCTCTGGTCAATTCTGATTCATAGGACCCTATGGATGACAGAACAAAACACTGTCTAGTCCAATATCATTCAAACAATCATTATATTTGAGCCCATTATTGTAGTCACTGTGTCAATTCCTCTCTCTATGAATCTTCCTTTTTTTACTGACCCTCCATTTTAACATTCATAATAACTTTCTCAGTTATCAAGACCCTCCTGTTAATATGTCCAAAGTATGTGAGATAAGACCTCTCCATTCTTCTTCTAGCAGTATTATCGCTTTACTTTTTCCAAGATAGATTTGCTTGTCCTCTAGTGGTCCAATGTATAGTTGATAATAGAATTTGAATGCCTCAATTCTTCTTTGATCTTCCTTAATCACTGTCTAACTATTGAAAATACCATAAAGATACTGAAAATACCATGGCTTGTGTCAGGCACACCTTATTGTCTACAGTGACATTCTTGTTCTTTAATACTTTAAACAGGTCTTGTGCAACAGATTTTGCCCAATACTGTATGTTATTTGATTTCTTGACAGTTGCTTCCCTTGGTGTCGATTGGAGATCCAATAAAATGAAATCTTTGATGACTTCAGGGATCTCTGGTGGTCTTCCCAAATGTGTTGCTACTCCACAGGACTCACTTCTGTGAAGGTCTGGATCCACCAGAGGTTTCTTGAAAGAAAGATGGGCAGTCACCTTCTGTGCAATTTAGAGCCTTGACAATTCTATGAAAGGCCCACTAGGAGTTGGTTCTGGCTTCAAGCAACTTCAACCTCAACAGCGATGAATTTGATTCTGCATTTTTAGCAACTTCAAACTTTTCTCCATTTATCATCATATTGCTTATTGTTTGTGATGAATTGTGCTCTCTTTAGGTTAAAATGTAATCCGTACTGAAGGCTATTGACCTTCAACAGTTAATGCTTGAAGTCCTCTTTAATTTCAGCTACAAATTTAGGGATTATTGTAATAAAAGGTGTCTTTATGACAAAGTGAGTTATGTGTGTTAATGTGCGTTAGGATGCTAATTACAGTCAGTAGTTTGAGTTCCATGGGAGAAATATGAGGTCGTTTTTCTTCCTATAAAGATTTACACACTTAGACCTGATGGAGGGTCACCATGAGTGACAATTGACTTGATGGCAGGTTGGGGTTTTTTTAGTGTAAGAAAGTTCAAAGTGAAACTAAACTGCAGGTAAATTAAGATTAAATTTCAGATGGTTTTAATTCACAATGTACACTTGGATGAAATGAACCTTAATATTTTCATAAAATTAAATTTACCAAACTGCTCTATTTTCAAGGACATCTTCAAGTGCTTATTTTTTGAAAAACATTTCTTGAACACTGATAAGGTAGCAGAAATTATGTTCACTAATAGGATAAGAACCATGTCTCTGGCCTCGAGAAACAAGCAGACAGGTGAGCAGACAAGTAAAACACAAAGCAGCAGGAGAGGAAGTATCAGGAAATTAGACATACTTACTGTGTGGTCTTGGAAAAAAGAAACGTTTCTTTATGGCTGAGGCAAATTGGAACCAGGTTATTAAAGGAGGTCATTTTTAAGTTGAACACCTAGGGATGGGTAGAAATGTTTCAGTATGTAGGATACATGGTCAAGAACAATCCAGATAGAGGGACAAAGTGGAGACATTGGTGGGAAGTCGTCTGATGTGGCTACAGTATCAGAAGGATGTGCCAAGTGAGGATGGAGAGAGGAGAGCTGAGACATACACCTAAGAAAGCCATATTTGATCCTGGCTCTTGGGAACTAAGCAGCCTTGGCCAGAACTTCCAAAAAGGAAACTGATGATAGATTAAGGTCTTTGGGTTCAGGGAGTGGAGAAAGTAGAGAAGATAACAGATTGGTGATGAGAGAAAGAACATCCTTGCCCAGTGACAGCAGGTTGTCCTCCTCTAAAAACAATGCTCTTTCCCGTCACATTTAAAATTGCATTCTCTGAAGCATTCCTAGTGCTCACAACAGTACTTGGCACAAATAAGTGCTTAATATTATTTAGGGAGCTCTGGTGCCTAAGAGTATGAACTTGTGCTGCTATCCTAAAGGCACAGTGAATCCACCCCCCAGCTGCTCCACAGTAGTGGTGATGTGCCATCAAGTCAGAATTGACCCATAGCTGACCATACAGCAGGTTTTCAGATTAATTCAATCATACAAAAGGAGATTGCCAGTCCTCCTCCCAGGGAGCAGCTGGTGGATTAAAACAGCATGCCTTTGGGAATGCAAAGCAGCTTCTAACCAAGAGGCTACCAGAGTTTCCTGCTTCCCAGAGAAGGTTGTGTAATTGATTTTCTTCTGTGTGATTTACTGCCTCTGAAAACCCACTAGAGGGTCATCCATGAGTTGATTACAACTTGACAGCACAGAACAACAACAGTGGTGAAATGGGGAGTTGCATTGGTAATCCTAAAGTGATGCCTCTTCAAAGTTCAAATCCGCAGGCAACTCCTCATGAGAAAGATAGGTGATCTCCTTTCAGGTGATTTACAAACTCTGAAAGCCTGCTGGAGGACCAACTAGAGGTTGGTTCTGACAAGATGACAATGAGTCGTTTTTCAGAAATAATATTTATTTTATAATTCATTGTGACTTAGAAACAAATCATAGTTGAGCTTCCTGTAGGTTTCCAGCAATTATAAATCACACAGACAGGAGAAGATTGTCTTTTTTTCACCCCCTCTACAGAGAAGTTGGAGGATTCAAATTGTCTGCCTTTGGGTTAACAGTTTAACTTTCTATCCACAAGGCCACCAGAGTCCCCTATGATAGAATCAGTAAATACTGATAAACCCAGGAGAGATAAAATTATATGAGTGAATCCTACACCTGCTACTCTCCACTCACAAAGGAGGACCATACTGAAACAGGAGGAACATAATGAATGTTCTTCTAAATCCCCTGCTAAATTAGAATACTTACTCCTCTGCTGCACCACAAGCTGCCTGCTTGTTAGAATATGTATTCCTCTGATGCAATACCGAATGCCTTTTCATCGTGCTTACATTCGTAACAGTCAAGTTTTCTATTGATATGTAGCATTCTAAAACAAATATAACACCCTCCCACCCCCACCCCCCACCCATTTATTTCAATGGCCAAAACCCAGCACAAATCCTGATTTCACCCCTTGACTAGATCTATGAATGTAAAGAAGTTATTTAATTCTCTGGAGTCTTGAGTCTCTAAACTATGAAATAGGAACAGTAAAAACTATCTCAAAAAAGCTGATACAAGGGCTAATGTGAATGTTTTATAGCTATGAAAGAAAAGCTGTATAAAATTTTACATGTGCATGTGAGTGAATGGTGTGTGTGTGTTTCATTACAGTGCCCTGAATAGTGCTGGACACAGAGTAAGTGCTCATTTTCTATTTCCTGGTCAGTGGTTAATTCATACATGAGGTTTTAGAGGGTAAGTCATGACACAGGAGGTCCTGACACCCTATAGTTTGATTTGTTTGCTCCTCTGAAAGAAAAAAAAATCTTTATATTTGGCCTTCTAGTTTATTTCTTCCACTGAAAGCACTGTAGAGAGCTTGCCTCTGGCATCACTATGATGGCCTCCAAAGGTGATGGGTTTTCTTTCCAATTACTGGCCAGGGTCCCTTTATGTAACTACAGGTTTCTACGGAAACATGGCCAGGCTTCAGAGGGAGCATAATAGATTTGATTATGAATATTGAGCCAATTTTCACAGCTGACATGCTGCACACTTCCTTATTGCAGAATTCACAGTCCGGAATCATGTAGCGAAACTTGGTAATGGCTGGAAAGTCTCGCTTGTGAATGAGTGGGAGCATATGACTTAGGTTGGATCATACGACTTTAATTATTCCTTTCAGAAGACTAAGCATATCATCCTTTGCTCTTTCAGATTCACTTTACAGATCTCAGCACTGAAGGACCTTTGATCTGAGATCATTCATGGAACTTCTAATTGACTATAGCATACCTCAAAAATAAACTCTTTCTCTATGGTGGTCTAGTGGCAAGGAGCTGCACTGCAATCCCAAAGACATGCTGTTCAAGGCCACCAGCCGCTCTGCGGGAGAAGGATGGACAATCTCCTCACGTGAGATCAACCGCTTCTGAAAACCCACCAGAGGGACAGCTATGAATCTGTTCTAGTTCAGACTCAACGGTATATAACAACAACAACAACAATAACTGTCTCCTTCAGCAATTCAAGAAAAATCCCCTTGTTCTTCCCTGTTTGCCCCTGTACTATTCCAGCCATGGCTTCACTGTAACATTCACTAACTTTCAGGGAAAAGACCAATTTGTGTAGGTGCTTTCAATTACGCAATGAACTCTCCGGGGCAGGATCCGTGTTTTATTGGCTTTAGTGTCTACCCAAAAGGCTTATGTAATATAAAAAGAAAAATGAAGCCCATAAATGTCATTCGAACTAGTAAACTATTCTATTAAACCTCTAGTCTCTTAAATTTTGTTAACAATACATGATTCATAGCGACCCTATGTACAACAGCCCTAAACTCTGCTCTGTCCTGTGCCAATTGCACTGTCTCCGATACACCCATCCCGATTACCTCAGTTACTGAATCAATCCACCTTATAGAGGGCCTTCCCCACCTGCGCTGGCTCTCCACCCTCCCAAGCACAATGTCCCTCTCTCCAAGGACTGGTCTCTTCTTACAACATTTCCCAAGTATCTCAGACAAAGACTCAGAATCCTTGCCTTCAAGGAGCAGCCCGGTTAAACCCTCTCTAGGATGAAACTGTTTGTTTTCTTAGCAGTCCATGGTACCCTCAATACTCTTCTCCAGCACCACAGCTCAAAGGAGTCAATTCTCCTTCTATCCTCCCTAGTCATTGTCCAACTCTCTGACGCGTAACAGTGATTGCAAAGACCATGGCCTGTATCGGATGCACCTTAGTCTCCAGAGTGACACCATTGCTCTTCAGTACTTTGGAGAGGTACCTAACAGCAGACTTTCCCATTACAATACATCTTTTAATTTCCTAGCTACTGATGCCAACAGTGTTGACTGTGGAGTCAAGCAAACTAAAGCTGTAAACAATCTCAATCTCTTCACCATCCATCCTGATGCTGTTAATTGGTCCAGTGGTGAGAATCTTAATGAAACTACTAGTATATCATTGCAGGAAAAGGATGCAATTCTCCCATGCAATTAACTGCCTCTGAAAACCTGCTGGAGGGTCAGCTATGAGTTGGTTTGACTCTACAGCACACACAACAAGAAGTATGTCACTATCTCTTCTGCCATATGAATGTAAAGGACTTAACATCTGGTTCCTTATGGTTATTTGAGATAGAAGGGCCTTGAACTTCAAGCAGATTTCCTTCTGTGTGACAAATTTAAAGAGAGGCAAAAATTCAACGCAATTATCTGTTCATCTCTTCCAAAAAAGGAAAGAAAAGATAGGATACTATTTTGGAAAATACAGTCCAATGATGTCCCAAAATTGAGAGAATCTAGGTATCCCAGGAAATGAAAAAGGATATTGGTGAGAGGATCCAGAGTGAATTGGAATGGAAAGGGGACAAAGTCTAGATCCTCTGATGCCTTTTCATGGGTCAGTTGATCCTAACCTTAGCCTGGTCAGGTAAAACCAGAAACTTTTACACCTTTGAAAAAATGAATCAGCCCCTTGAAGGTACTGTGCCCCCTTCACAAAGCTCAGGCTGGCTCCAAAATCATAATCAACAAAATCATGACACATATATAGGACCTTGCAGGAAAGGCTTGGAGCATTTTACAGGCGTACCCTAGTCATTTTTGAAGCATCACAGCGAAGTAAATAGGGCTTATTTATGACTGTATCCATTTTATAGACAGATATACTGAGGCTTCATGTAGCCTGTTCAAGTCACCAGGTGAGTCACAGCCATAGTCAAGAACATAAAACAGATGATTTGGCTCCCAATCTACCTACCATGAAATCTGGCATTTGCTGGCTGACCATAAGGTATTCTTCTGCTTCACAAATACTTCTCTGCTTTTCAGGGAAAGCAGAGTGCACAGGTTTGATACAAGAAAGGCCAGACTGATTTCTCTTTTAAAAATGTAATAAATGAACATTTTTTTATTTTTTTTAAAAAAGTGAACTGGAAGAGGAGAAAGGAGGGGAATAGGAAGAAAATAGGCAACAATGCATAAATAAAATATCCCTTTTCTGTATGCTTTTGTTAAAATAAAAAGTTATATTATTTAAAAAAGAAAACATTTTCTATGTTTAAAAAAGTTATTATCAGATATTTTGTCCAATTTGGAGTAAAAATGTGGAAAACCAATATGGGTACTAAGAGAAAGTAAAAATTCTTGTCAAACACAATAGTTTACACTAAAGAGCTTCTTTATAATAATCTATAACATTAATACATACTTAAAGGTACTGTAAGTATTATGTGTGAAAATTCTAACAAATGTTCATTTAAATGGTTTCCAACCCACTGTGTTTGCTTGTAAGCCCTTAAGTCATTTGAGAAATGCCTTAGAATAGTGATGTTAAAATGAGCCTTGATACAGTCATAATTCAGGTGTATCTCTTTTTAATCTTCCTATCAGCCACACCTAGGTCAGTTCTCACCTGGATTATTTAGGTAGCTCTAACTGGTCTCCCTATCTTCACATTTATGTGCCCTGGTGGTGTAATGGTTAGAGATTTGGACTTTTAACTAAGAGAGTGACAGTTTGAACCCACAGCTCACTCCTCAGGAGGAAGATGAATTCATGAAATTTACAGCCTTGGAAATTCTATTGTTAATTCTACCCTGCCTTACAAGATCCCTATGATTTGGAAATGATTTGATGGCAGTAGGGTGTGGGTTTGGTTTACTTTCATATTCAATCCATCAATTCATTGCTCATCCTATAGCCAAAGTGATCTTTCTTAAATATCACCTTCCAGCTGAGTCTTCACCGAATTCTCATCTCCATCAGGCTCAGTGACTCACATTCTGCACCTCAGAGTGTTTTAATCCTACCCATCACTTCCTGAGCTTCTGGAATTTAAAAACATTTCCTCCCCTCATCCTGTGTCTGTGTCCGCAGTGCTCAGAATCTAACGTGCACTTAATAAATATCTACTGAGTTGATATGAGTTAAATTGAAGAAAAGTCCCTAGAGATCGAGAGATTAGAAAAATTGAGCTTTCAAATTGTGTCTGGAAAAATAATGTATAGTCAAACTTGGAAGAGTAACCTTTTTAAGAGGACCTTTTTTTGACAAGAAATATTTTGGAATACATTCATGTGTACAGATAAAACTCTCATAAGGTGCTTTTCTAGTTCTGGTATTTTAAACGAAATTACTGGTATTTGAAACTAAATGTAAAACTACATTAGTGATTAGTAATCAAACCCAACGAATAGTTCTTGGCTTCTGATAGTGAAACATTTTCTTTCCTCACTTGCCAACACCTCTACATTTTCTTTGTTTTAGTTATCTTAAAGTCTTTTTGTTCTTGCCAAGATATTTGCCTGAGAGGCAAGGGCAAGCTATAAATAATAGTCATCATTACAAGAAATATTATTTAAGCAGCCTATTTTTAGAGCTGAAGACTAAATCAGAAGCACGCCCAATGCTACCCTGGCAGAACTACTGTGGTTCCTTGAGGAGTCTCCAACTCTTGAATATTTCACTCTTCTTATTAATGTCACTCATGTGGCATGACGGCTAAGACGGCAGCTGCTTCATCTGATAAACTCTGTCAAACTGCTTCCCATCTGTTAATAGGAAAGACAATGGAAGGCTTTAGAAAATGTGGCAATTTTTACATTTTCATAGACAAATGCAGTTAATTTTCTGATTTTCACACTTCATATATACCCAGGAGTCAATAAATGTATTTAGTGTGTGAGTATGTGTGTTTATTTCAGCATTTCCAGGTTTTAAAAAAAATTTCAGAGAAGAAAATTCTTGATGATATGAAGTATCTAGAATAGGCTAACACATGTTGTTGGTTTTGTGTACTGTCAAGTCAGAATCGACGTGTAACTTACCACAGTGTCTATTCCTCTTGGAAACTTCCTTTCTCTCTCTTACATGAATATGGTGGCCTAGTGGTAAGAAATTGGACTGCCAACATAAATGTACAGTTTGAATCCACCAGCTGCCCTGCAAGAGAAATATAGGCCAACTCCTGTGTGTTTTACTGTCTCTGAAATTCCACTGGAGGGTCAGCTATTGTTTAATTCTGCCTTTGAAAACTTACTGCGCAGGTCAGCTATGAGTAAATTCTGAGACAATGGTAGACAACAACAATATAATTTGGAAACAAAAAGGGAGATGATTAAGCTTCTGAAATGTATGTGCAAAGTTTATGGAACTGTCAAATGTTTTGTTTTATATGTGTGTTTTGTGTGTGTGTGTGTGTACACACAGTTTTTAGTTATTGTCAAGCCAACTCCCAGTCATAGATAGTGACTCAATGAAAAAGAGATCTACACCTGACCAGATTCTGCAACATTCTCACCATCTCTGTAATGATTAAGCTTATTGTTGCAGTCACTATCAATCCATTTGGTTGAGGGTCTTCCTCTCCTTTGCTAACTCCCTACATTCACTTACATGATTTTTTTTTCCCCAAGGACTGTCTCCTCCTGACATCATGTCAGTAAGTTTCACCATCCTTACCTCTAAGCAATACGCTGCCTGTCCTTCTTATAAGACACATTTTTATGTTCTTTTAGCAGTTTATTCATTGTCTAAGTTTCATATGTAAATAAAGCAATCAAAAATACCATGGTTTGGGTCATGTGTGCACCTCAGTCTTTAAAGTAACATTCTCGCTCTTTGGCAAGTAAAATGAAATACTGAACAACTTCAATCTTTTTTCCCCCATTTATCAAGTTGTTTCTTGCTGTGCCCAGTTATATTTTTGTTTTGTTGATGTTGTCGTATAATAACTCACAGAAGATGAAATTGGTAAGTTGTTTAATTTCTCTTCACTTTCTGAGAGCAAGGCTGTGTCATCTGCATGACACAGGGTGTTGATATGGTCTTCTGTTAATCCTATTGTCACATTCTCCATCATACATTCTAGCTTCTTTAATTATTTATTCAGTATAAATATTGAATAAGTATGGTGAAAGGAAATTCAAGCCTCCAGTTGCAATACTAAAATATTCTATGGGTAAAAGTAAAATGCTGGAGACAGCTTCCAAAGAAAATGGAAGTCACACACGGAGTCACTGTACCAAGAAGAACTGGTAAACGGTGACCCACTGTACAGGAAACAGGATCTGTTTAAGCACCAATGGTACTTAATGACACAACAGAATGCAGAAACTATCAAACCTCACTATCAGATTCAAGTGAAATATTGCTGAGAATTATATAAATGTCTGGAGTAGTACATAGACAAGGGATATTCATAATTCAATCTGGATTCAGAAAAGAAATTAGAATGGGTAGTACCATTGTTGATGTGCTGCAGATGTTGGCTGAATACCAAGACTATCAGAAAAATGTCTACTCATGTTTTACTGACTATACAAAGGTATTCAACTGTGTAGTTGTGGTGGTGGTGGTTGTTATGTGCAGTCAAGTCACAGGTGACTTGACGACCTTATGTACAAACAGCTCTAAACCCTGCTCTGTCCTGTGCCAATCTCACTGGCTCCAATACACCCACCCCAATTACCCCATTCACTGAATCAATCCACCTTATGGAGGGTCTTCCTCTCCTGCGCTGTCCCTCCACCCTCCTGAGCATGACATCCTTCTCCAAAGATTGGTCCCTCCTTACAACATGTCCAGAGTATGTCAGATGAAGCTTCAGAATCTTTGCCTCCAAGGAGCAACTTGGTTTAACCCTCTCCAGGATGAACATGTTTGTTTTCTTAGCAGTCCGTCGTATATTCAATATTCTTCTCCAGCACCACAGCTCAAAGGCATCAATTCTCTTTCTATTTTCCCTAGTCATTGCCCAACTCTCTGATGCATAGCAAGTGATTGCAAAGATCATGGCCTGTATCAGGCACACCTTAGTCTCCAGAGTGACATCATTGCTCTTAATTGCTTTAAAGAGGTCTCTAACAGCAGATTTTCCCGTTGCAATACATCTTTTAATTTCCTGGCCACTAGTGCCAAAAATGTTGACTGTGGAGGCAAGTAAACTAAAACTGTTAACAATCTCAATCTCTTCACCATCCATCCTGATGCTGTCCAGCGGGTGACCCAGTAGTAAGAATCTTTGTCTTCTTGATATTGAGCTTCAATCCATATTGAAGGCTGCAGTCCCTGACCTTCTGCAGCAAGCATTTCAGGTCCTTCTCAGTTTCAGCAAGCAGGGTTGTGTCATCAGCATAACATAGATTGTTGATAAGTCTTCCTCCAATCCTGATGTCACATTTCTTCTCATAGAGCCCAGCCTCCTGGATAATCTGTTCTGCATACAGTTTGAAAAGGTATGGAGATAGGACACACCCCTGGCATACACCCTTCCCAATTCTGAACCATGTGGTGTTTCTTTGCTCTGTGGGTAACTCCAACTTCTCTACAGGTACCAAGAAGTAGTTGTTGAAACAAATCAAACAAGTATTACATTATTATTGGAGGTTTTTTTGAGGGGGTTGTGTTTGTAGTTTGTTGTTTTTGTTTTGTTTTTTTTTATGTGTCATATAGCAAAAGAGAGTTTTGAGTTTGAACACAAAACAAGCACAAAAAAACCCCAACTAACTCTGTTTGTTCATTTCATAAATGCAGGATCTGCAGTGTTGGGGGAAAGATGATTTTTCCACAGCATGATGGCATATAAATGGTAGAGATGGGATCCAAAACATGATGTGCTCATCCAGGACAATGGAATTCGCTCTCTTTGAAGATGAACTTGAGCATTGATTTTAACACTAAGGCCACCATCTCAGTGCACATCTAGCATTGCTTGTTCTCTTTGTATAAACTATCGGTTTTCTTCCACATGGCTTTATAGATCCCCAAACTATTCCATTGTCCAGCATTGGAATTGGATTTTCCTGGGCCCTTTATGTTTTGCTTACCCAAATATGACTCAAGTTTAGAAACAGTGATGGTACAGCTCATGTTTCAAGGTTGGACTTTTGAACTTCACAATTGAGTTCTGGTGGCCTAGTGGTAAAAGCTGTGCTGCAATCCCAAAGATAAGCAGTTCCAATCGATCAGCTGCTCAGTGAGATTAACTGTCTCTGAAAATCCCCTGGAGGGTCAGCTATGGTACACAACAACAACACAAGCAACGCCACAGGAGAAAGAGCTGGCAATCGGTAAAGATTATAACTAAAGAAGATCCTACGAAGCAATGCTACCAGAGCAGAGAAAGTAACTGAGTTTCAATCAATAGCAACTACCAATTACGTATTTTTAGCACTTACTTGCATGGCGCACAGTTTGCTGCCAGCTTCTAACCTAATAAATGGAAGTTCAAACTCACCCTGTCCTTCTTTTAGAAGAAAAGTCTGGTGATCTTCTGTAAAGATCACATTCTAGGAAGCCCTGGAGACCTCAGTTCTAACACACACAGTTACCATGAGTCAGATAAACTCCGTGGAGATTTCTCTGTTGGTTATTGGTTTGGTTTGGTTTGTTTTGTTTTGGATGGTAGATTCTGCTAAGTAATAGGGATGCTGCTGTTTTTATGTGCCTTCAAGTCAGAACTAATTTAGCAGTTGTCTCTCCAGCAGGTTTTACAAAGCAGTAAATTCCATAGGAGGAGATTGCCTTTCCCCCTCAGGTTCCCTTTTTGAACCTCATGCCTTCAGGTTGACAGTGCAGCTCCTTAACCACTAGGCCACCAGAGGGAAGAATTCTCTCCTTAGAGTAGAACAAAGACATTAAAATACAAAAGAAAATACCCTGCAGTGAAGACAATCCTAGGGAAATACTTCAGGAAGCTCGTTGTTGTTATGTACTGTCAAGTCAGAACCCACTCACAGCTGACCCTCCAGCTGGTTTTACAGAAGCAATAAATCAACCACAAGGGCGGAGACTGATTGCCCATTCTTCTCCTGTGGAGCAGCTGATGAATTCAACTGTGTACCTTTGGGATGGCAGCACAATTCCTAACCACTAGGTCCCTGGAACTCCCCTTAAGGACTTTTTTTTCTTTTGTGTTTGTGTGCTATAAAGTGAGAACTGACCCATAGCTGACCCTCCAGCAGATTTTTTTCAGAGGTGATAATCGCGTGGGAGGAGTAGGTATTAAATCCCACCTTCGGGAAGGGTTTTCAGCAAAAATTCCTTAAAGGTTGGATAAGAATGACGCAGGGATGATAAAAATACATTGAGATGTTGCTACACTATAGACATCATGCCTAATTTGGTTTGGCTGAAGTGCTTTGAGGTGGAACTGCGTATTTGTTTGTTGTTGTTTGCAGTCAAATAGGAATGGACTCATAGTATAGTTCACCATCTGTGGGATTTCAGAGGCAGAAAATCACATGGGAGGACATTGCCCAAATCCTTCTCCCATGCAGCATATTTAAACAGCAATAATTATGTTTCCAATGTATGTTAAGAGCATGTTATCACCATCTCACTTCTAATGAGAAATATGGCCGCACTTTGTGTGAAACAGTCTGTATTTATGACTGTCCACATTATATTCTTTGCCAGCACTGTGACTCAAGTTTCTCAGTCCCTCTACAGTCTTTCTTATTCATTACCCAACGTTGTCAAATATATGAAGGAAATGAAAATGTCATGACTTGTGTCATGTGCACCTTAATCCTCAAAGTGGCATCTCTGTTCTTTTTCAGATTAAAGAGATCTTTTGCCCCAGATTTCCCCAAAGTAATAAGTTATTTGAATCAATATTTCCCCCATTTATCATAATATTGCTAGCTGATCTAGTTGTGAGGATTTTTGTTCTCTTTATGTTAAGATATAATCGATATCAAAAGCTATAGTCTTTGCCAGAAATATACAATCTGAAGAGAATAAAATTGATGAATGGGACCTTCTAAGGATTAAATCTCTGTGCTCATCAAAAATATTTTCCAACAAAGTGAAAAGAAAATATACTGACTGTGAACAAACATTTTGGCAATACCATCTCAAACAAGGGTCTTATAACAAAAGTTTATAGAATACTCCTGAGCCTCACAAGAAAAAGACAATTACAAAATGGGTAGAAGACATGGAAAGACTTTTCACAGAGGAAGACATTCAGATGGCCAACAGACACATGAAGAAATGCTCCAAATCACTGGCAATAAGACAGATGCAAATCAAAACCACAATGAGATACCTACCATCTCACCCCAGTAGCAGTGACACTTCATCAGGGCTGCAAGTAATAAATGTTGGAGAGGATGTGGTGAGATAGGAACTCTTATCCATTATTGGTGGGATTGTAAAACAGTACAACCCCACTGGAAGGCAGTTTAAAATTTCCTCAAAAAGCTGAACATTGAAATTCCATGTAACCCAGCTATTCCGCTACTTGGAATATAATCTGAGAAAATGAGAACCGAGGAGCAGAGACTTGTACATCAATGTTCATATGAGCAGTATTCACCATTGCAAGAACATGGAAACAGCCCAGATGTCCGATCACAATTGAATGGATTGAGAAATTATGGTACATTCACATGATAGGATACTACGCATCCTGCAGGAGCAATGATTTTTTAAATTGCTTCCTAACTGGGGAGGGACCGGAGAGCATTATGCTAAGTGAAGTAACTCAGTCCCATAAAGACAAATACTGTATAAGACCATTATTGTAGAACATGTAGAGGATCTAAGAGGGAGAGTGGAAAAAAGGGGTGAGGATAAAAAGGGTCACACAAATTGATGGGTGGAGGAATCTGGTGTGGAAAAAAAATGTATATGAACTTTGTAAGTAAACCAGTATAAAATAAAAGTTTTTTATTAAAAAAAAAGCTGTAGTCTTTGATCTTCATTAGAAGTTCTAGCAAGCTCTTTTCACTTCCAGCAAGAAACATTATTATCTTCATATCACAGATGATTAAGAAGCCTCCTTCCAATCCTGACACTGCTTTCTTCTTCACAGGGTTCAGACTTTCATACTATTTTCTCAGTATGAAGTTTGAGTAAGTATGTTGAAAAGGAACAACCCTCAACACTACCTTTCCTGACTTTGAACTAGGAAATATACTATTCCTGTTCTTCTGATGGTCTTCTAGTCTACCTACACATTCCACGTAAGTAGAGTCTAGAATGCCCATTTCCCCCAATGCTATCCATTATTTGTTATGATCTACACAGTCAAATACCTTTCAATAAAACATAGGTAAACATCTTCCTGCTATTCAGCCATGATCCTTCTGATATTGGCAATGATATCACTTATCCCACATTCTCTTCTAAGTCAGATTTGAATTTATGGTAGTTCCCCAGTCAATGTATTGGTTTTTTGTTTGCTTACTTTTTAAGAAATTTTTATTTTATACTGGATTGTTTGCAAAGTTTGTATGCATTGTTTTTACACTGTCTTCATTTACATTGTGTTTCATACAATCACTCTCATTCATTATATTTTATATTAATCAACACCAAAATATTCCCACTGTTGTCCTGTCTTTCCAGATCCCTGCTGGATCTTTCCTATTTCATTTACTCGCATCTCTCTCTACCTATCAAACTGCGCCACCCTATGACTTCCCTCCACCCATCCTCATCCCTCCTGTCCTCTTATCCTCCCTACCCCCTTGGATCTTCATCTTTATTTTACTAGTTGTCTTCTTTCTATTTCTACAACAATGGTCGCATACAGTATTTGTCCTGATGGGACTGAGTTAGTTCACTTAGCATAATGCTCTCCAGTCTCTCCAAAGTTATGTAGTAATTTTCACAGTCATTACTCCTGCATGCTGCATAGTATTCCATTGTGTGAATGCACTACAATTTCTCAATCCATTTGATTATGGTTGGACATTTTAGCCATTTTCATGTTCTTACTATGATGAATAATGCTGCTATGAGCATGGGTTTTCAAATTTCCATTTATGTCTTAGTTCCAATCAATGTTACAAATATTTTTTGTTATAAATATTTTTTTAATCTTATTATTTTGTGTGTGTGTGTGTGTGTGTGTGTGTGTGTAAACCATCAAATTGGATCTGACTGGTAGAGTAGCTGATTGTCCCTCCTTTTCCAGCAGAGCATATGGTGGATTCAAACCACTTACCTCTGGGATTACAGTGCAGCTTCTTGCCACTAGGCCACCAGAGCTCCCTTGTTACAAATTTTTTACATTATTTTCAGCAAAAAATTATTTATGTGTGATAGTAATGATTTATTTTGTTTTTAAAAAATAATTTGCAAGTTCTGCTCCATTGCTTAGGGAGCTCTGATAGCCTTATCTGGTAAAGAATTTTGTTGCCCAGCCAAAGGCAGTGTCTCTTGGGGATTTCAAATCCAGCAGCCATTCATGGGGGAAAGAGGGACAATCACCTCAGCTGGGATTTACAGTCCCTGAAAATTTGCTGGAGGATCAACTATGAGTTGGTTGCAACTCAGCAACAATGAATGTTTGAGCTTACTCCATTACTAACTGAAAAATGGGTAGTTCAAAACCAATAGACACTCTACAGGAGGAGGATGCAGCCATCAGCTTCTCAAAGGCTTCTCAAGCTTAGAAGCCATATGGAGCAGTCACCTCTGTGAGCCACTGTGGATCTCTGTGGGTCAGAACCTACCTGACTTCAATACGCTCATTACTGTCAAATCTGAATCAACTCATCACTGACTGTGGCTTTTCAGAGGCAATAAATCCGAAGGGAGAAAATTGCCTTCTGTCTCTAACTACCAGCGAGGCTTCACCTTTAGGTTAGTGCTACTCTCTACAAACTATGTCACTAACGTCCCTCTTTTTTCAAACCCTTTTACTGCTTATTTTTTCCCCCTAGAATAATATAGGCATTATTACATTGTACTTTTGGCACAATGTTTAAGAGTTATGTATGATGGATCTTCCTTGTCCCATCTTAAAGTTTAATGGAGATGCCTTTAGAGCTTCCTTGTCCTTTTTGATAATTTTGAGTAGCCATTTCAAAAAATTAATGGCTTTTTAAATCTGCTTTCATCTTACTAAGTCTTTAACATGTCATTGTTGTTGTTAGGTGCTGCCAGGCCTACTAGGACTGATAGGATCTGATAACACTGAATCTGAACCTTGCCCTATCCTGTGTCCATCCATCTCATCGAGGGCTTTCCTCTCTTTCATGAACTCTCCAACTTTCCAAGGATGACTCTAGACCTTCCTAACAGCATGCCCAAAATATGTGAGATGAATTTTCACCATCTTTGCCTCTAATGAGCACCCTGGTTTTTACAGGACATGTTTGATTATTCTTTTGGCAGTCTAAGGACAGTTCTGTACTCGTCGCCAACATACAATTGTTGACAAGGTCAATCGTTTCTCTGTCTTTCATAATATTGCCTGTGACTCAGTAATGAAGATTTTTGTTTTCTTGATATTGAGAAGCTGTAGTCTTTGATCTTCATAAATCCCAGTAATAATTTTTTCTATATCGTGTATGTTTTCTTGTTTCATTACTTTATTATATGATAAATAGTTGGTAGAATTTTTGTTGCTAAAATATCTTTGAAATCCTAGCAGAAGTTCTAACTCAATTTCTTGAATGCGTTTTATCTGAGAACTTTACATCTATTTTGAAAAAGACAAGTGATATGTATTTTACTGTCTTCTATCTTCATTATTGTTGAAAGGTTCATTAGTACAAATATAACATTCACATACAGTTTTTCAGGTATCTTTCTCTTTCCTCAGGAGCTCTGGTTACACAGTCTGTAGCATGTTTCACTGTTAAACAAAAAGCTGCATGCTTCTGGTGGTTTGAATCTGCCAGCAGCTCCATAGGAAAAGGATGAACAGTCTCCTCCTGTTAAGTTTTACAGTTTCAGAAACTCAATATGGGGTCCCATGAGTCAGAATCAATCTGATGGCAGTGGGTGTCTCTTTTCCTCTCAGGATGGTTTTGTTTTTAAAATATATGAGAGGTTACCTGTTCTTAAAGCTGTTTGCGATACTCTTTAAATGTGGTGTTCCCTTGAAAAGGGCCATTTTTAATTACCTATTCAACTCCCTCAATGTAATTGGTCTATTCAGGACTGCAGTTTTTCTCAAGTTAGTTCTGATACTTTATACATCTCAAAGAAGCCCTGTTGTTCAGTAGTTAAGCATTTACCTGAGAACCAACAGTTTAGTAATTTCAACCCTTTAATGACTCTGGGATACACAGGTAGGGAATTAGCTTGTATAAAGATGACAGCCTTAAAACCCTCCAGGACAATTTTACTCTGTCCTGCTGGGTCATCGTAAATGACTTGACTTGGCACTACATAGAACCTTATAGAGAATGTAACATTCAGAACATTTACCTGTGATCATACAGAGTCTGTACATAGACCAGGAAGCTTCATGGTTTAACAACAATGGGTATAAGCGTAACAGGGTTCATAAGGATGACTCTAGGTCAGCTCTATTATGAATTGAAGTCAGTATGAGTTAGACTTCATTTGACCGGATAATATCAGCATAGTTTAATCAAGTAATGTATTCATCAAGGTATATCATCTCATAATCATTCAATCTAAAAACTAGAAAATTATTTGTAAAATGGAATTCTCTCTCTATATATGTATATATATAAATATATAAGAAAGCATAATTTGATTGGAAGAAAAATTAATAACAATTGTACACACATCACACAGGCTTACTTTCAGGAAAAAAAATCCTTGAAATTGGGTGAGTAAGCAAGACGCCAATTAGCAGAGAAAAGGTTGACATTATCAAGAACGTATATTATACAGAACTGCAATCAAGGCCCATGGAAGCAAGGATTAAGAAGTCACATGACCTGGACAAAATTGCTACAGAGAAACAACATCTTTAAGCAAGGATGCCACTGTGTGTGTGTGTGTGTGTGTGTGTGTGTGTGTGTGTGTGTGCTTCATCCAGGCAAGGTATTTTCATCATCTTACATGTACATGAAAACGAAACAGTAAAACAGACTGAAAAAGAACTGATGTCTTTAAATCCTGCTGTTGGCAAAGAAGGAGATCTGGTAGTATAGTCGGTAGGGAGCTGCAATGCAAATTCAAAGGCATTGAACACTTTTTTGTTGGTTTGAATCTACCAGCTGTTTCACTGGAGAGAAATGGAAAATCTTCTTCTGTGTCATTTAAAGTTTCTACAAAATCTTCTGTGGAGTTAGTTATGAGTCAGTTCAGACTGGAAGGCAATGCAAAAATAATGTTGTTGGTCAATATCGATCACAGACTGCCCACAGAACAAATTTCTCTTGGAAGAAGTATGGACAGAATGCCCCCTAGATCCTAAGACTTCCTTTCACATGTTCTGGGCACATTGTCAGGAGAGTCTATTCTCCATAGGAAGATGTCACACTTGTTACAGTACAGAGCCAGTAAAAAAGAGGAAGATTCTCAAAGACATGGGTGGATTGTCCCAAGGGCAGCAACAACGGGCCCAAGCCCAGGAGTGGTTGTGAGGATGGCGCACAGTCTCCTGTTTTGCACAGGGTTGCTCTGAGTCAGAACTGAGTCAGTGGCACCTCACAACAAGAACAACTAAAGTTTATATATTTTCTTAAACTCTTTGAGGAAAGGGAGCATTTGCCTTTATTACATGAAAGCATGCATAGTTTTCTCTCTGTGTGTATATATACACACATATACATATACATATACATATTCATATACATATACATATACATATACATATACATATACATATACATATACATATACATATACATATACATATACATGTTGTTGATTACCATCGAGTCAGAGCAGACTAATAGCTGACCTTCCAGCGGGTTTTCAGAGCACTTAATCGCACAGGAGGTGATTGCCCATTGTTCTCCCACTGAGCAGCTGGTGTTCTTGAACCCATGTGCCTTTGGGATTGTACTGCAGCTTCTAGCCACTAGGCCACCCAATATATATGTATGTGTTTGTGTGTGTGCATGGTGTGTGTGTGTGTGTGTGTGTACTCTCTATACATTTTCTCTCCATAGCTATTCAATCTTTATGCTGAGTAAATTATTTGAGAATCTTGCCTCTATGAAGAAGAATGTGGCATCAATATCAGAGAAAGACTCATCAATAACCCTCATTATGCGGATAACATAACTTTTCTTGCTGAAAGTGAGGAGGACTTGAGGCGTTTGTGGTGAATGATCAAAGAGTGCAGCCTTCAGTACAGATTACTTCTCAATGTCAAGAAAACAAAAAATTATTACCACTGGACTGAGAAGCAACATCATGATGGATGGAGGAAAGAGTGAGACTGTTAATAACTTATCTATTTAGATCCACAGTTAAAATTCTGGGTATCAGCAGTCAGGAAATCAGAAGACATATTGCACTAGGAATGTCGGTAGTCAAGAACCTCTCCAAATTATTGAGGAACAAGGACGTTAGTTTTAGAACAAAGATGTACCCTTTTCAGGCAATAGTCTTCCCAATCACTTGCTATGCCTCTGAGAACTAGACAATAAATAAGGATAACAGAAAAAAGAAATGATGACTTTGAGTTGTGGGGTTGGAGAAGAATACTGAATATCCCTGGACTGCCAAAAGATTAAACAAATATATCTTACAGAAAGTGCAGCCAGAGTGCATCTTGGAGGCAAAAATGAGAAAGCTTTGTCTCACATACTTCAGACATGTTGGTAGGAGATACTAGTAATTGAAGAGGGATATCATGCTTGGAAAGGGAGAGCATCAGTGCAGGAAAGGAAGACACTCAATCAGATCAATTGACATGGTGACTGACATCAGAAAGAGTGAGGATGGAACAGGATAGAATAGGGTTCAGATATGTTGTTTATAAGGTCACTAGGGGACTGCACCTAAAAACAACGACAAAAAGAGAGAGGAGAGAGAGAGAGAGAAACTGAGGAGGACCTGAAGCACTTGCTAAAGAAGGTCAAGGACTGCACCCTTCAATATGGACTGAAGCTCAACACCAAGAAAACAAAGATTCTCACCACTGGGCCAATAGGCAGCATCATGATGGACAGTAAGAGATTAAGATTGTTAACAGCTTTAGTTTGTTTGATTAAACAATCAACAATTTTGGTATCAGCAGCAAGGAAATCAAAAGATGAATTGTATTGGGAAAGTCTGCTCTCAGGGACCTCTTCAAAGAACTGAAGAGCAATGATGTCAGTCTGAAGAATAAGGTGTGTCTGATTCAGGCCATGGTCTTTACAATTATATGCATGTATCAGAGAACTGAACGATAACTAAGGATGACAGAAGAAGAACTGATACCTTTGAGTTGTGGTGTTAGAATAGAGTCTTGAACATACCATGAACCACCAGGAAAACAAATAGGTCTGTCTTGGAGAGAGTGAGATCAAGTTTCTCCTTGGAGGAGAGGACTTTGAAGCTCTGTCTCACATACTTTGGGCACGTGGCCAGGAGAGACTAGTCCTTGGAGAAAGAAATCGTGCTTGGAAGGGTGAAGGGACAGCACAGGAAAGGAAGACCTAGAATGAGATGGATTGAGGATTAATACAGGGAAAATGGGAGCTGGTATGTCTGAATTAGTGAAACTGGCTCAGGACAGGGCAGGCTACAAAGCTGCTGTACATAAGGTGGCTATGGGTTGCAGGCAGCTCAAAGGCACATAACAACAACAACAATAATAATGTTTCCTTGCTCTGTTCTGATGACTGATTCCTGTTCGAAGCAGCTGAAAGTAGAGTACCAGAGGAATGTCTGTCTAAAAATATGTATTTTCTAAATATTTATGAGGCAGTTCTGGTGGCCTAATAGTAAGGAGTTGCTCTGCCAAAACAAAGGCACGCAGTTTGATTCCACCAGCTGTTCTGTGTGAGAAAGATAGACAATCTCCTTCTGTGGGTTTTACAGCCTCTGCAAATCCACTACAGGATAAGTTATGAGTCTATCTTAAATCCATGGTACGTAACAATAGCAACACAACAAATATTTATCATGTACTTACGGTTAAAATCTTTTATAATATCAGGAGTATAGTTTTTCAGATTTGAATATTTTTTAAAAAGTCTTTCAATTTATTTTATGTGCCTACCAGTCCTCAAATAAATATTATTGTGTCCTAATAGATGATTAGGGAGCTCTGGTGGCCTAGTGGCCAAAAGCTGTGCTGCAATCTCAAAGGCACAAGGTTTGAACCCAGCAGCTACTACACAGAAGAAGAATGGGTAACCTCCTCCCGTGCGATTAACTGCCTCTGAAAAACTGCTGGAGGGTCAGCTATGGGTCTATTCCTGTTCAAAGGTACACAGCAACAGATAATTAGGAGCCCTGGTATCCTAGTAGATAGGCAAATCTGCCCAAAGAAAGGCAAACAGTTTAAATTCATCAGCTTCAACGAAAAATTCTCATTTTGTGGGAAGAAGGTGGGCAGTCTCCTCACGTGCAATTACAGCCGCTGAAAAATCTGCTCTAGGGTCAGCTATGAATCGGGTCCGACCCTAATGCAATGCGTTTATATGATTTTCAACGTACAAAACAATGAGCTCGAGTATATCAGAGGCCACAGGAAGGGCACAAGATAGGACTGGGTTTAGATCTATTGTTCATAGGGTTACTATGAGTTGTAGTCAACTCATCAGCACCCAATAATAGCTGAGGTGTTTGTTTTGGGTTTTGTTGTTGTTATTTTTCTCTTCTCCTCTTCTCTTCTCTTCTCTTCTCTTCCTTTCTTTTTTCTTTTCTGTCCTTGCCTCTCCTCTCCTCAAATTTCCTCTTCTTTCCTCTCCTCTCTTCTTTTCTTTTCTTTTTAGAAACTGTGTGTGCTTTAAAAGAAACTTAAAACAAAACCAAACCAACCAGCAATCAGTTTTCATCTGTTCAACTTGGACCTATTTTAATCCCTTCTGTGTCAGAATCACACACCCACTCAGTTCTTGCCATTGCATGGGAATTGACTCATAGCTGCCCCTCCATTGGGTTTCCACGGGTATAAATCAAGTGGAAGGTGATTGCCTGCTTTTCTCCCTCTGAGCCACTGGTGGATTTAAACTGTCAGAGAAGTGCAGCCTTCCGGTTGTGAGCAGCACACCTTGCTCTAGACTGTTTTCTAAATTAGCTTACTTGTGCTTTCTTTTGTCACCTGAGTGGAACCTGCCTTTAACATTTGGCTTTGCAGCTAAGCTTTTAGTTTGCAGCCCTATTTGTAACATCCAGACACTCCTAAAAAAGAATATATAATGTGTATTGGGATGGTATTTTTTTTTCCTGTTGATAATATTTTCCTTCTTTTTCTGATTTATCTGTAATTTCATATATTTTCTCATGTTTTTTGTGTCATGTATTTTTTTTACTTCTTTATTTCTACAACATTAAAAGTACTAATCATTATTGTTTTTGCTGTGTACCATTGAGCCAGAACCTACCCACAGCTCACCCTCCAGCAGGTTTTTAGAGACTAAGGTGCACCTGATACAGGCCATGGTTTTTGCAATCACTTGTTATGCATCAGAGAGTTGGACAATGACTAGGGAGGATAGAAGGAGAATTAATGCCTTTGAGCTGAGGTGCTGGAGAAGATTCTTGAGTGTACCATGGACTGCAAAGAAAACAAACAGGCTCATTCAGAAGAGGGTTAAACCAGGCTGTTCCTAGGAGGCTCAAGGATTCTGAAGCTTCATCAAATATAGTTTGGACATGTTTCAAGGAGTGACGAGTCCTTGGAGAAGGACGTCATGTTTGGGAGGGTGGAGGGACAGTGCAGGAGAGGAAGATCCCCCATGAGGTGGACTGATTCAGTGACTGGGGTAATGGGGATAGCTGTGTAAGAGACAGTGAGATTGGCACAGGATAGAGCAGGGTTTAGGGCTGTTGTACATAGGGTCGCTATGAGTCGCAGGCAACTTGACGGCACATAACAACAACAACAATTGCACAGGGGAAAATTCCTCTATATTACTGTTACACAGTTTTTATTTAAAACACCACAGAAATTTTGGAATAATGGTAGAAAAAATAAATCAACCAATATGTAAACATATTTGCTTGACCTTAAACTCCAAACTGTATCCAGTACTGTCAAATACTAGTATTACAGTTTTTTTGTTTTTTTTTAAAGTTGTTTTGTCATCTCCAGGATTGTTTGCTGTTCCTCTTGGCCCTTGTTCCTGGCATTCAGGATCTATGAAGTCATTGTAGCGAAGTTACTTTTCATGGAAAACCCCTGTGATTTACTCTGGGTAACTAATAGTTTCTTGTTTGCGTGCAGTGGAACTTTATAGTCTTAATTGCACTAAACTAGTATTTATGTTCATTTTTGTGCTTTGAGTTCCCAAACTACCCAGGTGGTCACAAGACCAGTGTTCTGAGTTTCCATCCAGAGACCTAGGTAGATAGGAAGCCTCACTAAGCTTTCTTGAGTCAGGCAGGTAGAAACTCTCTTGTAACAGTATGCCAGTGACTTCAGTATCCAGGATACAATTCTAGCTTTCCATCCATCTGCGGAAAGAATGTCTTCGTCTATGTGGGGGCTAATCTCTAGTCCCAGCTGTTAAAGCCTATAACAGGTTCCAACTCCCCTGTAACACTTTATTTTTAAATTACCACTTACTACTTTTGAGTCCTTCTTTTAAGCTTTTCAGTTTCGGATTTATCTTTCTTGGTGTCAAGACAAAGAGCCCTAGTGGTTTAGGGGCTAAGGGCTAACTGAAAGGTCAGCAGTTTGAACCTACCAGTCACTCCTTGGGACAAAGATGTGGAACCCTTCTTCCTTAAAGGCTTATAGCTTGGAAAAGTCTTTGGTCAGTTGTACGGTTGCTGATAGAGTTGTTATGAAATAGAATTGGCTTGACAGCATTGGATACAGTTTGGAGTTTAGGGTGAAGCAAATGTGTTTACATTTTGGTGATTTATTTTTCCATTTTCCTTTCAACATATCTGTGGTAATTTGAATAACGAGGTGTTTTCCACATAGCCTAATTCTTTCCTCTTTTCCAGAAGACAGGAAAACATACATATCCTGGAAAGAGCATTTAAGACCTTAGCAGAAAGGAAAGGCTCTCCTGTGAAGAGAACCACACATTCTGTAGGTGCACTGAAAACACTGGCTCAAGTTGGCTTTTGTCTGCTTGACTTTCAGATCAGTCCATATTTTTAGCAAACAGTTAAGCCTTCTGGGATAATCAACTAACCCATCCATGACCTCATTTATTTTTTCATGTGTGATGTGGTGGAAGAGCTGTGCTAGGCGTTCTAGGGCCATTGCATTTATCGTGCCTACTCTGGATGGTGCTTGCTTTGATTCTCGACCTGTACTTGTGTTTTGTCACTTCTTTGACATCCTTTGTCCCTCCGTAGGTGAAAATATGACACCTCTACTTTGAACTGCTGCCACCAGGATGCTGGCCGTCCCAAATTTTCACACCTTTAGAATTAATGTCCTCTTGTTCACAATCTGGGTCACTCTGTAGGCTTAGTAACTTTAACTAGAACATACAATTGAAGTTAATGATAGCTGAAGAGGCAAAAGCTGGGGGCTTTGTTATTTTTTTCCCCTCCAACAAAAGATTCACAAACTTGAGCAAAGTACTTATCAATATAGTTTGATGGTTTCAGGAATTTAGAGGATGTCTCCCTTTGTTCACATTAAAAAAAATTGTTTAAATAAAATTACCTAAACCCTACGGTTACTAAATAATGGAAATAACACTATGTGAGTTCATTAATCTTTGAAATGATTTTTCTTCCTTTTATTTCCTAATAAGGGAAGCCTTTTTAAGGGTTGTGTTTCTGGGACTGCAGAGAGGAATTATGATTGGTTTCTTCATGGCTATTATCAACCATCAGAGGAAAATTCAGCTAGTTGGCAATTTTCAAAGAAATTGAGAGATTACTTTGTTAATGTCTATTCAGTTCATTTTCTATTTGGGGAATTGAAAATCTGAGTGTGGTTGCAGAGAAATGACTGGAGCAAGCTTCAATTGCAACAGAGTGGCATTGCTCCAGCTGCAGAATTTCTTTGAAGTTGCTGGTAGTGAATGTGAGAATGAGAGGGAGAACTCTAACCTTGTCCTCAAGAGCTGAGCATTTCTTCTCTGTGAGGGCTTTCAGCAAAAAGAAATCACCAGTATCGCCAGAAAAGCATTTATGAAATGACTTGTCTGTGCCTCTCCTTTAAGAAAGACTGAAAATATGCAAAGGTTCAATAAGAAGTTGTATGAATTACTGATGTTACCAAGTTGAGCAGGAGGTCATCATGTTACTCAGAGGCCATACAGATACTTCAATGGGTAAATAATTTACATAAAGAACTGGTGCATTGAAATTCTATACAGGCAAAGGGGATGCAGTGGAAGAACACTGGGACAAGGCTAGAGAGGCTTAGGTTTCAACTTGGCTTTGGCAGTGAGAATGCGGGAATCACTAAGCCCCTCTGGGCTTCATTTCCCTCATGTGAAGTGTGACAAAATCATAAAATCAGCAACTTATTTATCGGTCTTAAAATGTGAAGCATGGTAACTGTCCATCCGGGCAATAATGCACGAGCCCTTTCCTTCAAAAAGCCCAGGGGATTTAAGGACAAAGGCCACGTGGGAAAGCAAGAATGTGACAAAGGTCAAAAGACCTCTGGCCAACGGTGCAGAAAAGCAGCGACATGAAGTAGAAGTTGGAGAAGGTGTAAGAAAATGTTTCTAGAAGGAGATGTTAGCAAATATGTCTGGAAAGAAAGAGTTAACTCTATGCATGTCATTAGGGTAAATAAGAGATGTTGGTGATAGCATCCATAAAGATACAAAGTGAGAAGTTATCAATCCTATCAAGATATGGGTTACCCACAGGCCACTGGCTCTAAAGAAGAGAAGTTTCCAGCGGGAGAGCGACGCAGCGCGAGAGTGACGCAGCGGAGTGAGGCCGCCAGACTGGGGAACGCCGTCGCCAGACGGGAGAACAGCGCCGCCAGACGGGGTTCCACCGCGAGAGGGACCTGGAAGAGGCCCGGGAAGAACAACAGCCTACCGCGGAACTCCAGAGGAGCGAAGACTGTGAGACCCCAGAGGAACGAAGACTACCGGACACTGTGTGACCCCCCTACAACCCACACCTGTGTGACCCTTAACACACAGGGTGCTCCTGCATAAACCCCCAGCAGCGCCCAAGCCCCGTCCCCAAGTTTTGGTGATAGTGTCCAAGCCCTGCGCTCCTTGCCCCCTCGTCCCTTGCTTTCCTCCCCTT